>NW_028280887.1:710625-1046250 GCF_059751285.1 Brachycentrus maculatus | reverse complement strand
GTAATTAACATTTTCTATCTAGTTACTTTGTGCAAAATTAGCCTACTTAACCGAGAGGCGACTCGCTCGAGTAAATTAATTCATAATGTTCACCTTAAAAATAGACCACTGGGGACCATTAAAAACCTTTTAATTAAATTGATTACACAGAAAGGCAGTGATAAAATTTATATAACGTATCGTTATACAAATGTGTCGCCTACTTTCAAAGTCCGACAACAACATATATATTCACGATAAAAAAACTAACATACATATTTAATCATTTTGATTAAAGGCAGGAGTTCAATCAACAAGTTTAAAATAGTTCCTTTTTATAACATTAAAAAAAATTGAACATAGTAAAATTAAAAACTTTTGTTGGATAATTATTGTATAAAAACAAAAGTCATTTACAGAAAACCCGTCGAATAAGCTTGAATTAATAAAATATTACAGGTATTTGAAATCCTATAATATTTTATTAATAATAACTAATTAACGACAAAACGATGTGTCACAATACAATCTAAGAAACAGTGGTAATCACCAAGCTATTGCAATTAAATACATAAATGGATAGTTATCACCACAAAAGGACTGCCGGATCAATTAATGAAAATTCAATAAAGAATGTGGATATATTCTCCATATAATCAATATGTATCATAAATCGACCAGATTCGCATTTCGCGTAGTTGTAAGTGTGAGAATAGTGCTATGGTAGTGACGGGCAGTATTGTTTGCATGATGTTGTAGTGATTGTCCTGACGAAGAGACGGGTACGTCTCGAAACCGGTAGACATGAAAATCTCACTCCATGAAAAGTGGTAATACATTTATATTACTAACATTTTCGTAAAAAAAATTGTAGTAAATAAAACTATTGTGTATATTGTTAATAGCGAACCAATTTGTTCTGTCAGTAGAGACAATATTTCCCATACAACTATTATTAGATATTTCACTCACAGATATCACCCCTATCTCTGTCTCACCCCACTCCCCGGCTGCGAGCGAAAGGGATGGCGACACCGCTGTGACGTCAAGCAGTCCGCACAGAGGGATGGAGAGAAATGTGACGTAAGCAGGCAACGATCAATGAACATACCCCACTACGAAACGCGTACTAAACTCCGCGACCAGACACATGGACGTATACATATATGTATGTGAAGAGGGAAAGTGAGTAGAAAGTATTATCGTATTAGCTTCGCGTCGAGAAAAATATTACGCATTTAAAATTACGACATCCATAATTTAAAACGATATTCACCAGACCTTGCTCCTAACTAACTAACTAACCATCACGCCGCTTCCCCGCAGTGGTAGGCAGAGAGAATAGAACGCCAAACCACTGTTTTTTTTTTTTTTTTGAAAACATTCTTCGCCTCTTCCACATTCATGCATCTCGTCATACATACCCGCCGATTATTTCGACTCCTGACCCGGCCGCTTTCAAGTATTTGACATACCTGATTGTGCCAAGTTATTCTCGGTCTTCCTCTGCTCCTTTTCCAACTACATTCACTTCATAAATTTGCTTAACCGTTCTTTCCTCACTCGTACGTTCCACATGTCCAAACCATCTCAACACACCTTACTTAATTTTATCAATAATGCTTATCTCAGCCTTGCTCCGTCTGATGATAATCTATTTCGAATTGGAGCACTCCTCGAAAGATAAAAAAAATACAACGTTTTGAGTGTGTCCAAATACTTGTTCACAAATCTGAATTATCTCCAATTAGGAGTTATTTTTCTTTTTTCAAAAACTTTTTTGGACACACTCAAAATGTTGTAAATAAATTAACTGTTCAGATTATAAGCTAACATAATAAAATGAAAAGGATATTTTCTAGCGTTTCTCATGTACGTAAGGGATTATAATCCAGGATTCGCACCTCACATGCAGATGAAAGAGTTTATTCTCAATAAAAAGCTTCTTTCATCTCACCAATAGATGTCTCTAGTGAAATTATAGTGATTCAAGCACTTTGAACTTTGAATAGTGTGGTTGTCAATCATGGGTAGAATTGGTGAATTTTACACGTGTGTAAAGTGATTTAAACCAGCCTTGGCCATCGTAAGCATCGTACTTCTATATTCTTCTTCATCTATGTTGAGATGTCAAAAAATAATATTTAAAAAATCCATGTTGTAGATGTTGAAAATTACCTTATAAGATATATTAATTTAAAATCACAAAAAATAGTATCAAAAGGATATCAAAAATTAAATTTTAAATCAAATAGTAATGTACAATTTAGTGTAAAAAAATAAAATAAAATTAAGTGTCGGGTTGTGGTCCCGTGGTTAGTGTCGCGGACTCTTGAGCCAGAGTTTCTCGGTTCGAACCCACTCTACCACAATTTGATACCTATTTCTAATAATGAGCCCCTTAGGCTGACAGAAATAGTATAAAATAGTATAAGTATTTTTGTTGGTAATAAAAACATTTTTTTAAATAATTCAATGTGGTGGTAAAAAACAGTTTATATTTAAACCCGTAGATGAAAGTATCTGTAGCTTTCAAAACTAGTCGTAAGAATAGAACATAGACTCCTTAGCTTTCAGTTACTCTTGTCTTTTCAAAACCATTTATTTATTTCGAAGAAAAACTTTTTTTTATTATTTCAATACAAAAACGGTGTTTAAAAAAATCAAATGTAACCTGGGTTTTACAAAAATAAACTTTACAACATTTTGAATGTATCCAAATACTTGTTCACAAAATCTGAATTATCTCCAATCGCAGTAGTTACTTTAGGAAAAAAATCAGATCTCACATACTAATATAAGAGTTTCTGCTTAGTAAAAAGCTTCTTTACATCTCACCAATAGATGTCTCTAGCGAAGTTCTAGTGATTCAAGAACAAGGTTTCTAAATTGGTTCATATATATAGAACTTCCAAGAATTTGAGTAGTGTGGTTGTCAATAATGGGTAGAATTGGTGAATGTTACACGTGTGTAAAGTGATCACTTAAACCAGCCTATGACGGTCGTTAGCCCCGTAAATGCCCAGACTTCCATATTCTTCTTCATCTTTGTTGAGATGTCAAAAAATAATATGAAAATAAACTTTGCTATTTAACGTATGTAGAGCCTTGATTTAAATTATTTTATTGACTTCGTTTTTCAATGTTACAAATAAAAATTATTGTTTTTTTTTCACTGTAATAAATGCCAATTTTCGGTATTGAACTGAAAAATTATGTCTATAAACAAACGAGGCACAAATCTTTAAAGCCCTTCAAATCCAAAGCACGCACCGATACAAATATTCTCGAACATTATGGACATTTTCTCGACACGTGTCGCGCGCTCCACGCGGCCAAAATGGGAAAATAATTCGGGAACGGCGATAAATAAAACCGCTAGCGTGACTGGCGAAGAGAAACAAAAAAAGAGAAAAAGGTTCCGGCGATGTCGTCAAACTGAAGGGTACTTACTCACGAGTAGAATTATGAAATATACTATCCAAACTTTCGGCAACTAACGAGCTTTGGTAGGCAATCAATTGAAAAATAAATCATAACCGACGAAAAGTTGCCCGAAGAACAACGACTGCTACTACCATTACTATCCATCATTAGAATCCAAACTTATTTTTGACATATCAACATATGTAGATGAAGAAGATAAGGAAGTCTGGGCATTCACAGGGCTTACTACCGTCATAGGCTGGTTTAACATTCACGAATTCTACCCAAGATTGACAACCACACTACTCAAATTCTTGAAACTTCTAGATATCTAACTAACTAACTAACCTTCACCCCGCTTCCCCGCAGGGGTAGGCATAGAGAATAGAGGGCCACACCACTCTGTCTTTGCAAACATTCTTCGCCTCTTCCATATTCATGCATGTCCTCATACATACCCGACGATTATTCCGACTCCTGACCCAGCCGCTTTCAAGTATTTGACATACCTGATTGTGCCAATTTTCTTCGGCCTTCCTCTGCTTCTTTTTCCAACTACATTCGCCTCATAAATTTGTTTAGCCGTTCTTTCCTCACTCGTACGTTCCACATGTCCAAACCATCTCATCACACCTTTCTTTCAACTCGAAACACAGTATGCGAGAGTTCACTAGAGACATCTATGGCGGGATAAGGAAAGTTTTTACTAAGCAGAGATTCTTTCATTTGTATGTGAGATCCGAATCCTGGATTATATTCACATACTTGAGAAACGATAGAAAACATCATTTTCAATTTTTATGTAAGCTTATCATTTGACCAGTTAATTTACTCAAAACATAACTAAAATAACTCCTAATTGGAGATAATCCAGATTTGTGAACAAACAAAATTTGGACATACTCAAAATGTTGTAGAATCCTAACTGTCCATCAAACCTCATTGCTTAGATTTTCCTCTACCTCCTTCCCTAATCTCCCTTCTTCCTTTGCCTTCCTTATTATTATTCTCAAATTGTAATTTTGATAAATATTTCAAATAAATTAGTTCCTTCATTAATACAGCCCGCCTTGATTTTTGTCCGCCTCCGTAGTGTAATGGTCAGCACGCTCGGCTACCGTTCTGGAGGTCCCGGGTTCGATTCCCAAGGGGGGTAAAAATAAATATAAGTGATTTTTTCACTGTAATATTTATTCAATATTACCATGGACTGGTACCCGAAGCGGAGGGCTGATCACCTTTCCTTCATAAGTAAAACGATCATGATAACACTGCGTTTATAAGACACAGTGCCCTATGCAACATTGGGGTGCGGATAAGGGTTTTATTATTATTATTATTAATACAGCAGTAAATTTAAATTTATCATTTATTTATTTATTTTAATTTATACTTTATTTTCAAGAACTTGAAGAATGTTTTATTTTATTTATTACCGAAGAACCTTGGACGGATAAATGTATAAAAAGTTTTCAATACTTACGAGTAGCTGGCAGGTTTAGTCTTTTCGTGTGACAGTGGGGTTTTGAAACTGGAAAGAGGAAGAAAGATTTAGTTGACAATAAATAAATGAATAACACTCCCCTTATTTACAGATTTGGCGTTTAATTTGCAGAACTCCATTTTAATTTATACATTAAATTTTTAATAAAACACTGATTTTTTGAGTTCACTAAGTTATATTTTGTTGTTTAAAAAAAAACAATAGCGTGACATTGTTTCGCCTAGTGATGGCATTTAAAAACGAATATCGTTAGAAAATGTCATTACTAGGAGAAACAATTGTTACAAAATTGATTTTTATATGTTTTTTTCAAACAATAAAATAAAGAAGCGGTTTGCTTCGAAACCGTTAGACATTATAATTAAGTTGTGATAGAATATTTATAGTGATTTTAAAACAAAGTTACATTTTAATTATAAAATGAAAAATCACAAAGTTAGTGCTTCAAATATAAATTATATGAAAACATTTATTATTACGTTCAAACATTTATTTCGTCTATTGTGAAATGAATGAATAACTCCATCAAGCGAGTACATTTCTCAAATTCGTTCTCATTAGCGAAACAGCTCTATTTCAATAGGCACTTTAGAGTAATATTCGTTAGCAGTAAATTCGACGTAAATTAAAGTAATGGCCACCGCATATCAAAAAAACGTATGGCAACGCTTAATCACGCGACCTTTTAACGAAATCGAATTAAAAACGTATATATTCCTTTGAATTAAGCCACGAAAACAAATCAATTTCATCGATAATAAATGACAATTTAACCTTATTAAAGTTCACAATATTTTGAATGTGATGAAATTTTCGCTCACAAATTCTGTATTTTGGTCCAATTTTAGAGTTTTTATTTTTATTGATATCTCTACATAGATGAAGAAGAATATGGAAGCCTGTGTATTAACAGGGCTTACGATCTATCATTGGTTAGTATTATGGATCACTTTCTGCCAATAAAAACATTCACCCATGATTGAGAACATAATTAATAGATTTGGCTGATAAGTTGAGAAATTTTGGTAATAAATACCCTTCCATTTTTTTTTCAATGATACTCCTTTTATGGAGTTTGGCAATTAGCATTTATAAAAGGAACTGCGAATGCAGAAGTTTACAACAAAAAAATCGAAGAGTATTTATTCCTGTCACTTGAAATGCACTATTCCTATATTTCTTAGTGCATTTTCAAGATGACTTCAGCACCGTATCACCGAGCGAGAACTGTAAGTATTATTTTTTCTGATACTGTGATTTATAATGTAAAAAAAATTAAAATATTAAACTGTTAAAATATTTTTTTGGTCAAAGAATATATGAAAATTCATGGAATTCCGTCACTGGATTGGCCCGGAAATAGTCCTGACCTGAACCCTATCGAGGACTTGTGGCATAAAATGGAAATCGAAATAAATTAACTGAAGCCTTCGTCAAAGGAAAACCTTAAAAACATCATTGAAAAAGTGTGGTTTGAAATTTTTTCCCAAGGCTACAAACAAAATCTGGTGAAATCCATGCCAAAGCGTATTGAAGCAGTAATAATAAAAAAGGAGAAACAACAAAGTACTGATTTTGTTGATTTTTTTATAATTATTAGTGTTGTATATCTATGTATCTATAACTTTAAATAAATAGGTGGTTTTTATAATTATTTGAACATTTTTAATTTTTGTCCGACAAAATCGAAAATCTACAAATAAACTATAAAAATATGAAGAAAGAAATTTGGTCACTAAATAGGCATTTTTTGGAATATCATCTTTAAACAGTGTTGCTTAATAATTTGGACTGAAAAGCAATCAAGAATTAACAACAACAAAAAATATTATTAAAAAAAACTGATACTTTCAGTCTGGAAACATTTCACTGCTCGCCACTGTATCTTTATGTATGTGTTATCGCTCACTCCTTTCAACAATGTCATATATCAAAAATCGTCAATTTTCAGTTGTGCATGTTTTCGGAATGCCCAGAAAATGTACTATATCCCAGCAAAAGCGGCATATTTTTAACTTAATATTTACCCTAAGAAAGTGTTGTTTATGCATTTTTAGGAAAAGGTATTGTTTAAATATATTTTTTAAATATACTAAATATTTTTCAAATGGAGAAAAAACATTAGAATTTTACATAAAAAGATCAGTTGCACAGCAAAAAGTTCAATAAGTGGCATGATATTTATTTAAATACATTTTATTATATTTTTAAACTTTAAAAACGATATCCTGAAAAATCAAGTTTTTGATATATGACGTTGCTGAAAGGAGTGAGCGATATGTTTTTGTAATCAAATTTTTAAATAAAAATAATATTCAATACAATATAAGTTTCAGGAGAGATGGAAAATTCGTCAACTGAAACAAAATGGTGACCCAAATGTCCACTTTAGAATATTAGGATCCTATCAAATGTATCCGACCCGTATCTTTATAACAACGTCTCAAACCTCCGACAAAACGGGATATGGACGGGAAGACGACACGATAGAGATTTTTGATTGGTTTTCCGGAAAAAGGGAATACTTCTTCCCGCAATTTCTTCGGCTGATTCTGACACAGAGATTGAAGATCCACATTGAAAGATAAATTTAGACATACTCAAAAACGTAAAATACGGAAATTGTAAAATGTGAGTGCTCTTGACACACGCTATGAAATTATTATTTTTACTTATATTTTACTTACAACATTTTTGAGTGTGTACTTGTTCACAAATCTGGATTATCTGTAAATGCCCAGACTTCCATATTCATATACTTCACCTTTGATGAGATGTTAAAAAAATTGGGGTGATTTTTTTTTATTGATTTCACATTCTAATATTTATTCAATACTACCCTGGACTGGTTCCTGGAGCGCAGGAGTAATCACCTTGCCTTCATATAAGTAACGATCAAGACAACAGTGCGTCAAAACGATGCAGTGCCCTATGCACCATTGGGTGCGGATAAGGGTTAGAAGAAAAAAATGTAGACATCCAGAATTGTGAATGGGCATTTGAACACACCCAAAATGGTGTGTATGGTTGTATTTTTAATATGTATGTAGCAAAAAATGACACAGATATCTTTTGGGAGGGTGAAAACCTTCCCAATTCACAATTCCCGAGATTATTATTATTTCACGACAGCTAATGTACGAAAGCGGCCACCTGTTACACACTCCACACAACCCTTATCGGCGGATCGAATTCATATTTGATAAGCCGACAAGATCCGTTCGTGATGTCATTATTTTCCTGTGAAATGTGTTCACGCCAGATGCCTCCTACCGCGCGGCGCCCCTGCAAACACGAAAACTGCGATCGCCACTGACATTTTCTAGTTGGGATTCATCGAACCAACCACTAACTGACTGACTTAGCATCACGAGAAAATAGAACGCCATATCACTCTGTTTTTACAAGCATTCTTCGCCTCTTCTATCGTATATTGACTCCTGACTTCAAGTACTTGGAATACTTGATCATGCCAAGTTTTCTTCAGTCTTCCTCAGCTGTTATTTCCAATTATATTTGTTTTGCCGTTTTTTCCTCAATCATTCGTTCCACATGTCCAAATCACCTCAACACACCTTTCTTAATTTTATCAATAGTGTCTTGCGATCGCAGAGAGAATAGAACGCCACACCATACCACTGGCTTTGCATTATTCGTTTCCATTTTTAATTTTTTTTAAATTACTTAGTAAATACCACTATTTCTGAAAGTCTACTGTGACACGTGTTTCGATGCATTCCGCATTATTTTCGGATATTTTCGATGCATTTCGGATGCGGAATGCATCGAAACACGTGTCACAATAGATTTTAAGAAACAGTGGTATTTGCTAAGTAATTTTTTAAAAATTAAAAATGGATAGGTTTTACCACAAAGTGGCTGCCGAATTAACTAATGAAATTATTCGTCTCATCTACATTCATGCATCTCCTCATACATATCCGCCGATAATTCCAACTGCTAACCTGACCTGACCACTTTTAAGAATAAAAAATATTTGATCATGCTAAGTTTTCTTCGGTCTTCCTCTGCCTCTATTACCAACCACATTCGCCACATAAATCTGTTTTGCTTACGTTCTTCTTCACTCATTCATACCCAAACCATCTCAACAACACTTTCTTAATTTTATCGATAATGCTCATCTCAGCCTTGAATTATATACGGTGTTTGAAAATGATGCGGAATGCATCGAAACACGTGTCACAGTAGATTTTAAGAAATAGTGGTATTTACTAAGTAAAACATTAATTAAAAATTGAATTATTTCCTTATTTCGCCATTCGAATATCCATCATACATCGTTTCGCTGCACACTCGTCTGAGAGAACGTATTTCGACTGCATTCGGTCTACCGAATGGGTGAGATAATTCCTGAGATGGTGGAAGAGGTAAAAGTTTTTTTACTTTTATTGGGTAGCCACCACGGTACAGCACTCGTGGTACTATTACAGCAAGACTCTTCAATTAAAGCGCTTCTCGGAGATATGGCACGGAGCGACCTGGATATTCTCGCAGCGTGTAGCTCTGTCGTAAGTAAGTTTTTTTGTTTATTTTTTTATTTACATAATTTGTAAAAGAACAATTATAAACATCTTTCAAACACAACATTTTGAGTGTGTCCAAATACTTGTTCACAAAATCTGGATTATTTCCAATTACAAGAGTTATTTTCATATTATTTTTTGACATCTCATCAAAGATGAAGAAGAATATGAAGGTCGTCAGCCCCGTGAATGCCCAGATTTCCATATTCTTCGCCATCTTTGATGAGATGTCAAAAAAGAATATCTTTAAAATATTTTTTACAGAGACCCACCAAGTCACCTTGTGCGTCTTGTCGGTGGAGTTCTTTTTACATACATTTTTTATTGTTTTTATCCATTTTAACCTAATAATACACACAAAAAGATAGAAAAAAATTAAAAATATAAAGTATTTTACAATGTTCATAGAATTAACCTTGTTTTAATCCTTTATTTTGCCTTTGTTCAATATTTTATTTTGACCTCTAACCTCCGTCGGCAACAAATTTAATAATGTTTGGAACGATATATTGAAGTATAGTACGTATCTACAGGGATGCCGTAACTCGAGTACAACATCATGGGAACGAACGTCGCAATGCAAGGGTAATCTTGACATCTCAAGATGAAGAAGATTTTTAAAGTCTGGGCATTAACAAGGCTTACGACCTAGGCGATCACTTAACACACTTGTAACTTTCACCATTCTACAATGTGAATACAAAAATAAGTTTCATCGCGCTCTATGTTTGAGTTCATAGGGGTCATCTATGGTTGGATTGAGAAAGCTTTTATTTAGATCCAAACTGGAATACTTTACATACTAGGTCCGGAACCACCCATATATTCCTTAAATTTACATACAAAATTCCATTTCTTATATCAATTCTAAGTGTACTTAAAACCATAACTTATGAAGTAAGTTAGTGTATTGAGGAATTATTATTATAATATAATACACTACTTAAATTCATACAATTAAAATTTTGTTCAGAAAAATTACATAAAACCATGTTTTTCAACCCCTGTCTTATTGTTTATATATAAAACAAAGAATTTTGTTAAGCCTCCCACCAGTTTGATGATGTCGGCAACGACAAAACCCGGTCAGTGGTCAAATAAAATAAATGTGAAAAAAACTACATATCGCTCACTCCTTTCAAGAAACCTGTAGTTTTTTCTCCATTCGAAAAATATATAGTAAGTATATTTTTTAAAAAATAATTAAACAATACCTTTTCTTCGAATGCAAAAACAAAACTTTCCGACCTGTAGCGGGTAAATATTATGTTAAAAATATGCCACGTTTGCTGGGATATAGTACATTTTCTGGGCATTCCGAAAACATGCACAACTGAAAATTGACGATTTTTGATTTATGACGTTCTTCAAAGGAGTGAGCGATATGGTAGTTGTTATTTTATCATATAAAATGCAGTTAGGTACTTTAAAATAAATGTGGAAAAAACTATATATGGTAATTTATTACATAAAATGTAATCACACCAAGAAATTTCAGCACGAAACGTAAATCTAATATGTAGTACATTATTCTTGTGGACCGTATAATTAATAAACATACCATATGCGCTGTTGACGCAAATTCGTTATTGAAACAGTGGCCATTATTGTGGCCGAAATATTACACAATAACATTAGGATTTTAGTACGAACATTAATTTACACTTTATACTGTTCCAGAACCTCGTGCAAAATTTATGTGGCATGGGAAGCAAGGTATTGTTTTATCGCGAGCGACACATTTCGTAAAGTCTGTAAATACCATATGTAAAACGGAACAAATAATAAACCTGAAAGTACCCACAATAGGGTATTATCACTCGGGAGGAATATCTAATTTAACATACTCAACCTATAAAGGATTGTGTAAGACTCGTTCTGTGTCTATAACAACCGATTTTATCAATATATAAGAGTTTCTGCTCAATAAAAAGCTTCTTTTCATCTCACCAATAGATGTCTCTAGTGAAGTTCTAGTGATTCAAGAACAAAGTTTCTATTGTAAATTGCTTCATATATATAGAATTTCCAAGAATTTGAGTAGTGTGGTTGTCAATAATGGGTAGAATTGGTGAATGTTACACGTGTGTAACATTTCAACAAAAGGGCGTTTGTCCACTACACGGGATTTCACCGTCCGGCACTCAAAAGGCAGCTAAAATGAAAACGACTACGACAGTTTAGCATGATCGAATTTGCGCGCAACGCGTTCGTGCACCGATCCGAAGAAATATGGACAAAAGCACAAGCCAATCCAAGCCAATCATCGTTTTAAAACGCTAACGGTAAAATTCCGTGTAATTCCGGGTAGTGGACAAGCGCCCTAAGGGGGTAAGAAAATTTCCGGGGTAGGAAGGTATGTAACACATTTTTACAGCGTGTAAAACGCGTACGTGTAAAGGCAGCACACGGGTCGGGAAGGCGGTCTGACGAGGGTTCCCCGTATTATGCTATCGATTACACTTGAGGCGCGGGCTTAGTGTTCCGCCTTTTGTGGCTTCTCCGTTCACCTCCTTCTTCCCTCTCGTCATCTCCGCCAGCCTCGGCCGTCAGGGCGGATCGAGACAATGGCCACGGCTCCCGCTACAGGCGACAACAATAATGATACTTCCAAACAATTTTTTTTTTCATATAAGTTTTTATATATTTTTTTTATTTTGTATAGAAGTATTATAAAATTATAATAGCATATTAATATTATTCTTCTAACCGTTATCCGCACCCCAATGGCGCATAGGGCACTCCATCATATAAACGCAGTGTTATCTTGATCGTTAACACACGAAGATTTTTGATCTACGTAACTAACGGTATTTACTAAGTAAAACTTGAATTAAAAATGGATAGATTTTTACCACAAAGTAACTTGCGAATGAATTCATGGAATAATAAATAGTTTCAATATTATTAATATTTAAAGCATTTACTTTGTGGTTAGTCATTTTTACTTCTATATTTTTTTTACAAAAATGTTAGTAATGTTAGTATTTAACCACTCACCGAGATTTTTATGTCTACCGGTTTCAGGACGTACCCGTCTCTTCGTCAGGACAATCACTATCACAGCATGCAAACAGTACTACCCGTCACTACCATAGCACTATTTACACACTTAAAACTACACAAAATGTTTAACACATACGATTTTGGTCGATTAGAAAACCAATATGCACTAGGGGTTGCAACAAAAACATGCATGCACTAACACGCACGAGGTCTTACATCCCCTAGTCCATTTTAGACCTCGGCTCTTAATGCATGTTTGTGCTGCAACCCCTAGTGCATGTTAGTCTTCGGGTCGACCAAAATCGTATGTGTTTAATATTTTGTGTAGTTTTAAGTGTGTAAATAGTGCTATGGTAGTGACGGGTAGTATTGTTTGCATGCTGTGGTAGTGATTGTCCTGACGAAGAGACGGGTACGTCTCGAAACCGGTAGACATAAAAATCTCGATGAGTGGTTAAATATAACATTACTAACATTTTTGTAAAAAAATATATAAAAGTAAAAATGACTGACTAACCACAAAGTAAATGCTTTAAATATTAATGATATTGAAATTATTTATTATTTCATGAATCGATTCGGCAGTTGCTTTGTGGTCAAATTTATCCATTTTTAATTTAAGTTTTACTTAGTAAATACCGCTATTTAAAGCTAGGATCAAAATGCCGGTGCTTGTATATAAAAATATTTGTATTTTCATGGTCGTTCACCCTTGTGCATTGCGATCGCAGAATGCAATCAAGCTTCAGTGCCTACAGAGAATTGTATTTTATTGAACCAACTTGAGTATTAAAAACTTTTATATTTATTGCATTGTAATGTCACTACCACTAAAAGCTAACAAATTTCTTCCAAGTAAGAAAATAATAGTTGTGGTCCCGTGGTTAGTGTCGCGGACTCTTGAGTCAGAGTTGGAACCCACTCTACCACATTTCGAAAACTATTTCTAATAATGAGCCGCTTAGGCTCACAGAAATATGAAATATATTGGTTATGCCTGTAGGAAGAGCTACCGCTATGTTGAACAATATCACATTGGATATTGATCTGCTCCATGTGTCCGAAGGAGTTTTCCGAAGCGAGATTCTTCTACACCTTTTTGCTTACTTTTAGTATATACGTCTTGAATATTGTTTGTTATGTATATATTATTTTTTTATTGAAAAAATTGAAATTGAAAATTGAAATTGAAATAGTATGAAATTGAAGTATTTTTGTGAATAGTAAAAACACAAATATTTCTCTTTAAAAAAGGTAATAATATATTTTCCAAGAAAAAAGAGTCCATATTTAGCATGGTGTTTACTGATTTCAATCATAGATGTTGCCGAAGAAGTAGCATACAAAAGATCTTTACAATTGAAACATAAATGTCACTTGAGAAATTTGCGTAGTGTGGTTGTCAGTCGTGATTTCATGAACGGTGAATGTTGTTACACAGGGCATAAAGTGATCGTTTAAACCAGTCATTCCGACTCCTGACCTGACCACTTTCAAGTATTAAAATACTTTATCATGCCAAGTTTTCCTCGGTCTTCCTTTGATCCTATTTACAACTACGTTCGTCTCATATACTTGTTTCACTGTTCCATCTTCTCTTATTAATTCCAAATGTCCAAACCGTCTCAAACACACCTTTCTTAATTTTATCGATAGAATAATTTTAATTCTTTAAGCACATGTCCACCTCCGTGGCGTAATGGTCAGCCCGCTCGGCTACCGTTCTGAAGGTTCGATTCCCAAGGGGGTGTCAAATAAATAAAAGTGATTTTTTCACTCTAATATTTATTCAATACTGGACTATACAATACCCTGGACTAGTACCTGAAGCGGAGGGCTGATCACCTTTCCTTCGTGTGTTAACGATCAAGATAACACTGCGTTTATATGATGCAGTACACTATGCACCACTGGGGTGCGGATAAGGGTTAGAAGAATTATAATAATATGCTATTATAATTTTATAATATTTATATACTATTTAATAAAATATATACTCACAGAACCAAAAAAAATCTTGATAGAAATATTAGAAGGTGTGACAAAAAAAATTATCGACAAAATATGATATAAATTTTCTATATATTATATACATATCTTAAAATGCCAATTTTAAGTTCTAAACATTCATAAAAAAATGAGCGAACGTGCGAGGCATAAAATACAAATTGATGTAGCATTACATTGGATTTTCATAACCTGAAAAGGGATCGGTGAAATTCAATAAATTCGAGACACAAAGAAAACAATTCGAGACCTTGCCACAAAAATAACAAAAACCCATTTTATTTCCCCAATTTTTTTTGCAGTTTAGATTTCTAGTTTACGAAAACCCTACTACTGCTACTGACTCCTATCCGATACTAATGGTGCATGGGGCACTGCATCAAATTGATGAATTTTTTTAATTTTTTTTTTATATTTCTTTAGTAAGTTTATATATTACATTAAATACAAATTTTTACTTAATCTACCTTATACCATTTATATGTATAATATTTGCATCTTTTTACAGCATACAAAACAAGTCTTTTTAAAATGATTAAAGAAACACTTGTTTTTATACCACTTGAGTATAAAAACAAATGTTTTGAAAACTTTATACCACTCAAGTGCTATAAAAACAAGTGTTTCCTTAATCATTTCAACATGTCTTACCACAAAGTAAATGCCGAAACAATAAATAAAATATGTATTTTTAAATTATTTCAGACTTAATTCTCTCTGCCTAGGGAAGCGGCGTGACGGTTAGTTAGTTAACTCCTATCCGCACCTAATGCTCCATTGGGTACTGTGTCATATGTCGCATTTCAGGTGTTAGTCCAAGGTAATAATAAATAATTAATGTAAATAAAAAAAAAACTTATATTTATTTTGATCGTGCTGGGAATCGAACCCGCGCCTTCCAGTCTGACTTCCAAACGTGACAACGACAACGCTTCGGATGCGGACTAAATTTTTATTTTGTTTTTCCACGGACTCCACAAAAAAGAGTTGTACCAAGGTGTTCAATTTATTCAAATCGTATTTTTAGACGTAATCTAGGAAAAAACGTCTTCTAGTACCTACTTTTATATCGTGGGTATACTGGCAAAAAACCTAAACTCCCTAAAATCCCTGTTATTTAAAGCTTTTAGCCTGAATAAAATACCCGCTTTTAAGCTTAAAGTTGAATTAAGTTTTAAAACCACATAAATATGCCATTTCGAACTACTTAACGTATTTCGCCGATTTATAGAACGTTGAAAACTTTATAAGATGCATCATCAAGTTAAAAATGCATATTTTCGAGTTGACGTTTTTTGCCAATACACCCACGATATATTGAATCGTAAAAAATCCAAACTTTTTTTTCGCCGGCACCAAAACATTGGGCAAACGCTTTCAATTCAATTTTAAGGTTTTACCTCACGGATACGACGGAAAGTCTAGAAGTTCATTGTAAAAGGGGTTACATTTCCTGTAGGACGGGGTATTGGCAGGTGCGCACAGGTCTGGCCCTTTCTCTCGGCGGGTAGGAACTTCTCCGAGGAACGTTCGTGTACGTTCGCGTACCGATAATGCGCACACGGCACAAAACGGTATCGATCGGAACGCGCCTCGCCGGCAGCGCCGCTGCGGCGGAAGGCCGAACTAGGCGCCGCATTGACATGCCGGCTTCTCGCTTCCCGCCAAACTTCGAACGCACATGTATGAACAATATAGGCTATAAAACTTATATTACTTTTTGACATCTCAACAAATATGAAGAATACGGAAGCCTGGCCATTTACAGGCCTTGTATCAGACCACTAAACGCTTGTATCAGACCTCTAATTGAGTCCTATTCCACATTATTTTTTGACATCTCATCAAAGATGAAGAAGAATATGGAATTCTGGGCATTTACGGGGCTGACGACCGTCATAGCCTGGTTTAAGTGATCACTTTACACATGTGTAACATTCACCAATTCTACCCATTATTGACAACCACACTGCTCAAATTCTTGGAAGTTCTATATACATGAACCAATTCTGAAACATTGCTCTTGAATCACCAGAACATCACTAGAGACATCATCTATTGGTGAGATGCAAATATCCTGTAATTGGAGATAGTCCAGATTTTGTGAACAAGTATTTGGACACACTCAAAATGTTGTAAATTAATTTTTATGTGTTTTTTAACAATAAAATATGTAAAAGTTAGTAGACTAAAAAATCAATGTTTGATTTAACATTTAATACATAAACGTCAAATCGCTCACTCCTTTCAAGAACGTCATAAATCAAAAATCGACAATTTTCAGTTGTGCATGTTTTCGGAATGCCTAGAAAATGAATTATATCCCGGCGAAAGCGGCATATTTTTAACTTAATATTTACCCGCTGCAGGGCAGAAAGTGTTGTTTTTGCATTTTGATGAAAAGGTGTTGTTTAATTATTTTTTAAAGATATTAAATATTTTTCAAATGGAGAAAAAACCTTCAGGTTTTACCTTAAAATATGTGTTGCACAGTAAAAAGTTCAATAAGTGGCTTGATATTTATTTTTAATACATTGTGTTATATTTTTAAACTTTAAAAACGTTTTTCTGAATAATCATGTTTTTTGATTTATGACGTTCTTGAAAGGAATGAGCGAAATGTTACCTGGGTTTAAAGAAAATTAAATTGCGATTTATCGTATATTAGGCCTTAAGAACTCGACTGTTCGGAGTTTTATATGATGAAAGGATGAATTTCGAAGGATATTATTATTCAATTATGTATTTACTGAGGTTGTTAATGCGCTATTGGACCGGTTGGATAGTCAAATATTTCCACTTCGCAGTCCACTACCCTAATACAAAACGATGGAAAAAGATATAGAGCTCTTCACTAAGATTTTGAACTAAAAAAAACACTAATGTATGGAAGTGAAGCAAGGAGTTGGCGAATGAAGGATGAAAGTAGACCAGATGCAGTCGAATTGCGATCTCTCAGTGCTATATTATTTATGATTTATATTTGAAGCACTAACTATGTGATTTTCCATTTTATAATTAAAATGTAACTTTGTTTTAAAATCACTATAAATATTTTATTATAACATAATTATAATGTCTACCGGTTTCGAAGCTAACCGCTTCTTTATCAAGACTGAATAATACTTTTTTTAGTATTAATCAGTCTTGATAAAGAAGCGGTTAGCTTCGAAACCGGTAGACATTATAATTATGTTATAATAAAATATGTATTTGTAGTGATTTTAAAACTAATTTACATTTTAATTATTACTATATTATTTACAACATTTTGAGTGTGTCCAAATACTTGTTCTCAAATCTGGATTATCTTACCAATTACAGGAGTTATTTTTCATATTATTTTTTGACATCTCATTAAAGATGAAGAAGAATATGGAAGTCTGGGCATTTACGGGGCTTACGACTGTCATAGGCTGGTTTTAGTGATCACTTTACACTCGTTTAACATTCATCAATTCTACCCATGATTGACAACCACACTACTGAAATTAAGATATTAAGATATTAAATTGAAATATTAAGCTTAAAACTTTAAATTTAGATATTTGAACAAAACGAAAAACGGGCACCGCTAAACGTCATCAAATTTTACGTCATTGGGTGTGTTATGCGGCGTATCCCAAAATGTCACTGCTTTATAGAGCTATAATAGTAGTAGTGTGGATTGTTTGTTTACCACTACATTACCATTTGTGTTATAATATCAACGGGGGGTTGGGAGGGTGGACTATAGACATCAACAAATAGAGCCGCCAATAATTTAGCAATGTCACCAATATTCAAATAAGTCCATCGTTTCTGTGACGTCATTCATTACCAACTTATGAAAACAACGTTTTTACCAAGGCAAATTTTCCAAAAGAAAATGATGAATGAAAATATTGATTATATCGGCTGTTATAAACACAAAACGAATACAATACAATACAATCCTTTATAGGTTGAGATTATTAAATTAGATATTCCTCCCGTCTGCAAATGATCCTTTGTTTCGCCTAGTTATGGCATTTTCAAACGAATGATTGAACATTCGTTTATTCTTATAATTTGACCAGTTACTTTATTCACAACATTTTGGGTGTGTCTAAACCCTTGTTATAGGAGTTTTTCACATATTGACATCTCAACGTAGAACATAGACGAAGAAGACGATTTCTGTCTCTCTGTGCGTCAAAACCAAGTATGATAGATGTTCCAAGATGATGGTAAAATAAGGAATGAATGCAAGGCTGAGATAAGCATTATCAATAAAATCAAGAATGTTTTGTTGAGATGGTTTGGACATGTTCAACGAATTTGTGAGGAAAGAATGGTAAAACTAATTTATGATGCAAAAGTTTTGAAAACAGGAGACGAGAAAGACTGAAAGACAGAGAGAAAGTTTCATAAGCTCCCCTCTCTTTCTGACTTCTTGTTCCCCAAACTCAAAAGACCTTTGAAAGGAAGAAAATTTGAGACGATTCCTGAGATTAAGGCAAATGCGATGAAGGAGCTGAAGGACATCCCAAAAGAAGCGTTCCAGGACTGTTTCCAAAAGTGGAAACACCGTTGGGATAAGTGTGTTGGTCAGAGAGGTGAATACTTTGAAGGGGATCTAGACATGTAACTTCTAAGTAAAGTACATTTTATTTGTGACGTCAGTCTACATATTAATTAAACAGGCCACGTATTATCCACTTGAAATTTATATAAGAGAACAAAACTTACATACAATAAAACACCGGAAAATCAGCACACATTCAGTTCCGAGTAGCTTTTCCCAAAACTCCCAAGATGGAATCACAGTGAAAAGATTTAACTTTGTAGCATAGATATTATCAATTTCACTTTTATTTCATAAAAAAATTGTAGATATTATTAACTGCCTGACAATTATGATCGACAATTGATTCAAATGCTAAATTCATTATAAATATAGGTCCATACGTAAAGTGAAAGGAATAAATGTGTTTTTAGTATTTATTGATTTGGCGTTTAATTTGTAGAACTCCATTTTAATTTATGTATTAATTTAAAGTCAAACATGGATTTTTTGAGTCTACTATGTTGTATTTTATTAACAAAAAACACATAAAAAAATTATATTGTTTCGCCTTGTTAGGGCATTACCAAATTAATGTCATGTGTAGTATGTCAACTCAGTAGACTCAAAAAATCTGTGTTTGATTTTAAATTAATACAGTGTTTTTACTATCTAGAGTCTATTATTGTAATGTCAAGTACTCTAAGAATGGAGTTAAGTCATAATAATGTCACAAGCATAGTAGTTCATAAGTAATTGGATGTAAACTCTTAAAAAATAACAGTTTTTTTTTTGTTAAGGAAATTTCTTTTTAAATATGATTTTCATAAAAAATTTAATATTATATTTTCATATACTTGTATTGACCGTGACTTTTAAAAACATCGACAATATTACATTTTTTATATAATAATAACTTAATTAGTTTTTTCTTCCATCTCTACACTCAACACCCAGGTTGTCAAATTTGACAGATGACAAAACTAATATAATTCATAATACTGTTATTTTCTCGAATTAACAATTTACTTTATGTAAAATAAGTGTAGATTTATATCTATTTTATCAGTATTTTGATTTATTATATGAATTAGGACGTCAAAGTACCATTATACAATACATTTTCAGTGTTAAATATCATATAAGTTCAGCTCATTATAATAAGAAGTTCAACAAAAAAATCATTGAAATTTATCTGAAAAATCCATTGATTCTTCATAAACTATGGAATGCGGATAAACAAGAAATATGATTTATTTATTTATTTAACTAACAAAATAACTTTGAACACTTAAGTATTTGAAAATGAATAGTTTATTACATTAGCACGAAATGAATTGATAAGCTACGCTAACAAACGATCGTAAAGTATCATATTCACGTCACAAATAAAATATTTGTAATATTGCAAAAAATATTCCTTATTAAATCCTCATCTGACACATCGAATTATAATGTTTGCACAATTCAGTATTTGGCCGATGTGCGGCGTCTACAATATATTTAGCGACAAAATTTTCTTATTAATTGAAGGATCGATTGCAACTGCTTGGATTTAAAAGGGTAAAAGTGTGAATTAGCCGATTATCGATTAAAAAACATAAAAACTAAAAGCAATGCTGTCAAATTTTAGAACATACATAATAAATATCGATGAGCGCACGTTCTGAGGTTATAGACAAGAATTGAATGTAAAGCTGAGGTAATAAGGAAAATTTATCATTTTACTCACCTAAAACATCAACACCACATTTTCCGAAGATATAAAACTAAATATCGCCGAAAAAACACGAAATATTAGACACACCGACGACGAAAAAGGAAAAATACTTTCAGCTCGTAGCGGGTTGACCAACAGAATAAAATTAATCACAAACGTCAGTGATGACATTGAAAAAATATATTTTCCCGGAAAAGTTCTACCTACCAATGACGGAAAAAATGGTAAAAAGGTACCTACCAGCAGACAAATCTTATTGAACGCTTTTTGTCAAATATATTGTTTATTCAGAGCAGGTTGGAAGAGGAAATAATTAGGTTTATTACATATCGCTCACTACTTTCAAGAACGTCAAAAATCAAAAATCGTCAATTTTAAGTTGTGCATGTTTTCGGAATGCCCAGAAAATGTACTATATCCCAGCAAGAGACATATTTTTAGCATAATATTTACCAGCTATAGGGCAGAAAGTGTTGTTTTTGCATTTTGAAGAAAAGGTATAGTTTAATTATTTTTTTAAATTTACTAAATATTTAAAAAAGTAATGAAAAAACCTTCAAGTTTTACCTAAAAAGATCTGTTCCACAGTAAAAAGTTCAATAAGTGGCTTGATATTTATTTTTGATACATGGTATTATATTTTTTAACTTTAAAAACGTTCTGAAAAATCATGTTTTTTGATGTGACGTTGAAAGGAATGAGTGATATGTATTTATATATTTAATACTTGTAAAGGTGAGTACTGACCGTTGCATTTCGTCGTAACGTCGTTCGCGGCGAGCATCCGACTTCGAAACGCTGTAGTGACTACACGAATGCTTGCATCGTAACGTTACGACGAAATGACTCCGGTCAGTCGCCTATTACCGGATGCTTCAAGTGTTTCATTACTCAGTTGAGTACTTCTCAATGAAGCCACGTCAATATCCACATATTTGTGATCTCAATTTACTTTTTTATTGAATAAGAGCATTCTAAATAGAGTACTCAAATGACTATCAAACTTATTGCACACAACTAACGTTCAGTATTACCACCTTTTAAAAGATTCACTGGACTCATTCCCATTTGAGAAAACAGCATGTGTGCTCTTCTTTATTACAATAGATATTAAAAATTGTAACCTCATCCTTCCCCCATGCCCAGAAATGTCCCAGTTTATAGTCAAAAATACATAATGGATATATAGGGTCCCTCAAACTAATGAATCATTTCAGCCCGCCCACAAAACTATGTTTTCCATCTATTTCAAAATTGCGAGTGCATGTATCTTACACAGATTTTTTTATGGATTTTGAGTCCGAAAAAGGAAAATGCCAGCAGAGAAATCACATAAATATGAAAAAAGGCTAATATTCAAAACAGTATATGAACTAAGTCCAGCATTCTTTTTTTCCATCAGCCAATATTGTCTTTGGCCATCCTCTCCTCTTCACATTAAGCCTTCCATGCACATGTAAGCGACTGTCGCGCATTCTGTTAGAAAGCTCATGGCAATCAGCATACTTCAAGATGTCAGACTTACATTGAAAAACTTTCCATTTTGCCAACTTTTAAGCCTCATAGTTGACATAGTTTCGACTCAATGTCATTATCAGTATTTTCTCTATGTCAAATTCAAACATTTTATTATTTGGTCTCAATTTTCTTCATTTTAGATAGAACTGTGGTCATGGAAGTTAAATCAATTTGCCTTTCCAGTTACTACAACAAAATAAAACAATGTACGGGTCTCTTCAATATCCAATACATATTACTAATGTCCATAACTGTCAAATAACGTCACATGTAAAAAGTAAATTGATTAATGTGAAAATTGTAAGACACTGAAAGACTTAGAATATGTATGCTAGTTCAATTTGTACAATTTCATATTATGTATTCAGCTTTCATTACATCACATTGATAGCAGATAATAAGATGTCAGTATTATGGAAATGGGTAGTAAATGGCATCCTCATGGTTTACAAGTATTCAGTAAAAACTTATAAACCAAAATAATAACAATGCATCAAGTTGTACTTCTTTTATTTGAAAAAAATATTTACTACATTTTCACTTTCACCAATTACCTAACACGCAATTCATTCACAATTAAACAGCTGCAGTTCTGCTTAATTCCCAATCAGACTTTTGTTGTACACATTTGAGACATTTCCCTTCTTAGATAGATTTTCTCGACACAATACATAATAATATACAGTAATATATGCGTCAGTATATGGGGTGCGCCGATAGTAATGCCGGATCCGTAATGCGTAGGAACTAGGTTAAGTTGCGACACTATCGGGGCGACCCCTCGCTGTCCTTGTCGGGCCGAGTCTCACAGAATCCCGTATACCGTAATGCCACTTTAGTGTTGTCCTATACTTTATATATTATAACGTTCACAGGACTTAAATAAATTATACATTTTTAAAACTGCTGGCGATTCGTTAGTAGGGCGCGTATCTTCGCGGAGGAGAAGGTCCCCGCAGTCCGGGTCTGAAATAAAAGGGACTAATTATCATCAAATTATTTTGCCGAAGGCAAAACCTGCCTTGAAACATAAAATACATGGGAAAAATAATAATGACAAAAAATACGGCTAGAACTGATTTAAACTCTTTTCTGTCCCTTGTATGTACTAAATTATAGGACACTACATTAAAATATCCTAGTACGTAGTTATTTTTATTGTAATTTATCTTGTTTCCAAATTTGGAAATTAATCAGTGATTATTTACTTTTCCATTATGTCATAAAATGAGTGTCCGTTGCAAATTGACAGATTCAATAAAATTTCAAAAACAAAAAAGAAGCTTAGGAAATAATGGATTGATATCAACAAATTCTAGCCATATCTAAAATAAGTGTCTTTATTTTTAAAAATCCTGAGAAATTGCTCTCAGAACATTTTTTTACTATCAGCGAAAATAAAAATACAATAAATATTTAAAAAAGACAATCATTATTTATAAAAAGTAAAAAAAAATATTATTCCATAAAAACTTGCTTCTGATTTTACTATAAAACTAATAATAATTTTCAGACATGCACTGTATTCAATTTAAGAAATCGTTTGGTCTTTACAGGGATAAAAAAACAGAAGCTGTATCAATTTTGAGTATGTATAGTTTACGTTTGACTTTGTTTATGTCAATAATATAAATATATTTAATTACAATACGTACCTCCTATCATCAAACGAATCTCGACTGAAGTCTTCGAACATCCTAAAACAAATCATTTGAAAAATTATCATCTGATAAAATAAAACGTTTTTCAAGCATTAAAAGAAAACATAGAAAAAAAAATACAAATGGGGATAATACACCATTTTCTTTTATTAGGAAAACTAGTTGGGTTGACACACAAAGTGTTCTCCAAAGAAAACTCTATCTGCACTTGCATGAATAAAAAAATAAATAAAAAATGCAATTCAACCATCAAATAGAATTTATTGATTCAGAAAATATACTATTGTGTTCCATATTCTTTTCCATATCGCGAGCAAAATGCGAAGACTCACCCAAGTCAAAATATGACTAAATACTTCATTACTTCTGAATTGTTTTTATCTAAATTACATGGTCACTAAGTTACTTATTGCACTAAGTTCACATATGCAGGATTACATAAACATATCGCTGGTTAAATGCCAAAGGTCCACAATGCAAAAACAACTCTTTATTCTAAAAATGGTATCTAAATCATCCACATTTTCAAATTCGAAAGACACCCATGATTCTAGCATTACAAATGGACATTTCTAACGCTAGAATCATGGGTGTCTTTTCCGCGTTGTGGGCCTTTGGCATTGAACCAGCGATATATTCATCAATAAATTCCATTTGATGGTTAAATTGTGTTTTTACTCTCTAGACTAATTGAGATAGACACTTAACGGAAAAGCAGATATTCATATCATATACACAACATCAAATGCCTTTTTGTTGGAACACCAGTTCAAATATGCAAAGTCTAGTTCATTGTAGTATCTCGATTATTTATTTAAAGATAAGATATCAATAAATATGAAATACATTGATAAGGTTTTGCAATCTTGAATAGATTTTGAATAGAAAAATGAATTTTGATTTAAGTGCATTATTTTTTAAAAAAATGTTGCAGAGATTTAAAACTAGGTTAAACTAACTAACTAACCATCACCCCGCTTCCCCGCAGGGGTAGCCAGAGAGAATCGAACCCCACACCACTCTGTCTTTGCAAACATTCTTCGCGTATTCTACATTCATGCATGTCCTCATACATACCCGACGATTATTACGACTCCTGACCGAAGTAGGTTAAGGATTCATAATACGTAGTAAAACCCCTACTTAATACACAAAATGTCCGTTATATGACTATCACAGATAGATATATGGTTTGGCAGAATATAATTTCAAGACATTTCAAAATATTGAATTCTCTGATTGCAATTAATTTTTGCTCAAACATGATTTATACTCTGTATCAACATTTGAGTAAATAATGATGCAGAATAATTGTTTTATTAGTCAGCGGTAATCAGGTTAAACAATAAAATGATTTGAGGGTCATCAGTGTTAAACACCGAGATATTTGTTTTATTTATTTTTAAATCCAATTTAAGCTACATCTCTCAACTACTTTTGAAATTGAATCGCTTATATTTTCCCAAATGAGAAGAATAAAGAATTTGTTTGCTTTTGTATAAATCGATCCCAAACTATTTGGTGATTTTCAAAGTGGGTGATTTAATATATTTAATATACTCACTGAAATGTAGATTTTACTAATGCTTAAAAGTTCACAGAGAACCAAAGACAATTGATGAATTGAGAGACCGTAGAGGTACGAATGACAAATGAAAAATATTATGTGAAGTATGCAATGTTTGTCCATCATTATCCATTAGAAGCACAGATTTTCAAGCGAAGACGTTAACCCTAGAATACTAAAGTATCGTAAAAATTACGACAAAGAAATTTTGATGCCTGGAAAAAACAATGTTCGCATCGTTCTTGCACCACTGCTTTACAGTATCTCCTTAATGTACCATGAATTTTTTTTCATTATTACGTGATCTTTTAAATCCAAAGAATGTATCAATTACTTCTAAAATAAAAAATGTTTTTAATTACTGAATGTATTACCATTTTATTTCTGTCATATTTTTTATGAATGTTTAGTAACAATGTCTTAAACTAATGAATAGTTTAATAATCTAGAGTTAAGGACTTTGCATTCAATCGATTAACACGTTTCACCGACAACACGTTTGGCCGACACGAGGCATTTCAATTGCGTCTCGAATTTATATGACAACATAAGGTACAAAGTATCAGCCTCTGGTGGCCGACGAGACGAAAATGTGTCAACTACCGGTGGCAACACTGGCAGTCCGAGTGTTAAAGCTAGCATAAAAGAATTTCGAAAACACCAAAATGTCATATGGTGGTCTTGGTTCCATTGATAATAAATAGAAACGAGGCGGTATTCTCACCCTCTGGATATCTGCGGTCCGCGCGGGGGGCTCCGGCGGCTGAACATGGTGTCGTAGGAGGAGCGCATCCCTCCCATGGAGCGCGACATGGGCATGGGCGGCATGTGGATGGGGTCCCGGCGCAGCGGCGGCGACATGAACTCGCCGCCCCTCACGCCCCCGCGCTCCGCCAGCCCGCGGCCCAGCCCGCCCGAGTAACGCCGCTCGAACATGTCCCTCGACGAGTCATACCGGTCGTAGTAGCTGTCGTACGCATCCTACACACCAACAAAACACACTTTACTACGTGAGCGACAAAAGGAGATGCAATAATAAGGCTATTTGCTAATTTTAAGTTATTGAATCGACAGCCATAATGCAGGAATGGTTATTTCAAATGAACGACGGGAATCAAACCCATTGTTGGAATGCATCGGAGCTAAGGACAATAAATTGATATCAGAAACTGCAACGGATACATAGAATAGGCGGCACACGACTAGAGTTCCAGACGGAGTGTGCGTGTCGAGGCAGAGAAACGTCCGCTGTAATAAATGAGCACAAGTAAAGCGAGAATTGAAGTCACATGGAAATGAGACAATCTAACGGTGATTGTGTTACAGACTGAGATGATCGCCGTCGGTAGATGGAGAGAACTAAATAAAAATTTATTTCTACACAGGAGTGCGCGCGCGGGAGACGGCGAATGTGTTGGGAAATAAGTTTTTATTTGCGCGCCCGGCGGGGGTAGCAGAGTGAGATGGTCGCGGCGAGAGGGAAGAGGAGAGCGTACCCCGAAGCCGCCCATGATGCGATCGCGGAGGAAGGGCGGCGGGGGCGGCGGCGGCGGCGGGTAGGGGTCCCGGCCGAAGGCGCGGTCGCGGAAGCCGTTGCGGTCGGGCCCCAGCACCTTGGGGCACTCCTTGGACCAGTGGCCGCCGCGGCCGCAGCGGTAGCACTGCTCGGGGTCGCCCATGCCCGGCTTCTGGCGCACGCGGCTCGTGGACACTTGCACCTTCATGGGCTGCCCGTCCACCATCATCCCGTTGAGCTCTTTGATGGCCTCGTTTACGTCGCCCGCCGCATCCAGGTGCACGAAGCCGTAGTTGCGCACGATGTCGCACTCGACGACGGTGCCGAACTTCTGGAACAGCTCGCGGACCTCGGGCGCGCGGGTCTTGTCCGTGAGGTTGCCCACGAAGATCTTGGTGGTGGGCGTGGAGGGCGCGCGCCGGCTCTTGGCCGCCTCGCACTTGATCACCTGCCCGTGCACCGACTGCCCGTTCAGGCCCTGGATAGCCTCGCGCCCGACCTGCTCATTTTCCATGTGAACGAACCCGTAATTTCTGACCACATCGCACTCCACGACGGTACCGTGTTTCTCGAAGAGCGGCCGTAGGTCGTTTGCGGTCGTTTTTTCGGAGAGATTTCCGATGAAGATTTTGAATGTACCCGCACCCGGCATGTTACTCTGAAATGTACAATCGAACACGATCTGTGAGTTTGTCGCAAAATGAGGATCGTCATTGAAACAAATGAACGAAGCTATGACGCCATAGCGACATAACGATCCGACATAACAAAAAAGATAATAAACAAAATGAAGGACGCAACGCTACGCTAATTACTTACCCGATATTGTCCGCCTACAACAAAACTTACACTATTCGAACTAAAACTATACTTGACAGTTGCTTAGAATACCGAAAACGGTGGACGAAAAAATACGACGCCACCGTCTCAAAGAAGCCGAACGAGAAAACCGCAAAATGGCGCACATGCCAAACTAGCGACAGGATACGGAAGTCATGTAAATATTGCCAGTCGAAAATAATATTTAGCCACAAATGTAATATCAGGGGCAAGTTTAAAGTTTTTCATTTCGTACCATTCATAAATCTACGCTACCTATATTACTTATTTTACTCTTATAGAGCATATGACTCCCACAATCTTATTTTTTTTTTGCATACATAAAGGTCTTACGTAAAAATAGGGGTAAAAGCAATGGAATAACTTTATTTATTTTATAAATACATAGTACATAATACAATTATGGGGTGGTAAAAAATTACCAATCTGTTCAATAAGCTTTATTTCATTAGTTCATGAAAATGAAATAATCATCACACCGTTTTCGCGTAGTAGCTCGCATCTAGAATAGAACATCACAACACGCTGTCTTTTTAAATATTCTTCGCCTCTTTCTCGTTCATGCCCGCTGATAATTCCGACTCTTGATCTTTCAGATAGACTTTCAGTCTATAAATAGCCATTTTACCTACTACAATGAAGTAACAATACTAATTGCATTCAATTTGTCTGGTTTTTTTACAATCCTTTTTTTATAAAAATAGTATAAATTTGAATTTACTGTATTCACTATTAGAATGAATGAGATACCCAAGAATGGTGACTAAGTTGTGTAAGGGAGGTGCCGCATCTAACATGGCATTGGAGGTAGGCCCCGATAATTGCTGGTAATATGAATTACCATGAACACTTTGGGTATGTATCTTGTTACACATATACAGGTTTTTTTTTCATGTAACGCGGTGGAACAGCGTTCCGACACCTTTATTTACAGATATTTTTCTTTTTCTTTATCAAAATCAATGTTTGTGCTTACGTAATTACAATCTATATTTATGTACTCATATATAGTCCGCCTACGTGATGCAATGATTAGCGTGTTTAGCTACCGTGCTAGAGGTTCCGGGTTCGATTCCCAGGGGGAGGTGAAAAATAATATTTGTGATTTCACTCTAATATGTATTATTAACCTTGACTGGTCCCTAAAGCGCAGGAGTGATCACCTTGCCTTCGTTTAAGTAATGATCAAGATAACGCCGTGTCAATTCGATGGAGTGCCTTATGCACCATTGGGTGCGGATATGGGTTAGAAGAATATTTATATAATTGATCAAAATGATAAAATAAGGTATTGTAATGAACATTTTTTTTGAGTTCTGGGAATTTTTTGTTTAAAAAAAAACCCTGCATAAATATATTTAAAAAAAATAATAACTTGCAATCCTTACTTTTTGAGGCTCATCTGCAGGTAGTAAGGAGAGGGAAGGTCAAAGTGATTAATACAACAACACCCCGACCAATTGCAAATAAATCTTTCTTGAATTTATTTTGCAATTGGCGGGAACCGAGTCTGCGAAACCAGTTTCACAGTCAAGCATCTAACCAACAACTACATTACGGCAACTGTCATAGTAGTTGGATGAGCACACAATTTCCAATTACTGCGTTTTTATTCTTACCGATGTTAAGTAACTTAACTCTAGTAAAAATGTCTCTTTTTATCATGGAAGAGATTAAAAAGTATTACATTTAATTATTTTCATCGATTTTGTTTAAATATATTTGCGAAATACATATTTGCAATTGTGAAAAAATCATAGTTTTGTTATATGTGACTTGGACATGCTGCTTCTTATAATCGATCCTTACCTTTATAAGCTTACAGTAAGATGCAAAAACTTTTATGTCTATAGTCAATATTTGAAGCATTAAAAGGCACTACCCGGAATTTTACCGTCCGGCAGTCTGGTTTTGAAAAATGAAAGCGACTACGACAGTTAAGCGTGATCGAATTTACGCGCAACGTGTTCACGCACCGATTCCGAAGAAAGATGAACAAAAGCACAAGCCAATCATCGTTTTAAAACGCTAACTGACATTCCGGACGGTAAAATTCCGTGTAGTGGACAAACGTCCTAACACTGTGATTTTCCATTTCATATTCATAACAAAATAATTTGTTAAAAAAAATGTTTCCAGTCTGATGATATCGTTAATGGCAAAACTTCTAATAAAATAAAAGTGAAAAAACTGCAGTAGAACTCAAATAATCCAAATCTACTGGGACCAGACCCCATTCGGATAATTGGATTTTTTCTGAAAAAAGAGTCAGTATTGTACAGTAGTTATTTTATTTGAACTTCATGTACAGAAAATAAATAAGTATATTGGCGGCCTTATTGCTAAAAAACAATATCTTCCGACCGACCAAAAACAGACTAGTGATATTAGTCAAAACGTTTGATACCATATATAGCTGTTTGCAATCAGAGGGGTTTTTTTTATGGATGGGAGATGAATTTATTCTTTACCTTGCTGATTATGTACAAGGTTTATAGATCATTTAGTGGATTTTTGTTTTTTCTAGCTAATTAAATGTTTTTATTTGAATTTGTGTTGTGAACAGGAGGAATAATCAGAGGGTGGATAGTACTTGAACATTAAAAAAATACATAAATTACAAATTGATGATAATAACAAAGGCAAAGGTAGAAGGGAGTTTAGGGAAGGAGGTAGAGGGAAATACTAAGGAAGGAGGTTTAATGGACAGTTAGGATTCTAACGATAAATAGTAATGTCTCAGACATTTCTTAAAAGTTATTAGAGAAGGTGCATTTTTTACAGGGAGAGGTAATTCATTCCATAGTCTGGATGCTTGGACAGAGAAGGAATTACTGAAGAATGATGTGTTATGGCGAGGAATAGAAAGTGTTCTTTCTTGGGAAGAACGAAGTGATAGACCATAATCTGAGAGGTATATAAAATTTCAGCCAGATATTTAGGTGCATTGGGGTTGTGAAGAATATTATAAAGTAGCATAAGAGATTGAAGATTTATGCGCTGGTTGAAGTAAAGCCATTTTAGTAGTTGTTTTTTTTTTTTTTTAAAGTCTCCACTTATTGATCATCCCTGATATCTCCCCCTGGTCTTCTTGTTATAGTACCTACCATCCACCCTTCACTTCCTTTTCCTTGTGGCGATTATATTCTTCACATTGAGCTCCTTGGCTTCCTTCAACTGCATCACATCAAATATGTCCCACTTCTAGATCTACAAATCTTAAGTGCGGGATAGATCGCCTGACCTTTGTATAATCATGATTAAATTGTCACCGTCGATTCGATGCAGCAACCTATGCAAGGTGCGGGCGCGGATAAGGGTCTGAAGACAATGTTTTGTACTGACATCAAAAGTATATCAGCGCAATGAAATGTGATCAAGACAAGGTAATTATACAGACAAGGCGTCTTACACTTTGGGTGCTAGTTCGGGCCAAATCATCCTCTAGGAACCAGTTAACTAACTGTATAACACAGTTTACTCTTTATTCAGTTCCACCCTTACAACAACAATTGAAGAAATCAGAAGCAAAACGAGTGCTTTTAACTTTTTTGTATTTTCTTTGCTGGCCCAGATAGCAAATCAAAAACATTGCAGTGAAAAATCATTTAAGGATATTCCCCAGCTTGGAAATATTAATAAAATGTTTTTTTTTCATCTTCATTTTCTAATGTTTTCAAAAAGAAACTAACGACCATACTTCAAATTCCCAATATTTACAAAATTATGATACTGAATCAATTTTTACTATTATAATTACTGTTCCTTCCAAATTTGTGTATTAAAATTGTATTCATAAAAGTATGCGCAAAGAACAAAGAGACGCAGTTCATCGACTTTAATTTGTTTACATTATCGTCCCCACCACATGTAACTCCTTTAAAATCGTATATAAAGAGTGGAGGACAAATTTTTGTGTGCTCAGATTAGATATACTGTTAAACTTAATACGTCGCGTCTTTGTCTATTGGCGTCGCTTTGTTCTTCTCGCCCTTATAACTTTTGTAATTTTCGATGAATAAATTAAATAATTGTTTCCATTTGTGCGTTTCCGTCTTCCCTATTCATAAGTGTTCCAGTACCGTTTGTCGTAACAATTATATTGTTATAATTGTTCTTCTTTTTCTGTTCGTTTCATGTCAAGTCATGATGTCGACTATCACATGAGAGTAATTGTTCTTGTCTTGGGCAGCTCTAAACAGCCCTTAGATGGCCCCATCCAATCTCGTATGGCCGGAGTTATATTTAAATTGTTAAATCACTAAATTGTAAAGCCCTGTCAGGTGATTTCTCTCAAAAATGGCACAATATAACACGATGAACACCATGTCAGTTATGTTTAACTAACGCTGCGTTTGGTCAAGAGGTGGAGCGAGTTAAATATAACACCAACCATGGATTGGATTTAACGTTCTGCAAATTGGATACGCTTCACATTTGCCATGTTATCTATGCACTTTCAGTATGGCCCCCTGGACAAATTACCGAAGTTGGTACAGAGATTTCTCGGGAATCTATGAAATAATATGTTGGTCTTTACATTCCGTGAGTTGCATGTTACTCACGGACTTAAAAAAGAAAAAATTATTGAAATTTCTTCAAAAATTTGTGGCGTATTTTCATTAAAAATTTGATAGCTTTTTTTAAATTTATATTGACAGTCAATGTGATAAATAGTCCAATAAATAGCATTTATTTATTACGTGATGAAGTAATAATATCTTGTTACCATTATATAAAGTTGTTACATAAAAAAATATGCTATTTTACTGTGAGAAACTAACACAATTGTTGGAAAATTACACCTCTTTCAATTCACACACAACTACAATTTGTTGTCATTTATAAATTCCAATTTCTTTAAATTTTGATCGGAAATAGTAAATGGCAGATTTTTTTTTGAGAAGCACTGAATGTTTCAATGAGGTAATATCAAAACCTCAGATTTAACACACTACATACAAAACGATTTTAAATATTATCTTTAAATTTATAAATTACTTCAAAACTCACTGAAGAGATATTTTGTTAAATTGGCAATATTTTGCAACGATGAAATACTTATAAACCCAATTCTGTCAGATGGAATAGGTACTTGATCAAAACCAATAAATTAACCTCAAAAATATCATTAAAAAAATATTCAATTGTTTACCTTTGCAAAGAAAACAAGAAGTAAGGTTTTAAGATTTTATATTTAGTCACGTACAGAATCACTTTTTCTCTTTTTTAGGCTTAGCACTGCCAGCTTTCATTACTTTGACAACGATCTTCTGTTCTTCAATGAGGAAAGCTCGCACGATCCTTTCCTTCACGCACTTGTGGCAGAGGACTCCTCCGTAAACCCTGGTCACGGTCTTCTTCCTTCTGGACATGCGGGAGCGCTCCATGGGTCGTGCGGGAGTGATACCCCTAAGCCTTTCTTTGCACTGACCGCATCTGGGCACCCTCTTGGGTTTCTTCAGGTATTGGTATACCAGTTTACCACCAGGAGTACGGACACTGCGCACAAAATAAAACAACCAAATTAAAACCTTTCAACTGAAGAGAACACAACACAAAACTTCGCAGATAAGTCGGCATTTGACATTTAGGTTATGAAAGTGATACTATTAAATAAGTATTCAATTCAAAAGGTTAAGGCAAAATCAAAATAGTATGGTGTAATTTTAACTGAAACCACTTAAATATAAAATTATTTATACTTACACACGTCTCCTGTTGGATTTGGAGTTGTACGACAAACGTCGCCGGAACGTCAGGCGTTGGACCATCTTGAACCTAAAATATTATATAATAATTATACACTAGGTAAAAAAGTAAGTTTTACGATTAATTATTAGTTCATCTGTCGCATATTTATAACGATGGCGACAGATTCCACCGTAAAATTTAAAAGAAATCACTCGCCTGTCAGATGGCGCACGGAAAAGGAAGTAAACAAGGACGAATAAGAGTGTTACCAGGTGACGAACAATTATTCCCCAAATTTCATGCTTTAAGGTAAGTACCGTGTATTAATTAATGTATTTATTAATAATTATTTGGATGTTTTTGTCGCATACGGACACATTTAATTATTTTAAGCAATATTTAAAAACACTCATAGATATACTCACATGATTTTAATTAAAATTCATAAAAAAATTAATGATAATATCCCAAATAATATTACCCATTCCCATATTTAGAAACTGGGTAAAAATTTTACCTTGTAACAAAAAGGTTAATAAAAAAAGGAATTTGAATAAACATAAACGAAATCCGTTGCGTTTATATTGATTTTAAGTAATATCAAGTGCATGAAAGAATGAACTTTTTTACTGAGATAAAATGTCAATGAATTGTAAAAAATAATTCTTCTAAGTCTTGGTTTGATTCTCTGAGTCTTGGTTTGATGTAAATTATTTTTAAAATACATATGTAGTTGGAAAGGTTTCATGAGCATGCATGAGGAATTCTGCATTGAGACTCGATCCCTATTACTACGGGCGGCCTCGTTGAATAAAAAAGCTACTATTGCCTGAATTCCAAGCCACTGTGGAATAGAAGGAAATGAGAAGGTGAATTCCCTGGCCAAGGAGGCCGTCCTTAGCGGGGGCCCAGAATGTGTGAATGAACTCAGCATCGATGACCTCCTCGTTATTGTAAAGAATAGACTTTTTCACTCATGGCAGGAATATTGGGATACCTCTGCCCAAATAAAGGGTAAAAATCTTTATTATATATCTCCTTTAGTAACGGAGAAACCCTGGTTCTCCCGGATAACAAGTTCGAGACAACATCTATATGCAGAATGCGACTAAGCCACTGCTGTTGCAGTGCTCACTTGTTTAGAATACATGTCCGGGATACTGCTATGTGTGAATGTCGTCTTGAAGAGGAGGATCTAGGTGACATGTTCTTTGGGTGCCCGTTGAGTGACGGTTACCCTGAGCTTCCTTTCAGACCTCTCCAGTATAAACGTTCCATTTCCCACTAACATCTTAACCTTATTAACCTCCCCTAACAAACTTGTTTATAAAACAATTTGTAAAAACATATCTTAAAATTAATTGCATAAATTTGTAAAGGTGTATGATAACTCACTTGGAAAACAAACATTACTAATAAAACTAACCCCACTAACAGGAATACTAACATTTGAAAGTCAAATGTAAAAAGTGGAAATAAAAAATAACTCGACACTGGCTACAACACCTAAGATGGATGAAAGCCATTAAAAAGAAGAAGAAGAGCGTGCATGAGGTTCTTGGGAATATATATTTTTTTATTGATATTATTGCAACATTTTAGTTTGTGTACAAAATTGCTCAAAAATCAACATGGCGTCTCTTTGCTAACCTAACCTTTAAGGATGTCCTGATTTTTGTCGGCTTTCTTGTCTTGAAATGTTTGAATTATCCACATGTATACGTGAAGTGGTTTTTATACATTAGCAAGATATTTATCCCAACCTTTAATGGGTAAGTTTTGCATGGATTTTTTCAAATTATTTGTGGTATTATTAATTTTCGGCATTGTTATGAATATTTACAAACGTCATCCGCTTGGATTTTTAAAAATTTAATAAATATTGTACAGGTTAATGTTTTAACAAAATATATATTGAGGCTTGTAAACTTTACAAAGTCTATTATATTTACCGGATTGTATTCACGCATTTCTTAACGTATAATTTTGACAGTTGATGTTTTACAACCATACTTGAATAATTTTAATGTTTAGAAATCATAAATTTTCATCGAAAGTCAGTTATTTACGATGTAATTGAGGGCTAGGTTCGTTAATTCTCCATTTTTTAAATAAAATTTTATGTATTGATATATTTGATATGTATTGATATAAGTAAATATATCATATGTATCAATAATATTTTTTAATTTACGTTTTAATTAGTATATACCACTAAGTAAAACATAAATTTTACCGCAAAGTGACTGCCGAATCAATCAATGAAATTACAAATATTGTGTCTATAAATGTTTGGAACCAATATAAAGTGACTTGTGTTAATTTTTATAGATGTGTTGTCGCAAACAAATGTGCAATAAGACAAGATGAATATCGAACTATTGGAATCGTTCGGGCAGAACTATCCCGAAGAGTTCGACGGGACCTTGGACTCTATTTCCCTCGCCGCCACCTGCTCCTTCAACAAGCGGGGCACCCTGCTGGCCGTGGGCTGCAACGACGGACGCATCTTCATCTGGGACTTCCTGACCAGAGGGATAGCCAAGTCCATCTCCGCCCACGTGCACCCCGTCTGCAGCCTGAGCTGGTCTCGCGACTGCCAGAAGCTCCTCTCCGCTTCCACGGACCACAACGTCCGCATCTGGGACGTCCTCACCGGAGAATGCGAGCAGCACTTCAGGTTCCCCACTTCTATATTGAGGGTCCAGTTTGACCCGCGCAACGATAAGCGTTTCCTGGTATGCCCCATGAAGCACGCCGCCCTGCTGCTGGACCTCGAAGGCGATTACAAGATCCTACCTTTAGACGAAGACGGCGACGTCAACATCATAGCCTCGTTCGACCGGAGAGGGGATCACGTCTACACCGGCAACGCCAAAGGACGAATCCTCATTCTAGATTCCCAATCCTTAGAAATCAAGGCCAGTTTCAGAATCACTATCGGAACATCCAGCACTACGGGAATCAAAAGCATAGAATTTGCCAGAAGGGGAGAGTGTTTCTTAGTCAACACCTCGGATAGGGTCATCCGAGTTTACAATGCCTTGAATGTGCTCAAATGCGGGAAGAACGGCGAGCCGGAACCGATACAAAAACTCCAAGACTTAGTTAACAAAACGACATGGAAGAAGTGTTGCTTTTCCGGCGACGGAGAATACATCTGCGCCGGTTCTGCCCGACAGCACGCTTTGTACATTTGGGAGAAATCTATAGGTAATCTAGTTAAAATTCTACACGGAACCAAAGGAGAATTACTTTTGGATGTCGTGTGGCATCCTGTCAGACCCATCATAGCCAGCATCAGCTCCGGAGTGGTTTCCATCTGGGCACAGAACCAAGTGGAGAATTGGTCCGCCTTTGCTCCCGATTTCAAAGAACTAGACGAAAATGTAGAATACGAAGAAAGAGAATCGGAATTTGACGTAACTGACGAAGATAAATCCATCAATTTAGAAGGTGAAAATGAACACGATGAAGAGACTGAAGTAGACGTTACGACATGTGAACCGATAGCAGCATTCTGCAGCTCCGACGAAGAAGGCGACGGAGACAGCATGCTGCTGTTCCTTCCGATAGCTCCGGAGATCGAGGACCCCGAGGATGGCTGGGCCGCCACTGTAGACACTCAAACACCCGTCGTTGAATCGCCGGAAAAGTCTCCGCCCGCTAAAAAGAAAAAAGTCAAATTCTACGAGATACCCATTAAAATCAATTCCACCGAACCTCATCCCATGCTATCGGGCAAAGACAAACAGCAAGCCGGAGGGAAGAAAAGTGCTGGACGGCCCAGAAAGTGAACAGCCTTATACTTGAACACGTGTACTATAAATAAGTTTTAATCTGACAAATGTGATCTTTGGAATTATTTTTTATAAAAATAATTTACCGAACAATAAAAAAAATGTAATTTTTAATTTTCCAAAAAGATTATAAATAACATTTGAACTTGAATAAATGTGTGCCCTTGGCAAATCTGTTTTAATTTTGAATATTTACTTATTGGATAATTTTCATTGCCTTTTTTTTCTATAATATTTTATCTCAATGTAACATAAGTTAATGATTCGGTACTTCTCGTAAAATGGTTTAGCATTTTTGCTATTAACATTTTGTTGTCGGCGGTTTTTTCATCAACCCCGACTCTATTAAGTGTACTAAATGGAATCTCTCAGACAAATGTGATGCAAAACGATGTATAGATGTTTTGAATGCTGATATAAGCACAGAATGGTTTGGGAGTGTGGAACGAATGTGTGAAGAAAGAATAGTAAAATGAATTTATGAGGCAAATATGGTTGGTAATAGAAGCAGAGGAAAACTTGACATGATTAAGTATTTCAAATAGTTGAAAGTGGTCAGATCAGAAGTCGGAATAATCGGCTGGAGAGATGCATGAATGTAGAAGAGGCAAAGATTGTTTGCGAGACAGATTGGTGTGGCGTTCTGTTCTCTCTGTATGCCTTTGCGGAGAAGTGGTGTGGTGGTTACTTACGGAAACCTGTAACATAAGTCAGTTTGGGTCCAACGATTTGTTTCAGCAGCTATGATGACATCTATCTTATAAATAGCTATTACTCTATCACTGTTGATAATAATAGCATGTTGCATTACATCACATTGTTATCTTCCATACATTAACAGGAAACACTTTCTATTACTGATATTGTCACTATAAACTTTAGTAAGCGTTGATGACCTCAAAATCCGCTCTCTGAGGGATGTCTTGTTCTTAAAAGATAAGAAAAAATGACTTGCGTTTAATGGGATATTTTTTAATTTTTTCTCCCAAACCTTTACTTGCAACAATAAAAGCATTAAGAAAACGCATATCAAAATGGCAGTCTTTATAATGAAGTATTGTCATATACATTTTCTTTAAAATTTTGCTTGTGAATGACCAGTCTGATGATGTCGGTTATTATTATTAATTGTACTTCAGGTACCAGTTATTAAGGCCCAGTAATCAGTAGCCCGCAACTTAACTTTCTTTAAACCCAGGTAACATTTGACGTAATTATTTTTTTTGCTTTAAACACCATTTTTATAGTGAAAAAAAAAGTTTTGTTTCAAAATAAATACATGGTTTGAAAAGAAAACGGTTATCGAAATATAAGGAGTTAAAAAAATTATGAAAATATTGATTCTATATACCAATATACCTATTCTAAACAAAAAATTAATCCAAAATATATAACTTCTAATTCTTTTCTTACCATTACTTTTTTTATATTAGGCTTAGGTTTATCTAGATTAGATATATTTGTACATACATATTACCCATTTGTATTCAAAACATAAGCTTTAATACGTAAACATTTTGAGAATAAAAGAAAGCGTCAGTATGTTATCTTGTCGCACAGTTTTGGCGCCATTCAGTCCAAAAGAAAGGAGAGGCCGATAAGATACAGATACTGTTTGATAGGGTAGTTTCACAAATATTTTTCTGTACCGAATATTTTAAGCTTGCTTTTACTATTCTAATGATATTACCATAAATTTATGAGAAATGGGTTTTTGTCAGCAAAATGGTTCTTTTCATTTGACGCGTACAAAATCAAGAATAGTTTTCTTAAATACAAATTGATTGATTTTAGTATTTCTTTCTGGTATTGGCGAAGAACAAATTACTCAAACAAAACAGCATTTTGTAATAACTGTATATTTAAAAATAAATACTATTTGAGAAAAATACGAAAAAATTTATTCGCAAGGATGTGTCAAGGTCGTGTGAATTGTCTCGTTCTCGGGATTTTCACTATCGATAGGCAATCCTCCGATCAATAAACATTCTAATTTCATCGTCACTATCACTATTTTGAATACATCAAATATTTTCGTGCGATGTTTGACAGTCGCATTGACGAATCCGATATTTTAAGGCCGAAAACAATAGGTTTAAAAAAACGTATTTCTGTTTTTCACTAAATACGTTAAGGTGGAGACTGACTGGAGCATTTCGGTGTAACGTAACACGTTACGATGCATTCGTATAGTCAGTACAGCGAGCCGAGCGCTCCATCCATAGTTTCGGATGCTCGCCGCGAGCGATGTTACGACGAAATGTTCCGGTCAGTCTCCACCTTTAAATTTGTTAACGAATCAGAACTTAAAACACGCGCACGCTGCGACAAAACCTCTCATTTCGACCGCCAAAACACACTGGCGTCATCGTCGGTATATCGACCAGAATGTATACCAGAGTCGATATATCGATTGTCAGCACCCTAAAGGTTGCTTATTGATACGACTCCGCGTAGTGCGCGAAAATTTCATCTTGTTAATAATTTCATATATCCATATTTCAAACGCTTTTAGACTCATTTAACATCGTAAAAATTTAAATTTTAAAACATATTACACACGTAAGTCATATTTATATAATATTCCCGAAGAGTAATTTGCATTTTTATTTTGGGACATGGGATTAAGGTTAACAAGACTGAAACACAAATAAAAAAGTTATTTTTACATTTATGACATCTCAACATAGATGAAGAAGAATATGAAAGTCTGGGTGTTTACAAGGCTTATGACCTTTCATAGGCTGGTTAATATTTTTATATATGTTTTGAAGGTATATATTTTTTTAAATGTGAAAATACCCTATTTAGAGATTGCGCCACGCGCGCAGCTGTCGTCTACCATACCGATCCATCCTTTGCAGCGTTCACCATGTGGACAGGTTGACCGACAAAAATATACGAATCAAATCCAATGCACTTTATAAAAAAGCCACTATTCGTTCAAATAAGACCGTCTCTTGTCGTCTTCATTTTGAGTAGGTGCCTGTCGCTTGTGCCCGCTTTGTTATTGTTCAACTCGGTCTTGTTACGATGTAGCCATATACGGGGCACCGTGGTCAACTGCTTTCGAGGGGTCATCCAGCCTCTCAGGTCTTGACTTATCCCTTATGGCGATAATCTATGCTTTACAATTTTAATTATAAGTTTACTTGGTAAATACCACTATTGTGACACTCGTTTCGATAAAAAAATATTGTATTTACCAAGTCAAATTTTATATAAATTTGATAGATATTACCGCAAAGAGACTGCCCAATCAATTATTACCCTATATACGATAAATAGCAAATTACCTTTCATTAAACCCAGGTAACATTTAACGTAATTGAATTTTTTCTTAAAACACATTTTTTTGTATTGAAAAAATAAGTTTTACTTCGAAATAAATAAATGGTTTCGTAAAGAAAAGATTTATTGAAAAAAAAAATCAATAAATATATCGTAGTCATACAGAAGAAAGTCACCAATTGCCTTTTTTTACAAAAACGTGATCATTGACTATTTGATATCTTACTAGCTCAATATTGCCCTGAAAAATATCCCAAAGTATTTTAAACTTGGAAGTATAATATATGCATTCAATATCATTATCAAACACCGTAAGCGAACATATCGTAGTCATACAGGAGAAAGTGACCAAGTGCATTTTTTTACCAAAACGTGACTATTTGATATCTTACTAGCTTAATGTTACCCTGAAAAAATCCCAAAGCGATTTAAAACTTGGAAGTATAATATATTGAATTGTTAAAAATTACTAACCGCATTGATGTTTATTTTCTTCCCAAGCAAAAGTGACTTAAATAACCCTCATTTTACATTTTACATTTTGTTAGTTGGTCACTTTCTCCTGTACGACTACGATATATTCAAAATATGTATTCGTATGTTTATATTTTTGATAAATTTAAGATTAAAATTCTTAAAAAATAATAATATGAATATTTCAAAATATATAATAGTACTTATCGCTCACTCCTTTTAACAACGTCATATTTAAAAAAAATTCAGTTCTGTTTTCGGAATGTCCAGAAAATGTACTATATCCCAGCAAAAGCGGCATATTTTTAACATTATATTTACCCGCTACAGGGCAGATAGTGTTGTTTTTGCATTTTGAAGAAAAGGTATTGTTGGTGGAGAAAAAACCTTCAGGTTTTACCTAAAAAGATCTTTTGCGCAGTAAAAAGTTCAATAAGTGGCTTGATATTTATTTTTACTGCATTGTATTATATTTTTAAACTTTAAAAACGATCTCCTGAAAAATCAAGTTTGTTGATATATGACGTTGTTGAAAGGAGTCGAATCCGGTTGGAAAAAACTACCAAAAAAATTGTTAAAAAGTATAAAGTTTGTAGAAGTTGTCATTAAGTATCAGCAAAAAACATATAAATCAAATGCACGGGAATAGTTTCATTTAGAATTTACACATAGGTAAATATTATTTTATATTTTCTAAGCTCATTTCAATTCGACAAAACAAGTGGGGAATCAGCTAAGTAAATAATAATTAGGCCCAGAAATGTGGTAGACTTCCGTGAAGCATGGCGCCACATTACATACTGTGTACCAGTTTCAATATTCTCATCGAACATCGATTCTCGCTTATTACGAATTAAAAGTGGTAAAGTGGGCTAGACTTGCCGCTAGTTAAGGCCTTACTCGCAATGATTGAATTCATTAGGCGTCCGGCTGCGCTGAGGGCCGGACGTCAGTTTACGCCCGATTTATGTTTTAGAATACATATTTGATTTTTTGTTTTTTAGAATACATATATAGAAAAAAATCTTATTTTTGACTCATTATCTTTCAATAACTTTTTTATTTTCAAAACCATATATTTAATTCGAAGAAAAACTTTTTTTTTTAATGCAAAAACGGTATTTTAAGGCCCAGTATTCGTTACGTCACAACTTAATTTTTTCTAAATCCATTTTTTGTATTTGTTTTTTTTTTCTTAAAATACCGTTTTTGCATTAAAAAAAAATAGTTTTTCTTCCAAATAATTATACGTTTTTGAAAAGAAAAGAATTGTTGAAAAGTAAGGAGTTTAAAAAAAATTTCAAAAATATTTCTTTAATAAATATTCTAAAAAATATCAAATTTACATTTAAAAAAAATAAAATATTTCGGGCGTGAAGAGACGTGTGACCTCTTCGGTGGTCTCCGGTGGAATGAATTCTGTGCCTGCGACTATCCCCTTAAGCAAAAAATTAAATAACTATAAATGTTATTCTACATGGGCGTAAAGTAAAATTTATAAATTTAGTAATTACATTATCAATTGTAAAAGAAAAGCACTTGTTTTTTACCACCTGAGTTTATTTTATTTTTATGACTAGTTTCGGGAGATATGCTACATCTTCAGGTCTAAATATAGTTTATATTTAGAGCTGAAGATGGAAGCATAGCTTCCGAAACTAGTCGTTATTACCCTCATTAATTCCTCTCCTTTCTTTCTCCTTCTCCTTCTTGCAAAATGTATTTTTTTTATACTATACCCTTTTTTTTAATCTTTGAATGTTTTTTAATAGTTATAGCATAAATGTGGAATTGTTTAAATGGCTTTATTTTTATTAATGTAACTATTTTTTGTTAATGTAATGTAATTTTTATTATTGTTACTATAACTTTTGTTTATTATATACTTTTTTTATATGTAAAGCTGTACAATTCCTGAACAAATAAAATAAAATAAATAGTAAATAAAACAATAAAATAAACGCAAGTGGTAAAAAACAAGCGTTATTATTTTTACAATTTCATCGTGCCTTACCACAAAGTAAATGCCGAAACAATAAACAGAATCCATTGATGAATGTTTCTACAGATCTAGTGTCACCCTAAATGAAGCTGTTGTCAATATATCGACGTGCCCTACTTAAAGTGCTCTAACTACATTTTTGTAAATTTTGAGATATTTGGTGTATGTTATCAACTGACCGTTATCTACAAATATAAACAAACAAAAAAAAAATTACGCCTAGTTTTCAGGCAAATAAGACGCTATCTACATCGAATTTTCGAAATGAACTGAACTCCTAAAAACTACTTAATTTTGACAAAGCATATTAAAACGGTTTAATGCAATATTTTATTGTGTTTTTGAATACCAGTTTAGAATTTCAGATAAAATCGTTAATTAATAAAAAAAAAATACGTTAAAAAAATCTTCTAAGCTCTCTCCTGTAAAGTAACAAATTTGCAGATAGAGTACTTTACTTAGGGGCCGTCGATATTATTTGTAATATTTTACCCTTATTTTTTAAGTGTAATTAGGTAAGCCGTCATCCCTCTATCCCGACTCTCCTCTCTCCCTCCTTCCCCCACCCCCTCCCCTCTGCCCTGACCCAAGCACCTGCGGAGAATAATGGCCTCTCCAGTTTTTTCGTCTCTCCTTTTATCTGATCGTTTATCCCGACACACCTTGGCTGGGTTCTCTCGCCCCGTTCTTATCAGCTGTGGGGTGGTTCAATCGCTACCTCAAAACATTATTTAATATATTATTTACCTAACCTATCACCTGATCCTGCTACTGCTATGTACACGCCTATAAGCCATTAATTATATATATATATATATATATATATATATATATATATATATATATATATATATATATATATATATATATATTTATATATATATTTATATATATATATATATATATATATATATATATATATATATATATATATATATATATATATATATATATATCCATTCCAACATCAATATATGTATTTTTATAACATTGCGATGCCAAAATGTAAAAATAATCAAGTGTAGAAAGTGTGAACAAGGATTTGGACCCAAAATGTCTTGAATAAAGTTATTGGTCAAATTATAAGCGTCATAAAAATAAACTAAATATTGCTTACTATTATCGACCATAAATATTGCCGTAAACTCGCACATGATGCGATGTATAAATTGTATCATACATACATATATGCGCGTCATGAGATTTATGACATATGTATGAGTTCCAAAAATTTATGCAGTGCAGTTGTCAATCATGGGTAGAATGGTGAATGTTACACGTGTATAACGTGATCACTTGAACCAGCCTGTCACAGGTCTTAAGCCCTGTAAATACTCGGACTCCCATTCAATTCTTCATCTATTTTGAGATGTCAACTTACGTTTTTATCTACAAATACTTGTACTGTTCTAATATAAATATCCATATTTGTGAATTCATAAAAAAATACATGGAAGAGGCTCGGGGTGACGAAAGATCAAGCTCAATCAAAGACATATAGTACAAATTGAGGGGCATTCCACGATATCAATATCGAATTACAATATGATATGATTTATCTCAGCGCTGAAAAGTTATATTGTTCAACATATATGATGAAAACTTTTCCATCCCAACATTGATGTGCTATTATAACAATCCTAAATGTAATGCCATATACCCATTGTAAATGGGTGATCGTACTGCAATGTCATCAATCTATGACTGAACATGGGAAATTAAACGTAGCGCACGTACGCGTACAAGCATTCAGACGCATTCCATTCGATATCCATACGAGACGGTAATATACGCTACACTGTGACGCGCTACTTCACCAATCTTCGCAGACTGAAAGCAATGTGAATAATATAAGCCCAGAATAGATTCGAGTCGTTCTGGACAGACGTCATGAACCCAATTCTTACGATACACATCACGAGACAGACGGCACACGCAAGAAATTGAATAATACTATTATAATAATAATTTTGCATAGTTTGTACAGCGCCATTTTTGTAGAATACTACCTCAAGGGCGCTTCACTGTGATTTAATTATTGGGTGTTTTAAAACCCCTTAGATTTTTGGTATCATACATCGCTCACTCCTTTCAAGAACGTCATAAATCAAAAATCGTCAATTATCAGTTGTGCATGTTTTCGGAATGCCCAGAAAATGTACTATATCCCAGCAAAGGGGGCATATTTTTAACTTAATATTTACCCGCTACAGGGCAGAAAGTGTTGTTTTTGCATTTTGAAGAAAAGGTATTGTTTAATTCTTTTTTTCAATATTCTACATTTCTTTCAAATGGAGAAAAAACTTTCAGGTTTTACCTTAAAAGATCTGTTGCACAGTAAAAAGTTCAATAAGTGGCTTGATATTTATTTTTAAAACATAGTGTTATATTTTTAAGCTTTAAAAACGAAATCTCTTGAAAAATCAAGTTTTTTGATTTATGACGTTCTTGAAAGGAGTGAGCGACATGATAAAAATAGTGAAGGACATTGGTACCATAAACCAAGCTAGGATCCAAAATGCCAAACCCTCTTCTATTGAAACAGAAGGTCTGATCGAATTTAGAAGTTCCTGATTGGCCCACACCATAAATTATCCTTCCTGTTCCCAACACAGATTAAAATAAAACATACTAATATAAGAGTTTCTGCTTAATAAAAAGCTTCTTTACATCTCACCAATAGATGTCTCTAGTGAAGTTCTAGTGATTCAAGAACAAGGTTTCTAAATTGGTTCAAATATATAGAAAATAAAACATTCATTGAAGGCTTACTAATATTTGTTAAATAGCAACTTAATTGTCTTTAAACTCAAGTTACATATGATTTTTTTAAACACCGTTTTTGTATTGGAAAATAAAGTTTTTCTTCGAAATAAATATGTGATTTTGAAAAAAAGAGTCATTCAAAGGTAAGGAGTAAAAAACAAATCAAAACATATTTTAATAAAAATTTCATCCATCATCAAACGTATTCTAAAAATAAAATGGGCTTGACCTGGCGACCGGCTCTATGCGTTACCGGAAGTAACTGAGTTGTATTATTACGAATATGGCCTTATCCAGTCCGGGAGTATGAACGATAATGAACGTCATTGCGAATTTTCCTTAAAGGAGCATAGACGTTAATGAACGTCGAAGTCCGTCTGTCAGTTAGTATGATGTTACTTGTATAGCAATGACATCTGTGGATATTTGTGTGTAATTTTGTCATAATTGAAAAATATTTCGAATAGGTTTTTTTTTTAATATATGTTAACATACATAATTTCTATTTTCATAATACATCAATTTAATGAAAACAATTTTTTTTTCATGTAAAAATAACCCACTCCCCAGAGAAAGTCGGACATCAATTTTTGTACTCCCGGAAAGGTTAATGATCTACAAACCTTGTACCTAATAAGCAAGGTAAATAATAAATGCAACCCCCATAAAAAAAACCTTAGATCATGAAACACCCCACCCATGGATTTGGTTTACCGCACTCACGTACTGTAAGCCATACTCTAATCCTGTATACCGTACATCATGCACCTCGTAATTTCACGCTTTTCTCGGTATTCCTTGCCCTCACCTCCTTTTTATAATATAATAACCATAGATCGTCGTACCGGGTGGAACGTTTCGTAAATCCAAACACCGATCCTTCTCGAAGCGTTAAAAAATACCATAATTTATTATTCAACCTGTTTTATTTTGTTGGAAAGATCTGGGGCTGTGATTTTCCGTCTGTAGGCGCGTACAATAATTGTGAATTTATAAATTAGAGGTTGTATCTCGTAGCAGTAATCGGTATTCACCATCTACAATACGTGGAGCGTGATTTAACCGCAAGGTGCGAGTAATAATACCCTTCAATATAAATATTATAAAAAAGGTAAATTATACAACCGTAATGTGGCAAATCTACTATTGAACTCATATTATTAATATTTAAAGCATCAACTTTGTGGTCAGACAATTTAATAAGATGATAGTAACTAACTATAACTAGCCATCGCTTTCCAGAGGGGTAGGCAGAGTGAATAGAATGCCACATCACTCTGGCTTTGCAAACATGCGTGGTTATAATACCCTTCAATATAAAAATTGTAAATTAAACATATGAAGTTTAACACGACTAGTTTCGAGAACTAGAGATGTTTTCATCTACAGAAGAAAATACAAAAAGTGTATTTTCACCTGATGATGAGAACACCTATAGTTATTGAAACAAGTCGTGTTTACATTAATAAATATCATTAATAAATTACATTAATATCAGGTATCAGCATTGGTTTTATATTTCATTCATCAACTGAAAAAATGGATATATTTTACTTTAAAAATACTAACATTTTAAAAATGTATATATTTTACTGTAAAAATGCTAACATTTTAAAAATGTATGTATTTTACTGTAAAAATACTAACATTTATAAAATGTATATATTTTACTGTAAAAATACTAACATTTTAAAAAATGTATATATTTCACTGAAAAAAAAGTTTACATTTTTAACAAATAAAAGAAATTCTTTAAAAAAGTTGTTGCTAAACCAATAAATATTGAAATATTGTGTCGTAATATTTTTATCCAATTTGTCAAATATATAAGCCTTTATATTCTAATATGTAAATAATTAACTCTCATAAATTATTGTGTTATAGGAATATTTAAATTTACCCGGTTTTTGGGGAATTTCCCACAGTTTCGTGTTTAGGAAATCGGACCCAAAGCTCAAAGCTGTAGAATGTCAACTGCGATCGTAACGAGTCGAGTGTTGACCGGTTGTGGGCGATATCTAAGTTAGATCTGCCTCCGCGATCGGCGATATAAACGTAAATTGTCATCGTAACTCGACACCCAGATCACCCCGCGTTGTCCTGTCGCTAACGATGCCACGGCTGACCCCTTCCTTCGAGAACGCAGCCATCCAATAAATCGTCGGAATCAAAGAAAGCCGAATTGGTTTTTTCTCGTGTAGAGACTGACACATTCTTTGGGCAACATCGTCTGCAATTTGATACTTATTAAAAGGGTATTTTAATCCATTTTTCAACTCATCGGAGTACAGCATCGCTCTTCAGAAGAAATAGAGATTTCCTTTCATTTTTTGAAATCCGATCCAAAATTGAGTACAGTAAGTCCTCACTTGCGTGATTTCGACTTACGTGAATTTGTACTTACACGATTTTTTAAAAATATTTTTTTCTCAAGTCGTTGTTTCTACCCAACTATAACCCTTTAGATCTCGAACGAACGTAAATTTGATTCTCAAATTGATAATAAAAGAAGACATGCCATAACAATGGACACTAAATTTAAAATTATGAAACAATGTGAAAAAAGTGGCTGATATTGCACGAGCTCATAAAATGTCTCATTTTACGATTAGAACAACTATTTATTCGAATTATGGATACCGAGTAAAAATCAGTACCAACGCAATCTACGATAATTACCAAAAATAAAGGAAAATTAATAATTAATAAGTAGTCTGTACTTAAATATAACCATGTATATGTACACAGAAATAATTATGTACTTATCTGATTAAACAATAACCTATGAAAATTATTATGTTTTATTAAGTATATCCATGTAGATCTATTCTGTTTTCACAAATGTACTACATATCGTAGTCATAAAGGAGACAGTGACCAAGTGCATTTTTTACAAAAACGTGATCATTGACTATTTGATATTTACTGGCTTAATATTGCCCTGAAAAAAAATCCCAAAGGATTTTAAACATGGAAGTATATTACATATATTGACTTGTTTAAAATGACTAACTGCATTGATGTTTATTTTCTCGCCAAGCAATGGTGACATAAATGTTTACAATGAACAATTTACGTTAGTTAGTTGGTCACTTTCTCCTGTACGACTACGATATGTATTTCCTTTAAACAAGCGCATATTTTTAAATACCATATCTTACGAGTATAAAATAAAATCAAAAATATATTTTTTCGACTTACGCGATTTATCGACTGGAACCGTTGGAACTAATTATTCGCGTAAGTAGAGGACTTACTGTATACGAAAATAATAATCTAAGAATATTTTATTTAAATAAAAATAAAAAACAGCTCCTACCCCCTCTTCATCCTTCTACGTCCCAAGAACACAATTCTTATTCTAAAGAATTAGCTTCTCATACGGTGTTTGAAAATGATGCGGAATGCATCGAAACACTTCTCACAATAGATTTTAAGAAAATGTGGTAAAACTAAAATTAAAAATATCTTGGTTAATACCACTATTTCTTAAAATCTACTGTGACACGTGTTTCGATGCATTCCGCATCATTTTCAAACACCGTATTTGAAGCTAATTCTAAATTTTAGAGTTGGATCCTTGGGACGTTGAAGGTTAAGTAAAACAGGAATTAAAAATGGATAGATTTTACCACAAAGTGACTGCCGAATCAATTAATGAAATTAAAAATATCTATTTCTCCTTCAAGCCCTTATCCGCACCCCAATGGTGCATAGGGCACTGCATCATATAAACACGTGTTATCCTTCATGTGTTATCTTGATCGTTAACACATGAAGGAAAAGTGATCAGCCCACCGCTTAGTCCAGTCTTAGTCTTAGTCCAGTCATCGCTTAGATCAGTCCAGGGTAATATTGACTAAATATTAGAGTGAAAAATCACGTATTAATTTTAAATCAAACGCAGATTTTTCGAGTCTACTAAGTTGTATTTTAGTAACAAAAAACACATAAAAAATTATATTGTGACAATTGTTTCGCCTTGTTAGGGCATTATCAAACGAATGTCAAACGAAGGACATTCGTTTGATAATGCCCTAACAAGGCGAAACAATTGTCACAATATAATTTTTTATGTGTTTTTTGTTACTAAAATACAACTTAGTAGACTCGAAAAATCTGTGTTTGATTTAAAATTAATACATAAATTAAAATGGAGTTCTACAAATTAAACGCCAAGTCAATAAATAAAGTGAAAAATCACCTTTAAAAAAATACACAAGTTTAATTTCACAATAGGAAATTTGTCGGAATGTATCTAGAATGGTGAGGTGTCCTTAATTGGCCACCGCTGCAGGTACATTAATACAAGACGAGAAACAAGAAGAGAAAAAAGAAGAGAACAATGTTCACACCAAGGATACTGACAAAGGCGGTCACGTTCTAACAAATTCTCTTCGAATTCGCACTTTTTTTTAGCGGAGATCGCTCGCAGAGTCGTGAAGCAGAGGAACTAACAATCGGACTCTGATCAAGCACATACTAAAATCCTTCCGATTCTTAAAGGCGTACTTCCAAATATACTATTCAGTACGCAACTGTATGCGCGAGGAGCCAAACGTGTATCTGTCCACGTTTAACAAAATTAATATTGGAATTAGATTTTTAAGTATTATTTTTTGACATCTCATCAAAGATGATGTCAAAAAATAATATGAAAATAACTCCTGTAATTGGAGACAATCCAGATTTTGTGAACAAGTATTTGGACACACTCAAAATGTTGTAAATAAATTATCTGGTCAAATTATAAGCTTAATAATAAAAATGAAAATGGTATTTTCTGGCGTTTCTCATGTGTGTGATTATAATCCAGGATTCGGATCTCACATACTAATATAAGAGTTTCTGCTTAGTAAAAAGCTTCTTTACATCTCACCAATAGATGTCTCTAGTGAAGTTCTAGTGATTCATGAACAAGGTTTCTAAATTGGTTCATATATATATAACTTCCAAGAATTTGAGTAGTGTGGTTGTCAATAATGGGTAGAATTGGTGAATGTTACACGTGTGTTAAGTGATCACTTAAACCAGCCTGTGACGGTCGTAAGCCCCGTAAATGCCCAGACTTCCATATTCTTCTTCATCTTTGATGAGATGTCAAAAAATAATATGAAAATAACTCCTGTAATTGGAGACAATCCAGATTTTGTGAACAAGTATTTGGACACACTCAAAATGTTGTAGATTTTTAAGAATATGTATTGAAAAAAAACGTATGTTTATTTATATATATTTTTTAACTCTTTACTTTTCAACCCATTATAAAGATTGATTTTTTTCAATACATAAACGCTGTTTTAAGGCCCAATAATCGATAAATCGCAACCTTATTTTCTTTAAACCCAGGAAACATTTGACGGTCCGCTCCGCCACCGTGCTGGAGGTCCCGGGTTCGATACCCAGGGGGGTGAAAATAAATATAAGTGATTTTTCTCTCTCTAATATTTATTTAATATTACCCTGGACTGGTACCTGAAGCGGAGGGTTGATCACCCTTCCTTCATGTGTTAACGATCAAGATAACACTGCGTTTATATGTTGCAGTGCCCTATGCACCAACGGGGTGCGGATAAGGGTTTGAAGTACATTTGACCTAACTAATTTTTTTTTGCTTAAAATACCGTTTTTGTATTGAGAAAATAAATTTTTCTACGAAATAATTTTATGGTTTTAAAAAGATAAGAGTTATTGAAAGGTAAGGAGTTAAAAAATCTTTGTTAAGCATGTATTCTAAAAAATAAATCATTTTACATATGTATATTCTAAAAAAATATATCCTAGACGATGTATAACGCCTACTATATGCAACTAGAAACTGCTGAAATGCGAATGCTTAGATGGTCAGCTGGAGTGTCCCTTAGAGATAAAATAAAGAGTTCACGCATTCGTGGAAGTTTGGGTGTAACTGGCATCAATAGTAAGGTAGAGGAAAGGCAATTGAGATGGCATGGGCACATAGTACGTAGAGAACCTGAACATATTGTAAACCAGACGATTGCCATGGATCTTCCTCGAAAGACATCTAGAGGAAGACCAAGACAAAAAAAAATCTACTATGGATGCTACTGAAAGATGATTCGAAGGCATGACCTAGGTAACGTTATATATAGGAGGCCCTACAAACCTCAGGACGAAGAGAGCTGATACTAACAGTCTACAAAGTCGAAAAAATGGAGTTAGGAAGAAGATTTTTAAAAAATCATGAGAGTTATTCATATCAAGTAATTCATATCGTATTATTTTTTGACATCTCATCAAAGATGAAGAAGAATATGGATGTCTGGGCATTAACGGGGCTGACGACCGTCATAGGCTGGTTTAAGTGATCACTTTACACACGTGTAACATTCACCGATTCTACCCATTATTGACAACCACACTACTCAAATTCTTGGAAGTTCTATATATATGAACCAATTTAGAAACCTTGTTCTTGAATCACTAGAACTTCACTAGAGACATCTATTGGTGAGATGTAAAGAAGCTTTTTACTAAGCAGAAACTCTTATATTAGCATGTGAGGTCCGAATCCTGGATTATAATCACACACATGAGAAACGCCAGAAAATATCATTTTCATTTTTATTATTTAAGCTAATAATTTGGCCAGATAATTTATTTACAACATTTAATTTAACATCCTGTACTTGGAGATAATCCAGATTTTGTGAACAAGTATTTGGACACACTCAAAATGTTGTAATTCATATCGCTTTGTGTTGTGTCCTCTTGCTATAGTCGTCGGGCATGGAATACCGTGTATATGCGCGGCCCGCGGCCCTTCTCGGGACATTTATATGCGCATAACTCAGCGTAGCGATGATTTTGTATGGAGATTCCACTGGGAGTCTGGAATAATAGCCTTTTATTTTCATTCCGAGAAGTTTTTCATAAGGCTCCCTCCTCGGCCGAGACCATTGCTGTGGTGATGCCAGATTACGGTGGAATGGCGTATAACCCTCCTCTTCGAACACTAGCTATTTATATAAACAATTTTGAAGTTTACAACATTTTGAGTGTGTCCAAATACTTGTTCACAAAATCTGGATTATCTCCAATTACAGGAGTTATTTTCATATTATTTTTGACATCTCATCAAAGATGAAGAAGAATATGGAAGTCTGGGCATTTACGGAGCTGACGACCGTCATAAGCTGGTTTAAGTGATCACTTTACACACGTGTAAAATTCACCAATTCTACCCATTATTGACAACCACACTACTCAAATTCTTGGAAGTTCTGTATATATGAACCAATTTAGAAACCTTGTGCTTGAATCAATAGAACTTCGCTAGAGACATCTATTGGTGAGATGTAAAAAATAATTTTGAAGTTTATTAGCTTCAAAAAATATTCCAATTTAATTCATTTGCTAGACATTTCTACTTTCAATATATCTCAATACTAATTACGCTCTTCCCCTTGTGCTTAGAGAGGGACTGACACTCATTGTTTATTGTTTATACTTATAAATGATGTAATAGTTTTTTCTTTGTATTATCTATTTTGTGTGTATGTTTTTTTCCGATTAACCTGTATAAAAGGCATTTAATTTTTTTTTTAAATTTTACGGTCCGCCTCCGTAGTGAAATGGTCAGCACCCTCAGCTACCGTTCTGGAGGTCCTGGGTTCGATTCCCAGGGGGGTCAAATAAATATAAGTGATTTTTTCACTCCAATATTTATTTCATATTACCCTGGACTGGTACCTGAAGTGGATGGCTGATCACCTTTCCTTCATGTGTTAACGATCAAGATAACACTGCGTTTATATGATGCAGTGCCCTATGCACCATTGGGGTGCGGATAAGGGTTTGAATCATTGAATCAATTATTATTATTTTTATATTTTAATATGCTTCATTTTTTAAAAATATTTGTAGGAAGGTTATCGAAATATTTATCTCTTAAAAGTTCTGTTGGAATTATTTGGTATTGCATTTTGCTATTTTAAAATTGTTTTGGAATCTCAAAGATTAACTTTTTATTAGATTCAAGTATTTACCATCCTTCAATATTTGAACGATTGCTGTTTTTTTTAATGGTTTCAGTGTTATTTTTTTTGGGAATTTTTACAGAACAGCTTTTATTTAGCAAATACTCTTTTTGGATATAAGTAAAATTATTCTTAAAGTTGAGAAACCCCAGTATTTGGACACACTCAAAATGAAATTCGTAGACATGGCATGGCACGTTTCAAGCTGGGCTTATCATAAATATGATATCGTGGGTATACTGGCAAAAAACGTTAGCTCTAAAATCCCTATTTGAATAATCCCTGTTATTTAAAGCTTTTGGCCTGAAGAAAATATCAAACTTAAAGTTGAATTTAATTTTAAAACCACATAAATATTTTTTAATAGATTTATATTATCCACTGACACTTCGTGATGGAATTGCATTTTAATTTAATATTAGATTAAAACCAATATTTTTAGCTTTTCCACTTTATTTTTATTTGACCAGCGACCGGGTTTCGTCGTTACCGACATCATCAGACTGGTCAGACCAGTCTGATGTCGGTAACGACGAAACCCGGTCGCTGGTCAAATAAAAATAAAGTGGAAAAGCTAAAAATATTGGTTTTAATTTAATAATATACCACATAAATATGAGGTTTCAAACTACTTAATGTATTTAACTAGTTTTTATAACGTTGAAAACTTTATAATTCTGCATCATTAGTCAACATTGTATATTTTCGAGTTAAAGTTTTTTGCCAGTACACCCACGATATGATATACTCGACTGTCCGAGATTTTGTTTTCATCCACGGCCTCGCCTAAAGATAAAATCTCAAATAATATTCAATACAAAATCACCGTCATAATCTCACTAAAGCGTTCGCAGGGTCGTATTGTGTTGGTCTCTGTATAATATCTTGTATAGGAATTGATTGACGCCGCGTGATTGGGTTTGTATGGGAGGTGAAGATGAATAATGGCGATCCCAGGTCCTCCCGTCGTTACCGACATCAGACTGGTCAGACCAGTCTGATGTCGGTAACGACGAAACCCGGTCGCTGGTCAAATAAAAATAAAGTGGAAAAGCTAAAAATATTGGTTTTAATTTAATAATATACCACATAAATATGAGGTTTCAAACTACTTAATGTATTTAACTAGTTTTTATAACGTTGAAAACTTTATAATTCTGCATCATTAGTCAACATTGTATATTTTCGAGTTAAAGTTTTTTGCCAGTACACCCACGATATGATATACTCGACTGTCCGAGATTTTGTTTTCATCCACGGCCTCGCCTAAAGATAAAATCTCAAATAATATTCAATACAAAATCACCGTCATAATCTCACTAAAGCGTTCGCAGGGTCGTATTGTGTTGGTCTCTGTATAATATCTTGTATAGGAATTGATTGACGCCGCGTGATTGGGTTTGTATGGGAGGTGAAGATGAATAATGGCGATCCCAGGTCCCAGGAGCGCAGGAGTAAGGTGAAGGTAATCAGCCAGTATCTGAGAAGGGATATCACTCAGCCGGCGTTGGCCGCTAATGCCTCGCGTCTGATCGACAGCGCCATTGTGTTCCGCGTCCACCCTCCGAGACTGATGGATACAGAACAATATATTGTGATATTATACAGGATGATTTGGCTTTTTTTAATACTATCGGGTCTTTTATTTAAACATATTATTTGCGAATTTAAAATATTTAAGCGAGAAAGCATATTTTGTGATATAAAATACATATTAAGGTGTTACCCTTTGACTGAAGAGTTTTAATGACGAAATATATGACATTAAGATGAAATATACGACAAATCGTAACTTAATTTTATTTAAACTCAGATAACATTTAACGTAATTATTGTAACTGCAGTTCGTAGAATTCCATATTGAATTTTTAGTTAATATTTCCAAAATTAAACACGGTTATTGGATTGAATTCTACTTTTATTTACATATGTTATATGACGCGTTTCGTCTTATTAAGATATAATCAAACACTGGAGTGTTTGATAATGTCTTAATAAGAGGAAACGCGTCACATATTATCATATTTCGCTCACTCCTTTCAAGAACGTCATAAATCAAAAATCGTCAATTTTAAATTGTGCATGTTTTCGAAATGCCCGGAAAATGTACTATATCCCAGCAAAAGAGGCATATTTTTAACTTAATATTTACCCGCTACAGGGCAGAAAGTGTTGTTTTTGCATTTTGAAGAAAAGGTATTGTTTAATTATTTTTTGAAATATACTAAATATTTTTCAAGTGGAGAAAGAACCTTCAGGTTTTACCTAAAAAGATCTGTTGCACAGTAAAAAGTTCAATAAGTGGCTTGATATTTATTTTTAATATATTGTATCTTATTTTTAAACTTTAAAAACGTTCTCCTGAAAAATCAAGTTTTTTGATTTATGACGTTCTTGAAAGGAGTGAGCGAAATATGTAAATAAAAGTACAATTCAATCCAATAACCGTGTTTAATTTTGGATATATTACCCAACAACATTCAACGTATTTTTTTTGTTGTTGCTTAAAACATAATTTTTATATGGAAAAAAAAGTTTTCTTCGAAGTAAATACATATAAATATATCGACATACGTGTCACAATAGATTTAGTGAAATAGTGGTATTTACTGAGTAAAATTTTAATTAAAAATAAACATATTTGGTTTATGGAGGGGGGTGTCACGGTATTTTTTGTTGCGACCTTGTGTTGAATCTGATAAATGAACGTGGACTTCACATATACATGTAAAAAAGGCCCCGGTCCATGCGATTTAATATGCCTTTTTTATTCAAGATTTTTGAATGGTCGAGTTGTGATATATTTTTATCTTTCCTTCGCTTTCGTTTCATTCCTATCTACAGACAAGTGCCCAAAATAGAAGATTTGCGAATTATTTAATTTAAAAATATTTTTTTAAATATATGTTTTTACACCCTGTGTGAACACTTTTAAATCAGTTTTTCTGATCGATCTTCGGTCAATCATTTTCACTCGCACTGGCGCCAGCACTGATTCCGTTGTATTATATTTTACAGAATGTAATGTATGAAACGTAATAAACCATCACGCTTCGCCAATTCGTGACTCGATGAGTATATTCCATAACTTCTTAGTTTTCCTAAATATGATATTATTGTTACATATTCATTGGTTCAAATATGAAAAAAATATGTAAATTTTAATATTTTTTTACGCTTTCCCAATTCTTTTTAATGGATCTTTGTCCGACGCGTCGGACAAAGATCTATTCCTCCCGTCGCGACGGGAGGAATATCCAATTTAACATACTCATCCTATAAAGGATTGTAGACTCGTTTTGTGTTTATGACGGCCGATATAATTAATTATTTCATTCATCATTTTCTTTTGGAAAATTCGCCTTCTAAAAAACGTTATTTCCGTAAGTTGGCAATGAATGACGTCACAGAAGTGATGGAGTTATTTGAATGTTGGTGTCATTGCTAAATTATTGGCGGCTCTATTTGTTGGTCTATGGTCCACTTCAAAACTTTATCTGCACTCCAATGGTGCATAGGGCACTGCATCATATAAATGCAGTGTTATATTTATTGTTAATACATGAAGGAAAGGTGATCACCCTCCGCTTCAGGTACCAGTGCAGGGTAATATTGAATATATCGAGTGTTCCCGTAATTTAATAAAGGTCAAAACTTATAAAAAATGGTGTATTTTAGTAGATAATCTAGTGATATATAGTAGATATTCTAGTGAATCGCATACAGATTTGACTCTCAAGCAAATTTTCAATCGCTTAATGCGCATTATATCGTAGTCATACAGGAGAAAGTGACCAAGTGCATATTTTTACAAAAACGTGATCATTAACTATTTGATATCTTACTAGCTTAATATTGCCCTGAAAAAAATCCCAAAGGATTTTAAACCAGGAAATATTATATATTTACTTGTTAAAAATGATTAACTGCTTTGATGTTTATTTTCTTGCCAAGCAAAAGTGACTTAAATGGCCCTCCTGAACATTTAAGTTTTGTTAGTTGGTCACCTTCTCCTGTACGACTATGATATACTTGGCTCTTTGGGTAACAAGTTTGCCGACCACTGGTATAGATCGTTCCGCATTTGAGTGATGTTTTATTAGATATTTATACGGTTGACTCTTTTCTGTCGGCGTAATGGGTGAAAATTTATAGCCAAATAAACATACTCCCTTCATTAAGCCTTTTCCAAACCTAAATTAAGCATTTAACGGCACTTGACCCTAATGCACGGTAATAAATACAGAGCAAACGAAATGTTTCTGCATTTTGTGCATCAAATCGATTTCTGCATTCCGTTTGCCGCAAACCCCGCAAGGGTTTCAGGTAGAATCACCTATAGAACCTAATAGAGATCCCCAAAACGGTTACTACTGGATGAGAGACTAAGTAAAAAATGTATTATTATTTTATTTATTTAAATTTTTTGTTACATTTCACAATATAATATAATTACAAGTACAAAAATATTATATTATATTAATAATAACAAAAAAAATATCCCACAAAGGTATGGCCTATGTGTGGGCATATTTTTTTATTTTAGGTTATAATTAAGGGTATTACAAAGAATACAATAGATTCCAAAAATTTAAATAGATTAAAAGTGCTAATATAAAATGCAAATATTTTATTTTAAATTAATAAAAAAAAGTATATAAATACTGTCTTTATCTTCTTCGAACCCTTATCCGCACCCCAATGGAGCATATTGCACTGCATCATGTAAACGCAGTGTTATCTTCATCATTAACATATGAAGGAAAGATGATCAGCCTTCCGCTTCAGGTAATTTTGAAATTAAAGTAATTTTGAATAAATATTAGAGTGAAAAAATTCACCAACATTTATTTGATATACTATATGAGTTTTAAATTAACAGAAGAAGCTACTTAGATCTGTTTTTTTTTAAATAAATATTTTCAGCAAAACCTTAAATCGAAACAAATTCAAATATTTAGTGTCTATGAATGTCTATATGGAAGGATGTCTTTCAAGGTCTTCGCGATAAATGAGAGTATGGATTTGCAAAAAGGGATTTTGTATACACTATTCAGTCTTTGGCTAGATCTATAAATATTTTTAGGAAATAAATTTAGGATTCCACCCAATTTTTTCTTCAGAAATGCCGTATTTGATCCTCTTAGGAGTAATCCATATCGCTTTGTGTTGCGTCTTTGCGCGAGTCTGGATTTGCAAAAAGGGACTTTTAGTACACTGTTCAATCTTTGGCCAGATCTATCAACATTTTTAGGAAAGAAATATTGGCGCATGAAAACGTATTTTAGACACTGTTGGCATTAGATTTCTCGTAGCTCTAAAAGTTCAGCTTCTTTTTAAATAAAACCTTTCGTCTCTTGCGTTCTGTACGGGTGGTTTTACCCTTTTTTCATCGTTGTTGGTATGATTAACTGTCGACTCAACCTTTTCGGGATGATCCTTAGCTGTGGCGCCTAAGATACTTGATGAGGGTCGCTCAGGCCGGGCGCCCGTCACCTTCGCTTCGGACTTGTAATGAAAAATTTGGTCTATGCATTAGTTACAGCTCGCTTGTACGGCGTCAGTGGGGCGGCTTCAGATCTACCACGAATTAGTTGTGTTTAATTGGTACACACATGCATTATGTGGGCAGACGAGTTGAATCTCGGGCGGAAGAACCTGCGAGATTATATAATAAGAGCCCATATGTGGAGGCTCGTAATGTTACTTCCATGTAGTGGCGACATGAAAACATAATTGTACGTTTCTAAACCTATTATACGTATTTGATCCTCCCTTCGGCTAAACCATATTTTACTATACACCTTTAAAAAAAGTACTACATTATAGTAGTATTACATTATTGTACAACATTTTGAGTGTGTCCAAATACTTGTTCACAAATATGGATTGTCTCCAATGAGTTATTTTTTAGTATATTTTTTAGCGTTTCTCATGTCGCTCACTCCTTTCAAGAACGTCAAAAATCAAAAAAACCTGATTTTTCAGGAGAACGTTTTTAAAGTTTAAAAATATGACACAATGTATTAAAAATAAATATCAAGCCACTTATTGAACTTTTTACTGTGCAACAGATCTTTTTAGGTAAAACCTGAAGGTTTTTTCTCCATTAGAAAAATATTTAGTTTATTTAAAAAAAAAAATTAAACAGTACCTTTTCTTCAAAATGCTAAAACAACATTTTCTGTCCTATAGCGGGTAAATATTAAGTTAAAAGTATGCCGCTTTTGCTGGGATAAAGCACATTTTCTGGGCATTCCGAAAACATGCAAACCTGAAAATTGACGATTTTTTTATTTTTGACGTTCTTGAAAGGAGTGAGCGATGTGTGTGATTATAATCCAGGATTCGGACCTCACATACGAATGAAAGAGTTTCTGCTCAATAAAAAGCTTCTTTCATCTCTCCATAGCTGTTTCTAGTGAAGTTCTAATGATTCAAGTACTGTGTTTTGAATTAACGGGTCATTATTAAAAATCGGTATCAAATTGTCATAAAGTGGGTTCGAACCCAAAAATTCTGATTCAAGAGTCCGCGACACTAACTACGGGACCACTACCCGACACAATATGCAAACAGACTTTCAACAATATTCGCGTCATCCACACTCATGCATCTATACATACATACCCGCCGATTATATCGACCGATCCTGATCCTGATCGCTTTCAAGTATTTGAAATACTTGATCATTCCAAATTTTCCTCGGTCTCCCTCTGCTCCCATTTCCAACCACATTGTGAACACATATGTCAAATAATTGAAAGCGGTCAGGCCAGGAGTCAGCGTAATCGGCGGGTATGTATGAGGAGATGCACGAATGCGGAAGAGGCGAATAATGTTTGCAAAGACAGAGTGGTGTCGAGTTCTATTCTCTCTGCCTACTCTTGCGGAGAAGCGTCGTGGTGGTTGATTTGCTAGTTACTATTAGTTAAAAAATAGAGTTTTTTAAAGCACTGCTGAATTTCTCTTCTCTGCTATTGAAGTTTTATCTTTGTTAAATATCCTGCGGGAAGCGGCGTGATGCAGTGTTGCCATATTTACAAATTTATCTGTATTGATACAGATTTTAGGCTACCGTTATAGATGACAGATTTTACTCTTAGGTAGTACTTTTAGTGTTATGCAGATTTTCGGAATTGGACATAGTATATGATAAAACAGAAGAGTGAAAATATGTATAGATTCAAGCATGATTAACATTTGATAATAAGTAGGTACTGAAGCGTTGGAAGGATTATTACTACCAAAACAAATAAAATGATCCAAGCTACAAACTAAAAAAAGAAAAGGATTTTATTTCTAAAATTAGTAAAAATGTGTATTAAAATAAATTGATTCTATTCAGATTTTATACAGATTTCTAGACTGTTTGATTCAGATTTTTGGCTTGGCATATCGCTCACTCCTTTCAAGAACGTCATAAATCAAAAAACTTGATTTTTCAGGAGAGCGTTTTTAATGTTTAAAAATATAACACAATGTATTAAAAATAAATGTCAAGCCACTTATTGAATTTTTTACTGTGCAACACATCTTCTTAGGTAAAACCTGAAGGTTTTTTCTCCATTTGAAAAATATTTAATATATTTAAAAAAATAATGAAACAATACCTTTTCTTCAAAATGCAAAAACAACACTTTCTGCCCTGTAGCGGGTAAATATTAAGTTAAAAATATGCTTCTTTTGCTGGGATATAGTACATTTTCTGGGCATTCTGAAAACATATCCACAACTGAAAATTGTAAAATTTTGATTTATGACGTTCTTGAAAGGAGTGAGCGATATGGCAACACTGGCGTGATGGTTTAGTATCGTACTTACGAAGGTAGGTATCACAATTGTTGCTCGTCCTTTTATGAAATAAGTATCTGTAATCGTTTTCTTTGCGTTCCCGTTTGCCTTTGGTCCTATCAATCAATTTCAAGTATGGATTTGGCGTCATATCCTACTTAAGCTCGTTTAAACCAGGGCAGGCTTAACAATACTCTGACGTCATCTTCGTATAATGTTTTATTTCAATCGGGTTTCGTTGAATGGATAAATCACAGAGGTGTATTTGCGTTCATTATTCCCCTCCTCTCCTTTTCCTTCCTGCATATTCCATTTTATATCGCATCCTTACCCTTTTACTTTTTTACTATATATATGGATGTGAAGGAGGCGAGGAGTGTACGTCAGGACAGAAGAGTGTGGCGTTCCACCCTCTCTGCCTACCCCTGCGGGGAAACGCCGTGATGGTAGTAGTAGTAGTAGTAGTAGTAGTTGTAGTAGTATTTATATATATATATATATATATATATATATATATATATATATATATATATATATATATATATATATATATATATATATATATATATATATATATATATATTATTTTTTATTTATTTAATAAAGTTACATTAAGTTACATTATTTAAATACAATTCCTATACATACATGTGGCAATCTTATAATTTTTGTTTCGCAGAGCCCCTCCAAAAAATAGATCGAGCTCTTGTGCTTGGAGAGGGACTTACACTCATTGTTTAATTTGTTTTATTTGATTTATGATATACCTAATAGTCTTTTTCTTTTCTTTTATATATATATTTTTTTATGATTTACATGTAATGGGCATATGTATATATTATATTACATAGGTACCTACTTAGTTTTTCTGTTCCCTGCCTTTCAATTTTTTCAGACTACTTTTTTCTCTAATCCCCAAACCACTCAACAATTGATTCCCATCAAATATGAGAGTTTTTTTTAGTTCCAGATAATGATATCATTTAATGGTCTAGCAAAGCGTTCCCATTGGGTCACGTTACAGAGAACTAATCACGTGTACCATACATAGGCCCTATCCGCAACTCGGCTACCTGGGTTACCCCGATCAGGCTGTCGGTCTGGCGGACCAATCATCCATCCCCAGTCCGGCACTGCTCCGCTGCTGTAATGTTGACGGACGCATTTCACATTCATTAATACGGAATATATCTCATGGCGCCTCGCGTCTCCCCGCTCACTCTAATACTCTCCTGACTCACCCTTGTACGGGAACAAGTCAATCAAATATTTTTTACCAGTGTAAATCATCTAGGTTACAAATAGTAGGATAACAGAAAGCCAATTGAGGTGGTATGGGCACATAGACCGCAGAGAACCTGATCATAGTGTGGTCCAGGCAATCGCCATGGATCTTCCTCGAAATACATCCAGAGGAAGACCAAAAAATTCATGGATGCGACAGAAATATTGAATTCCTGCCTGTATTAAGCTGTTTAGGATGTTCCCTTCTCTGTTGTGTGAAGACACTGGAATAAAGCATGGTTTGTATGCCCTATATCTTGTCTACATTCTTCTACGGTCTTCCTCGAAAGACATCTAGAGGAAGACCAAAAAATTCATGTTCTACAGAAAGATAATATTATTCGAAGGCATGGCCTAGGTGACGTTGTCCATGATAGAAGGACCGACAATCTAAGAATAAGGAGTGCTGACCCCAACAGCCCACAAAGACAATAAATTAAAATGGAGCTAGGAAGAAGAGTGAAAATAATCAAGGCTACATACTAACTAACGTTCGAGTAATTAATCATTGCTATACATCGTTGATTTTATTTATCTGTGATTGCCATTATTTTAATTTACATCAAATTCACTTCTAATGAGCGATCTCTTAAGTCACATCATTTACATTTTTGACATCCCAATATAGGTACATGGAGAAGAATATAGATGTCTGGGTATTTATAGGGCTTATTATCTGTCATAGGCTGGTAAGTGATCACTTTACACGTTTCTCAAATTTTCGTAATTCCTAGATATATTTATGAATCTCATGACAGATTTGTGAACAAGTATTTGGACAAACTCAAAATGTTGTGAATTAAATTTTTGTTTAACATTATACCAGTCTCTTCTCGTTCTGTCGCAATAAATTTCTGTATTCTTTAGTTGTCTTTTTTATTTAAAATGTTTAATATCTCGACTTGCCTCTTTATTATTCCAAGCCCGTGTCTGTACGAGATAATTGCACAGGGCTACCGAAGAACAAAATACTGTGTGAGCATATTTTACTGAATGCACGAACGACTCGAGATTGAATACTGATCATCACGTTCAAGTTGGCATTATTACCCTGCTTTATTGCCAAACTCGCACGATTATTGTGCGAATTATTGGATTCAGTTAAACGATTTATTTTTAAAACAGCGTAATACTTGAAAAACACACTCGTGATTGTATTATTGAATCAGATTTAAGGACTGACTTAAAATATCACTAATATTTTTCTTATTTATGGCATTTACTTTGTCTTCTTCCTGGCTCCATCCCAACTTATGGTATTTGTTCTGTTAAAGTCAGCTCTCCTCGTCTTCAGGTTGTAGGTCCTTCTGCATGGACAACGTCAGCTGGGCCATGCCTTTGAATCATGTTTTCTTTCTGCAGCATCCATGAATCCTTTGGTCTTCCTCTTGATGTCTTTCGAACAAGCTCGTGGAAGAATATGGAAAAGATATAGGGGATGCGAACCATACTTTATTCCAATGGCCTCTCATTTCAGAGAAGGAAGGAAGGAATTCAACTCCCCACCCAAGTATCCACCCTTCTTTCCGATCCTAATTCTATAATTGCGGTCATAATCAAAATAATAAAGCTTAATGCATTTAAACTATGATTTTAATTTGTAAATATTTTTTGTTGTTGTTTGTAAATAAAAATAAGAATTGACCCTGACAGAAACATCCTTTCACTGGGTGACTTCCTATTACATATCGCTCACTCCTTTCAAGAACGTCATAAATCAAAAATCGTAATTTTTCAGTTGTGCATGTTTTCAGAATGCCCAGAAAATGTTCTATATCCCAGCAAAAGAGGCATATTTTTAACTTAATATTTACCCACTACAGGGCAGAAAGTGTTGTTTTTTGCATTTTGAAGAAAAGGTATTGTTTAGTTATTTTTTTTAAATATACTAAATATTTTTGAAATGGAGAAAAAACCTTCAGATTGTACCTAAAAAGATTTGTTGCACAGTAAAAAGTTACATAAGTGGCTTGATATTTATTTTTGATGCATTGTGTTATATTTTTAAACTCTAAAAACGTTCTCCTGAAATATCACGTTTTTTGATTTATGACGTTCTTGAAAGGAGTGAGCGATATGTATACGTATTTTTTTAAACACCAGATTTTTGAGTTGTTACTGTGTAAATTTGGGTCCAATATGACGTTCCATCCGCCAGAAAAACATGTCGTGTGTCTTGTGTTAGATGAATGCCTATAATCTGTGATGCACGGATGACAATGTTTGCCGAAGATAAAAGGAAATGCCTTCTGGATAATAGGAGTGTATGTTACACGTATCCTAAATATACTGGGTTATTTTTCGTTCTTGAAATGTTTAATCGCTTCTTTGGTTGTGTACTGACCATCTACATCAGTGTTTCCCAATAAGTGGTACGCCTATCCCTAGGAGTGCGCGCGGCAATTTCTTGACTACTGTACTTTACTTTTTGTATGGCGTATGGTTAAAAGTCAATGTATTTTCTTCTTCTTCATGAGCCCTCTGTCCACTGCTGGATATAGGCCTCTTCCCCTTCTTTCTATTTCCTCCGGTCGGTTGCTGCTTGCAGCCAATGCAGTGAATGGATACAATTATATTCTCAATATTATTAATATTTAAAGCATTTACTTTGTGGTTAGTCATTTTTACTTATATATATTTTTTTACAATTTTTTAATAATAATAGTATATAATCACTCACCGAGATTTTTATGTCTACCGGTTTCGAGACGTACCCGTCTCTTCGTCAGGACAATCACTAACACAGCATGCAAACAATACCACCCTTCACCACCGTAGCACCATTTACACACTCAAAACTACACAAAATGTCTAACCCATGCGATTTTTGGTCGACCCGAAGACCAACATGCACTTACGTTTTCGACACAGACATGCGTTACGAGCCGAGGTTAAACATGCAATAGAATTAGACCTATAGATGAATCAACTTATATATTTATACAATTCATTTGACTGTCTGTTGCCTTTTGCATGCTAACGATGCTGTGCTTCTTGCCTATAGTAGAGAAGATCTGCAGGTGCTGGTATCAAAGATGTATATGGTAATGTTCGCAAGAAAAGAGATTTGGTGATGAATGTCGACATATACAAAGTCATTATTTTTTAACTTATTCTCTATGAATGTAGATCTCTGGTTGTAAAATAGTAATTAATGGGGAACTTTTGGAACATACATATGATTTCGTACATTTGGGAAGTATGTTTTCTAGGGATGGAAAGTTCGAAAAAGATATAGATAGGAGAGTGAATGCTATGAAAAGCTGAGCCAGCCCAGTGCCAGGTCGGAAGCCCAGGGATGCTCAGACTTGCATTTTCAATAATCAATATATACAAATAATCTATTTTACTATCTGTTGCCTTTTATGCCGAGGATTTCGTAAAGCTTAGCAACACGATTATAGTTACAATATACAACAATAATTTGATTATTAACAATCATGTTTTCAGGCGTTTCCCAGTATGTGCATATAAACCAAGGTTTGGATCTTGCATAAAAATAAAAGGATCTCTGCTAAATAAAGGCGTTTTCTTAATTCAACATATGTAGATGACTGTTGTGAACTCATATGTCGAGAAATTGATCAATATATCTAGGAATTCCAAAAAAATGAGTAGTGTGGTTGTTAATCATGGGTAAAATGGTGAATGTTGCACGTGTGTTAAGTGATAAACCAGCCTAAGACTGGTCGAAAGTCCTTTTAATACCCAGATTTCCATATTCTTCTTTATGTATGTTATGATGATAAAATGTAATAATGTATTATAATTATGGAAAATTCTACACGCTTAATGGCACGTTTAGCAATCTTATACGATTTTTCAAAATGATATTTTTGTCAATAATATCGCGTAAAGCGTTTTAATGTGTACAATAAAAATAAAACGTATCCGAGCTGGATTTTTTGTGCATAATTTAGTCGTTCAGACTCGAAGTTAATTAAAAATCGTTGCGCTTCAAATTTTCACCAAAATGATTGAAGATTATCAACGGTCCGGTGGAATTGTGTAAACTCGATTCAAAATACGATTTTACGAGAGGTTTTAGAACCAAAAGTTTTTAGTTGGTTTTACCAAAACATTTAAAACGAATAAAGGTGTGTTTTTGAAATACGTATTTACATTTCCAAACATAAAATAATATCCCGCGGTGAAGACGGAGCCAGCGAACGATATGAGATATAGCTCACTCCTTTCAACAACGTCATATATCAAAAATCGTCAATTCTCAGTTGTGCATGTTTTCGGGATGCCCAGAAAATGCACTATATCCCGACAAAAGTGGCATATTTTTAACTTAATATTTACCCGATACAGGGCAGAAAGTGTTGTTTTTGCATTTTGAAGAAAAGGTATTGTTTAATTATTTTTTTAAATATACTAAATATTTTTTAAATGGAGAAAAAATCTTCAGGTTTCACCTAAAAATATCTGTTGCACAGTAAAAATTTTAAGAAGTGGCTTAGTATTTATTTTTAATACATTCCATTATATTCTTGAACTTTAAAAACGATCTCCTGAAAAATCAAGTTTTTTTATATATGACGTTGTTGAAAGGAGTGAGCGATATGTTACCTACAATATTGTACCCGCTAGGGAGTAGGATCAGGTAAGGAGTTGAGGGGGAGGCGTTTATACTTGAGGCTTTCAGCGAAAAGCGCTATGCGATTAATACAGTGCTTGCATCAAAACTTGGTTGTCCATTTAACTTACAAATTAAAATCATTTTATTACTCTGAAATCTACAATATAAGTACGCGAACGGCTGCGTGAGAAGCCGCATTTATTGTCCGCGCACATTTTTAACGATCAAGATAACACCGTGTTTATAGGATGCAGTGCTCTATGCACCATCAGGTGCGGAGGTGCGAAGGGTTTGAAGAAAAAGCCTTTCCTCTCAGCCTATTCCTGCGGAGAAGAGGCGCGAGGGTTAGGTAGTTAGTTGTTTAGTTTTAGATAACAATCATCACGAGTGATTTTCATTTCGTTGGCTTAAGGTAAAGTGATTTAACTTTTAACAGTTGGTATCCATGATCTTGTATTTGGAAACGATCAGTTTGATTAATATTGTGTTTAATTTAAAATTTACTGGTACCTAACTAAAAAAAATAAATCTGTCAGTGCTCTCGCGCCCCGAGCTGACATAGGTCCGGCGTAGTGACGTACGTAACCGACTGTCAACAATAATATAATAATCGGTTAATATATCTAATAGTGTAAATAGCGACTGATACACTGATATTCGAGTTATAAGAAATATGTGTATTTATGTATCGTGAAATATAAAACGAAAGTGTTTTAGCTTTAATTAATTTACTTTCTTTTTTTTTAAATACTATTTTAAATGGCTTATATCCTTTAAATTGATTTGAAATTCACAGTATATGGAAATATGGGTATTTACAGGGTTTACAACCTGTATGAAGTATGAATCTGGTATAAGTGATATTTGAGATCAATTAAACCAGCCTATGACAGATGTAAGCCATTTAAATATTCAAACTTTTCTTTTCATCTATGTGAGATATATAAAGGTTAAAGTTTACTTTTACTTTAAAAAAATATGTATTATTATATGTTGTTTGCTAATGACAACATTTGCGAAACATTTGTAGAAATGGAATTAAATCATTAATTCAAACCCTTCTTCCTTCAATTAATTTTTATTTTCTTTATTTTTTATGTAATGTGTAATTTATTAATTACGGTTAGATTCAAATTTAGATTGTAATTAAGTTTGTATATGGTTCATAGAACAAGATAAAGTAAAATAGAAAAATAATGTAAAGCGCTCTTGATACGATATGTTGTAAAGATGGCGCTATATAAACCAAACACATATTTTTTTTTATGTCTGTGATTGGCTGATACATAAAATTTAATATAATATAATGTTGTTTTTAAATGGATAGTTTTGCTAATATTGTTTGGTGATACATTTTGGCATTTAAAATTTATTTTGAAATCATAAAAATGTCTTTGTTTGGGAGAATAACATAATTAGCTGTAACAAATGGATTTTCGATTATCGTAACCGGTTATTCGCATCACTAGCCTGAGGTCTGTTAGCCAAGAGTTGTATATGGCTGGGTATTATATTCGAAATAGGCCCCGAGTCCATAAAAGCTCATGTCCCTATTCTGGGTATGGTAATTTTTACCCTTTGTACCTGGTGTTCCTTTATTTTCGGTGGTTTTTTTTCGGTGCCAGGCTTTGTGGCACCATGCCTGACAGCTCGTCGAATTGAATGGACGCCGGAAGGGTTCTTTTTACTTTTTTTATGTCTCGAGGTGTCAGAAATAGATTCAATTTTTTTTTCGATTAATTTTTATTTATTCCATCTCGTATCTTTTCGTTTCATTACAAATTACATCTTTCGCTTGTAACTATAATTTATTTATTTATTTTTTCATCATACACATTACAAGTTACAAATAGTTAGATGGTCAGCTGGAGTGTCCCTTAGAGACAAAATAAAGAGTTCACGCATTCGTGTAAGTCTGGGTGTAACAGGCATCAATAGTAAGGTAGAGGAAAGGCAATTGAGATGGCATGGATACCTAGGACGTAGAGAACCTGTACATATTCTAAACCAAGCGATCGCCATGGATCTTCCTCGAAAGTCATCTAGAGGAAGACCAAAAAATTCACCTAGGTGACTGTTTTCCCAATTATTTTTTATTATATACAAAAATATTCATTACCATAAACACTGTTAATAATTTTTTAACAAATAATTGGGTATGTTTTTAAATATTGACTTGTCGGGTCTCTGTCTTAGAATCGATTATTAATACATAAAGTTGTACGATTACAATTTTTGTCTTCATATTAAATTTAATAAGCCTCGGCTATCTTTTTTATTGGGTGGTTTCTCGTGAAGCTGTCTCGTGAATTACCACCGAATGTGACAAATGGCAGTCTTTCGCACGCTCTTGTCTCGCCACCTCGCCTCTTCACGCCTCAAGAGCACATTAGGTGTCCCACCTCGGATTATAATCGGAACGGTTGGCCTTTTAATTAAACATATTCGTGTTTCTGTCAGTCCTCTCCTTTAACGAGCTGGTTTTGATTGAGGTCCACCCAAATATGAACAATCCCCGTAGCCGGTCCTGCGATCCTGGCTTCCGATAAATGGCCGTTGCTTGAATTTTAAATTAACTTGTTATTGATAAAAATTATCCGATCAAGATTATATATACTCGTATATGTATACACACACACACACACACACACACACATATATATATATATATATATATATATATATATATATATATATATAAACATAAATATATATATATATATATATATATATATATATATATATATATATATATATATATATATATATATATATATATATATAAATATATATATATATATATATATATATATATATATATATATATATATATATATATATATATATATATATATATATATATATATATATATATATATAATTTATTATTAGATTAAAACCAATATTTTTAGCTTTTCCACTTTTTTATTTGACCAGCGACCGGGTTTCGTCGTTACCGACATCATCAGACCAGTCTGATGATGTCGGTAACGACGAAACCCGGTCGCTGGTCAAATAAAAAAGTGGAAAAGCTAAAAATATTGGTTTTAATCTAATAATAAATTAAAAATGCAATTCCATCACGAAGTGTCAGTGGATAATATAAATATATATATATATATATATATATATATATATATATATATATATATATATATATATATATATATATATATATATATATATATATATATATATATATATATATATATATATATATATATATATATATATATATATATATATATATATATATATATATATATATATATATATATATATATATATATATATATATATATATATATATATATATATATATATATATATATATATATATATATATATATATATATATATATATATATATATATATATATATATATATATATATATATATATATATATATATATATATATATATATATATATATATATATATATATATATATATATATATATATATATATATATATATATATATATATATATATATATATATATATATATATATATATATATATATATATATATATATATATATATATATATATATATATATATATATATATATATATATATATATATATATATATATATATATATATATATATATATATATATATATATATATATATATATATATATATATATATATATTTATATTGTTTCGGTATGGTATGACACGTTGTGGTATGACATGAAATAAAACACTTGTTTTTTTTACCGCTTTTTACGTAATTGAATTTTTTGCTTAAAATATCGTTATTGTATTGAAAAATAGTTTTTCTTCAGAATAAATTTATATGTTTTGGAAAAAAAAACAGTTATTGAAATTTAGTAATTAAAAAAAAATCGATATATAATCTTTAAAAAAGTCAAATTCGAAAAAATAATGATTGCGGAGACACACCTAGCCTACAGGGCGGCCGAACACGTTCTGATTTGAATCCTTCGAGATGTCGGCCTTATACACCACCTCATTAGCAGTATTAAGCTAAGACCTATGTTAAATAAAAAGTCTTCATATTTGGTCCCATAAAGACAACATCAGTCCAATTAACTAGAAATTTATGGAGACATCTCGGATGACTAAAAACCTGAGTTATGGCTTTGTATACCGGTATAAATATATTAATTTCGAAAGGGTAGAATATAAACTGTCTACTTATGTATAAATCAATACATCATATGGCTCCGGAGTATCTTAAAGAGTTGTGTATTCCAGAAGTATCGGTTAAAATACGTCTCACGCTTTCATCAGCTACAACTGCTATGGGTAAAGTGATCTTACCAGCTAACCAGCACACTAAATTTGCCGAGCGTGTCTTTGATGTTGCGGACTGTTGGGGTGGAAGTCCCCCAACTAGTAGTTCGAAACAGTGAGAGTGAAATGATTTTCAGAAAAAGAAAAACTAAAGAAGCACTTTTTGCTAAATCATTTCCACAATTAAATCACGGTGATTTACTAATGATTTTTTTTTAAATCAACTTACATATTTTTACTTATTGATTCTGCAGCTACTTTTTTGTTAAAATCCATCCATTTTAAAATCAACTTTTATTTGGTAAATATGTACCACTAATTTTTGAAATTATTGTCACATCTATTTCGATGCATTCAATATCATTATCAAACACCGTAAGCAAACATTTCGTAGTCATACAGGAGAAAGTGACCAAGTGCATTTTTTACCAAAACGTGACTATTGACTATTTGATATCTTACTAGCTTAAAACTTGGAAGTATAATATATTGAATTGTTAAAAATTACTAACCGCATTGAAGTTTATTCTCTTGCCAAGCAAAAGTGATTTTAATGACCCTACTGAACATTATACGTTTTGTTAGTTAGTCACTTTCTCTAGACTACGATATGAAACCTAATGTACCTACATACTTTGTTTTTCTCGTTTCTTTTAAAGTATTTTTGTAACTTCAGTTTTTGTAACATCACAACTAATTGTGAGATACAAATGATTATTCAATTCTAAATATCTTCGTATAACTAATTGAAAAAAATATCCTTAACATACTGTCCAAAACGTATCTGATACTTTTATGAATCATGAAGTCACATCCGACGGATCCGGTATTTTTCGCTAGAGTACCGAAAACCGAAATATCGGATTTTGTTAGTCAAAGGGTAAACTTAGGTATGAAAGAGTATTTTTTGTACATTTTTTGGGTTATGTTTCCTCGAAACGACACTATTTATATAAACGGCCGAGTAAATTATTGTTAATCGTATATTATATCGGCTCTCTAAGCACTTGTATTTAAGACTTTTAATGAAGTTTGCGGTTTGCGGTTGAAATGGTAGTCATAGGACTATGAATAAATTATACGTGAAGATTCCGTGTTTTTTTTTTAACATACTTTTTAAATATGTACAATATTTTTACTGCTATAAAATTTAATCATATTTTCTTATCAAGTGATTCATGTTTATTTTTTATCCATTCTGTTGAAATTCCACGAACTTACCATACGATTACAATGTTTTTTTTTTTAAATATTTTTTATTCTTATCAGTGTAAATCTGCAATGAGATACACCAACGTATTTTTTCATTTGTTTTATATCGTTACAAAAATATTACATTTTATATAAGTATTAATTTTATTTTTTATTTAAAACCCTTATCCGCACCCAAATGGTGCATAGGGCACTGTCATATAAACGCAGTGTTATCTTGATCGTTTATACATGAAGGAAAGGTGATCAGCCCTCCGCTTCAGGTACCAGTCCATGGTAATTTTGAATAAATATTATAGTGAAAAAATCACTAATATTTATTTTACCCCCCTTGGGAATCGAACCCGGGACCTCCAGAACGGTAGCCGAGCGTGCTGACCATTACACTACGGAGGCGGACAAAATATATTAATTGGACATGTTTAATTATAAAATTCTATTTACGCTCTTTCTCTCCAAACAGACTAGTAAAGTGATTTAACTTTTAACATAATCTTATATTTGGGAACGATCAGTTTGATTAATATTCCCTTTAATTTTAAATTTACCAGTTTATTTTGTTTGTAAATATGGTATAAGTAGGTTTACTGTTTATGATCATACTACAAGTTCATAAATATAATATAAAATATAAATATAAAACCCTTATCCGCACCCCAATGGTGCATAGGGCACTGCGTCATATAAACGCAGTGTTATCTTGATCGTTTACACATGAAGGAAAGGTGATCAGCCCTCCGCTTCAGGTACCAGTCCAGGGTAATATTGAATAAATATGACAGTGAAAAAATCACTTATATTTATTTTACCCCCCTTGGGAATCGAACCCAGGACCTCCAGAACGGTAGCTGAGCGTGCTGACCATTACACTACGGAGGCGGACAAAATTCTATTCCCAACATTTTGAGATAGTCCCATTAATAATTGTTCACAAATCTGGATTTTCTCATAATAATTCTCATAACTCATTCATTCCTCGAATAATTTTAGACTAATATCTTCTCTGTATTTATATCTTTTATAGAATATTTATCACAGTATTTCTGTATAGACTTCTTCTAGAAATATTTTTTGGATGTACGTACAAAAGCCGACAGGTGAATAGCGTTAGGATTATTTATGCCGGACCTATGGGTTGTAGCTTTACCTTTTATGATTTTATTATACGTTTTAAATCCAATTCTTGGGACCGAATCGTCGTATTTCATTCGTTTTATGGTAGAAATATAATAACACTCTATCCTGGGAATGGTGCATTAAAGTAATATTTCATTTGATTACATAAAACTTAATATATGTATGTATATATATATAGTATATTACATAATACGAAAAGGTAGTCTGATTCTCGGAAGAAAAAAACCGCGCTTGTAAATGTAATATTATATTATTAATATACATTAAAATCGTTTATTTCATTAATTGATTCGGCAGTCACTTTGTGGTAAAATCTATCCATTTTCAATTAATGTTTTACTTAGTAAATACCACTATTTCTTAAAACCTACTGTGACACGTGTTTCGATGCATTTCGCATCATTTTCACGGTGTTTGAAATTAATGCGAAATTAAATTAAATTATTTAAAAATAAAATCGTTTAGTTATAGCATGTTTGAGTGTGTCAAAATCTTTGTTCACAAATTCTGGGTTGTAAAATATAATAAATGGCGCTTTGAATAGTTGCAAATAAAAATATGTCTATGGAAGCTAAACTGGCAGTTCACAACGGAGCGCTAGTATCGACACTGATGTTACGAAACGAAACATGGAATTGGCAAAAGAAGGATGAAGCAGAGGTAACACTATTGAAATGCATCCCAGACAGAATTGAAAATGAAGATTGAAGAAATTGAAAATGCTCAAGGAATGTAAGGCTGAACTGAAAATATTTAGAAAAGTTATTTAAGGCGGTGTGGATATGCGGAGCGAATGGATAACTAGAGAATGACTATTAAATTATGTTGAGCAAATGTGAAGGGAACAACAGAACGTCCTCGTCCTCGGCTGAAAAAAACTTGGTGCGATCAGATCATTCAGTACTTAAAATTTGGTAATTTCAAAAGTTTGCGTAATCGGAGGACTTGTATGAAGATATGTATGGATGTGAAAGAAGCGAGGAGTGTATGTAAGGACAGACGAATGTGGCATTTTATCGTCTCTGTCTACCCCTGCGGTGAAACGGCGTGATGGTAGTAGTAGTAGTATTTTTTATTTAATTTTTAAAAAGATAATTATTATTTACATACATACCTCAATTTCTTATTATTTCTACGAGCCTAAGCGGCTCGTTATTAGAAATAGGTATCGAATTGTGGTTGAGTGGGTTCGAACCCAGAAACTCTGATTTGAGAGTCCGCGACTATGTGAATAGTAAGTATTTAGTCTTATCGTTTTAAATGTTAAAATTGCTTTATATTTAAAGGGTTCATGAAGTGATTTCTTTCGAAAACAACGCTATATAAATTTTCTAATAATAGCATATCAAACATATTCAAAAGAGTTTTCAAATAAAGGACCTACATAAAATTTGAGTTATACCATACTTTATAGTTCTGAGATTCACACAGTTGAATCTCCAAGCTCTCGACATTCCTCGAGCTCCCATTGTTCGCTCAAGTCCCGAGCGCACAGCTTCCATCCGTACAAGTATTGTGCGGCTATAGAGATGGGATGACCCGCGGCATGGAGGTGTTAGGTCTTTTGTTAGGCGCAGGCAGGACTCCACGGGACGCTCGGGTAGAGGGAGGCTAACGAATCCGAGGCAAATTGTCATTACATACGTAAACATGTTGAGAAGAGTGAGCGATTGCTCATTTTTTTATCAACGTCATATTATATAAAAAAACTTGATTTTTCAGGAGATCGTTTTCAAAGTTTAAAAATAGAATAAAATGTATTAAAAATAAATATCAAGCCAATTTTGAACATTTTACTGTGCAACAGATCTTTTTAGGTAAAATCTGAATGTTTTTTCTCCATTTGAAAAATATTTAGGATATTTAAAAACAGAATAAAACAATACATTTTCTTCAAAATGCAAAAACAACACTTTCTGCCCTGTAGCGGGTAAGTTAAAAATATGCCGCTTTCGCTGGGATATAGTACATTTTCTGGGCATTCCGAAAACATGCACAGCTGAAAATTGACGATTTTCGAAATATGACGTTGTTGAAAGGAGTGAGCGAAATGTATTAATTTTTTTTTATTTGTAAAGTGTTCCGTCGATAAAACAGTGCGTGACAAAGAAAAATCAAGTCACGTTACGTCAGTTTTGAGCAGGACTTATAAACTTGGTATGTGGTTTTGTAAGAATTAATATGTCTCCCGATATGTGAAATAATTCGCTAAGGATCTTGCTCACATTTAAAGGGGTTTCTGCTAAATCAACCGTAGATACTGCCGCGAACTCCCACACGGAGCGATGTACGTATGATTCATATCATATACATACATTTGAGGAGTGTGGGTAGAATGGTGATAGTTACACGTATAAAGTAATCACTCACACCAGCTTGTGACAGATCGCGAGCCCCGTAAATACCCAGACCATATTCTTTCAATAATTGATTCACCAGTCACTTTGCGATAGTATATATCCAGTTTTAACTAAACCTTTACTTGGTAAATACTACTATTTCTTAAAATCTATTGTGATGCGTGTTTTGATGCATTCCGCATCATTTTACACATCGTATGATGTTTGAAAATAATGTGGAATACGCCGAAACACGTGTCACAATAGATTTTAAGAAATAGTTGTATTTACCGAGAACTTTTTTTTATTTATATACTTTTATTTAAATCACAATTTATACATATTTAGATTTTTTTTTGCAGAGACCCACCAAGCCACCTTGTGTGTCTTGTCGGTGGAATTCTTTTTTAATACATTTTTTTTTGTATTTTTATTATTATTTTAACGATTTTAACCTAATATAGACACAAAAAAGAGAAAAAAATAAGAATATAAACATTTTACAATTTTCATAAAATTAACTCTTGATCATTTACCCATTCATTTATTTTGCCTTTGTTCCATATTTTATTTTGACCTCTAACATCCGTCGGCAACAAATTAAAAATGTGTTAAATTAAAAATTCCATATTCTTCTCAATCTAGGTTGAGATATCTAAAATGAATATTATATTGAAATTTGGTTTATTTTTGAATGGCTACATTCCCCGCTTGGTCCTCTCTCCTCCTCGGGCGCCGTCTTGCCGAATTAACCGAGGCGCTGCCCCTTATCCATTCGGACACATCTCGCGCTATAAATCTCCTCCCCGCCCCGAGAGCCCCGGGCCCTCCCGGCCCATAGAGGGACTCTGTACCGCACAATGTAGTGTATGTATACACACAATACTATCCCTTGCAGTGCACTGACTATGTAGGTACTACAGCAAGGGAAGGGAATGCGTTTATCACCCGCGACAGTGATGATTCCCTGATAACGAATGTGTATTTGATTGACAACCGTACAACTAAAAAAATTGGAACTCCTTGATAAACGATAAATCTTATGACAGTACATATTAGTTCACAACAGCCATCTATGTTGGACTGAGAAAGCTTTTTAGCTGAAAAAAGTTATCAATACAAACACGGTGTTCAAAAGAAAAATTCAATTAGGTCGAATGTTACCTGGGTTTAAAGAAAATTAAGTTAGTACTTAACGTATGTAGGGCCTTAATTTAAATGTATTATATAATGTTTTCAATGCTACAACACACAACAGAACAGAATTCATTGATTTTTTGCGATTTAACGGATATTGGGTCTAAACGTAATTGCATTTTTTGCTTAAAACCCCTAATTTGTATTGAAAAAAATATATATTTTCTTCGAAATGAATATATGGTTTTGAAAAGAAAATAGTTATTAAAAAGTAAGGAGTCGAAAAACGTAATTTTTAAAAATTTATTATGAGGAACTTAAAAAAATAAATAAAAATAAATACGGTGTTTCAAGCAAAAAAAATAATTACCTACATCAAATGTTAATGAATAAGGTAACATTTGACTTCTAAGAGAAGTTTTATAAAAGAGATTAAAGTTTATTCTTATTTTTATAAACATTATTTTATAATATTTTGTTTGCAAACGAAAACATTTGCTTTTTTACGATACACGATTTTAAGAGGTACTTCAAATTTTAATACTAATTTTACCTCGTAAATACCACTATTTCTTAAAATCATTGTGACACGTGTTTCGATGCATTCAGCATACTTACTATTACGGTGTTTGGTAATTAAAAATACTACCTCTAAAAGATATTACCTCAAAGATATTACCTTAAAGATATTACCTCAAAGTGACTGCGGAATCAGTTGATTAAAGTAAAATTCATTAAAAAAGTTGCCACCTTTTTTGCTTAAGTAGAATAAATTATACATCAGAATAAATTGGTTCATATCTTTATATTACATCTCAAATAGCGCTGCTTTTATAATTAATTGTAATCAAATTAATGATTGTTGATGTTATTTATAATTATCGTACCATCGTATGATATGTTAGATAATTTTCAACAAAACCGATTTTATGTAACTGTGAGGATGAGATGATATTGTCGTATTTTTGATACGCGGATGATTCTGTGCCATTAGCAAGTAGAGGATTTGCAGCACATAATATCAAGGATATATCGCTCACTCCTTTCAAGAACGTCATAAATCAAAAATCGTATATTTTCAGTTGTGCATTTTTTCGGAATGGCCAGAAAATGTACTATATCCCAGCAAAAGCGGCATATTTTTAACTTAATATTTACCCGCTACAGGTCAGAGGGTGTTGTTTTTGCATTTTGAAGAAAATGTATTGTTTAATTATTTTTTTGAATATACTAAATATTTTTCAAATTGAGAAAAAAAACCTTCAGGTTTAACCTAAAAATATCTGTTGCACAGTAAAAATTTGTGGCTTGATATTTATTTTTAAAACATTGTATTATATTTTTAAACTTTAAAAACGTTCTCCTGAAAAATCAAGTATTTTGATTTATGACGATATACTTTTTATGATATTTATATGTTTATATAATTTATATTTATATATTTATATATGATATTTATGATATGATATATGTATGGAAAACGAGCTGGATGAAAATGTATTTTTCATCAGCCCATGGGGATCAAGAGGAAGGCGTTTTAATTTGTCGGGTCATCTTTCCCCGCTCCAGACTCGACGGCCCGAGACCGATTGACGACGTTTTAATACATTTATTTTTTATATATCATTATCATCACTATCCTTTTATTGTTATTATTATCCATGTCTTTATAAGCCCCCTTGAGGTAGTATTTTACGAAAATGGCGCTATACAAATTATCCAAATTATTATTATTATAACCATAAATTGCTCCCGTTAACTCAAAAATAAAGCGTAATGAGATTACTGATATATGTGAAACTTCTAGAAAATAGTGTAGTGTGGTTGTCAATTATGGGCAGAATGGTAAATGTTACACGTGTGTAAAGTAATCACTTAACCAGCCCTTAACCTTAAGTTAAATACCCATCTTAAAATTTATATATTCAAACTTTAAAAATATGAATTTGTTTGATAACCTACATAAATTCTGCACTAGAGATTCATTATTTAGTCTTTAAGAACAGTGTCCGTCGATGGTTGCTTAGCATTTGAAGGGACAAGGTAGAAAGTGAATTAATTAAAGCCCAGGTGTAATTGTCTTATTGAAAAACCTTTAAACTGGAAATTATTTTTGTATCTCCTGTATGTTATGTTTATAATCTAATAATTAAAAAATATATATTAAAAAATAAAAAAAATAATATAAAAATTGTATTAACATGTAAGTATTCGGCTCAACACAGGCCATGCCTAAAGAGCCGTAATACGTATAGTAAATGTATATATGAAATGAATATGTATATTTGAATATATCTATGTATTATGAAAACAAATAAAATAAATAAATTATATTTAGTTATTTTTGAAAAAAAATGTGTACAAGAAGGATAAACAAATTGGATGTTTCGCATGCTTTGTTTCCGCGGATTGCACAAGGCGCGTTGAGCACCGAACCAGGGTGAACCACAAAGCCATTCTTGTAGGTTGTAGGTACTCGGGGAACACGTTATTTATTCGACATTTCCATCTGCGTGTAATTTCCTTATTCACAAAGCGAACGCGCCTTTTCCTAATACGGTCTTGGCTTTGCGGACATGTCATTTTTATTACGTGCAGGCCGAGCGGCGGGTTTTTTGAAAGCGGTCCGAGGCGGTCCGCGGTGCGCGTTGGGCACCTACTATACTTCTACATAATACGGTGTAGGTACTAGGTACCTACCGCGGGAGGCTGAGCATAAATTCGCCATCACTATTGTCCTGTCGAAAGATGGATCTGGCATCGCTGCCCTTCTATATATTCATGATGCTTGTCCGACAGAACGGCGTCGCACGTCGTCCCAAGCGCTTTTTCTCCGATTATCACTTGTATTTCGTCACCATGTCCCTATGCACGCGAGGCAAATGGCATTTGAGCATTTTTTTCGCTGATTCTGACGTAACGTCGCCATCTTGGTTTTTCAGTGTCACACACTGTTTTATCGACGGAACACTTTTCAAATAAAAAAAATAAAGGAATATATTTCACACATAATAGTTCAATATAATAGGCAAGACTTCAAATTGGAAAAATCCAAAGATGAGGACTTCCTCCTAGAATTGTGAGAAGGAGTTTATAATGGATTGAATTAACAATATGACAATGTCTAAAAACTCTTCTCTATTGTCCATGTTCCCACTGATAAAAATAAGAAACGGGTCTTACCCCTTTCTCGTCCCTCAACGTTCCAAGGACAGTCAAATTTATAACTAACCATCACGCCGCTTCTCCGCAGGAGTAGGCAGATATAATAGGACGCCATACCACTCTGTCTTTGCAAACTTTCTTCGCTTCTTTGACATTCATGCATATCCTCATACATACCCGCCGATTTTTTCGACTCTTGACCCGGCCGCTTTCAAGTATTTGGTATACCTTATCGTGTCCAATTTTCCACGGGTTTTCCTTCTTTTGCTTCTTTTTACAACTACATTCGCCTCATAAATTTGTTTCACCGTTCTTTCCTCACCCATCCGTTCCACATGTCCAAACCATCTCAACAAACCATTCTTTACTTTATCGATAATGCATTCGTTCCTTACTTCACCATTCGAACATCTATCATACATCGTGTTGACGCACATTCGTCTGAGCGATCGCATTTCGACTGCATTCAGTTTCATTCTCACAAATTTATTCCACGTTTCACATTGAGCGCATAAAAACACGTGTCACAAAATAGCTTGAAAATCGGTGGAATTTATCAAGGGCGATTGTTTTTGCCTAGAATTTTCCCTCATGAATTACATGAAATTATAGTAACTTTAAACATAAAGAGTAAATCCACTCACGAGTAGGCATAGGCTATGAAACCTATAAAGTTGAAGCCTGAGTAGGGACATGATAAACGGTGTTGCAAAAGCCGTAGCTAAATTTCAGAGTCACTTGGCCTTTTGGTAATTAAAAAAAAGATTTTATCAAGAAAATGCGAAATTGTGAAATTGGAATATGTATATTACATATACACTTCGGATTACTTGTGTATTAATTCCAGTTCCTCCACCTTCTGCCCTCCTGGTCGTCTCTCCTCTTCGTCCCACATTGTATTTACCACCTACCTACCACCCATACTATAGCGTGCTCGTAACTGTCAATTCTCCTTACTAATCGTATTACTGAGCCAACTGGTTTCCTTTCAGCGTTGGAGCTTCGAGTCGGTACCAATAAATCATTATCGTTGACCTTTTAAAAATATTGTAGAATCTCACTTTTGTTCTAATTTTCATTATTTCGAGTATCCCATTTCTTAAATTTTAATTTTTTAAATCTCAAATTTGAGTAGTGTGTAATAACTTTTCAATCATCAGAATATATATATATATATATAAAGGGTCCGCCAAATAACTTTTTTTTTTTTAAAACAGGGCGCAAAACATCGAGTGTAGCTTCGGCTGTGTGGCACGTAGCGCCGTCCTGTTGAAACCAAATGTTGCCAATATCCTCCTCTTCAATTTTTGTGAACAAAAATCCGTTCAACATGGCCCGATAACGATCGCCATTGACTGTAACGGCCACTCCTTGCTCATTTTCAAAGAAAAATGGCCCAATTATGCCTCTGGACCAAAATCCGCACCAAACAGTGACTCGTTTTGGGTGTACCGGCTTTTCAATGTATGCGTGCGGGTTTTCTGTGCCCCAAATACGACAATTTTGCTTGTTTACATACCCGCCAAGATCAAAATGAGCTTCATCCGAAAAGATGATTTTTTTGGCAAAATCGGCATCTTCTGTAAGTCGATCGCAGGCCCACTCAGCGAAGCGAAAACGCATTGGATGGTCAGTTGGCTTCAACTCCTGAACCAATTGGACTTTGTATGGCGTCATACCAAGGTCTTTATGCAAAATTCGTCTCAATGATGTCTCCGAAATGTTCAATTGTTGAGAACGACGGTGAATTGATGTTGATGGCGCTTCACGCACACTTTCTGCCACAACATCGATATTCTCGGGTGTACGCACTGTTTTTGGCTTTTCACGCTTTGGTTTATCGATGAGGATGCCAGTTTCTTTCACTTTTTTCACAAGATAACGAACATACGGAGCTGACGGTGCTTCTCTTCTTCCAAAAACCGTACGCAATTTTCGCACACATTCTGCAACATTACCATGATTTTCAAAGTAATGTCGCAATATTTCCCAGCGTTGTTCAAGCGTATACACAACCATATTCGCTCAGCGGAAGGATAAAACTAATTATCTGTCAAATCAGACATGAGCTAAGTGTTACCATTCACGAAATAAGCACTAGTTGAAAAAAAAAACTTTAGATGGCTGACCCTATATATATATATATATATATATATATATATATATATATATATATATATATATATATATATATATATATATATATATATATATATATATATATATATATATATATATATATATATATATATATATATATATATATATATATATATATATATATATATATATATATATATATATATATATATATATATATATATATATATATATATATATATATATATATATATATATATATATATATATATATATATATATATATATATATATATATATATATATATATATATATATATATATATATATATATATATATATATATATATATATATATATATATATATATATATATATATATATATATATATATATATATATATATATATATATATATATATATATATATATATATATATATATATATATATATATATATATATATATATATATATATATATATATATATATATATATATATATATATATATATATATATATATATATATATATATATATATATATATATATATATATATATATATATATATATATATATATATATATATATATATATATGAGAAAATAAACATTTATAATAACTAACTATCACACCGCTTCCCCGCAGGGGTAGGCAAAGATAATAGAACGCTACACCACCTTGTCCTTGCAAACATTCTTCGCCTCTTCCACGTTCATGCATCTCCTCATACATACCCGCCGATCGTTTCGAGTCCTAACCTGACCACTTTCAAGTATTTTGCATACTTGATCATAGCTCTTTTATAATAATAGTATGTATTATAGTATGTACTGCAGTCAAAACTAAATACGATTATATTACATATCGCAGATCATAATTTTATGGTAAAGGAATCCATTTCTTGCCCACCTCTGAAATGCTAGATTTACCTGTTTTTTTTTTTTTTAAATGTGTCGTGGATCCACTCTTAGCAGTTCGTGGGTTCTTTTGTGGTTCAGAAGTAGTCTTTTTTTAAAAGTAATTTTGATTTTTAAATAAGTCCTTGGGCGACCCGGTACGATTTGTTTAAGGGTTAAGGACCACTGCTATAAGGTACCTACTTGTTTATAGGCGAGTCCGCCCATCAGAGTTAAAGGGATATAATGATATAGAAAGCACAGTCACCGCTGTGCCATCTATATTATTATACCCACCTACTCACTGAACCCAGAAGTGCCCGTTGCACATAACTCTCTGCATGTGACAGAGAATGGCGAAGACGTGAGACATGATCTTCCTCGGCACATTTAATATAGGCTAAGCCATGTGGGCATCTGAACAGAAAGCAGGACGTTCTCTCACATAGAGCGCTTGTGCACTACACGGAATTTTACCGTCCGGCAGTCCGGGTTTTTTTTTAAATAAAAGCGACTGCGACAGTTTAGCGTGAGCGAATTTATGCGCACCGTGATCACGCACCGATCAAGCGCACCGATCCAAAGAAAGGCGGCCAAAAGCACAAGCCAATCCAAGCCAATCATCCGTTTTATCATGTTAACCGAACTGCCTGACAGTAAAATTCCGTGTAGCGCACAAGCGCCCATAGCATGGCTTGTGAAAAATGATCAGATTAATGTCAATGTTTTGAAAATTAATATCAAATAGTTTAAAATAATTTTGCACCTATTTTTTGTTTTTTTTTGTACAATTTATGTTTTGTACTGACATTTCTTGGTGGAACTAACTAACTAACTAACTAACCATCACGTCGCTTCACCGCAGGGGTAGGCAGAGAGAATAGAATGCCATACCACCCTGTCTTTGCAAACATTAATCGCGTCTTCCACATTCATGCATATCCTCATACATACCCTCCGATTATTTCGACTCCCGACCCGGGCGCTTTCAAGTATTTGGCATATATGATCATGCTAAGTTTTCCTCGATCTAAGTCAAATGTTATCTGGGTTTAAAGAAAATGTGATTGCGGGTTATCCTTAATATTGAATGGAGTATATAATACAATACTTGTAGATAATGGAAAACAAGTGCAGTACCCAATTTTATTTTTATTGTAAATAACGCGTACTCGTTGCATACAAATAATGCATCAAACAATATAGGTATTTCTTGAACTATCTAGTCTTTGTTACATTATAAAAACAAAGAAATAAGGGCATAGATTACAAACATGTAATACCTTTTATGGGATTAAGTTATTGGTCAGTCCTAGTCTGGTATTATGTACACAGAACAACTCGCAGAATAACAACTATGTGATGTTATTGAGAAAGCGTATCATAAAATATTCAATTGTTATTTCAGATTCAAAACCAGTAAAATCTTACATAGTCTTTATTACGTATTTTTTAATCTTGAAAGAGTAATTTTGTTTGTAGAAATACTATAAAATTGTAATACAAAACCATAGTTTCTATTTTTTAAGGCGGGATCAATAGCCCGCAACTTAATTTTCTTTAAAACCCAGGGAACATTTTACATAATTTCATTATTTTTATTATTATTAAAACACTGTTTTTGTATTGAAAAATTAAGTTTTTCTTAAAAATAAATATACCATATATACTTACGGTTTATAAAAGAAAAGAGTTATTGAAAGGTAACGATTAAAAAAAGTTATTCGCCGAATTATTATATATCTCTCACTCCTTTCAACAACGTCATATATCAAAAAACTAGATTTTCTGGAGATCGTTTTTAAAGTTTAAAAATATAATACAATGTTTTAAAAATAAATATCAAGCCATTGAAATTTTTACTGTGCAACAGATCTTTTTAGTTTTTATTTGAAAAATACTTAGTCTATTTAAAACAATAATTAAAAAATACATTTTCTTCAAAATCCAAAAACAACATTTTCTGTCCTGTAGCGGGTAAATATTCAGTTAAAAATATGCCGCTTTTGCTGGGATTTCGTACATTTCTGGGCATTCCGAAAACATGCACAACTGAAAATTATCGTTTTTTTTTTTAAATATATATGACGTTATTGAAAGGAGTGAGCGATATGTACTTCTAATAAAAAAATAAATTAAGCAATATGATGACAATATGTCTGGCTTCTCGCGCAGCCGTTCGCCTACTGTCTTTGTACATTGGCAGTACACCCATTTATCATTTGGTGGGCCTTCTAACATTTAGAATTTGAAATGGCTGTAAAAATGGATATTTTTTATTTCATTCATGTGTTTTTTTTGTACTAAATATTCTATGAAAAAGGACGTATGAATATGCAAATCGTCATTAGATTTTTTACGAACACGTTTTGGGAGTTAATGAAATAATGCAAGGAATTAGACAAAATGGGCGTTTTTTTACCAGAACTGTTTTTAAATACACCCTAGTTAAATCTAATTATTTAATTATTCTTAAGTATAGTTGACTTGTGAAAAACAACTTGGCAATTATGTATGTATGTACTAAATTAGATGTGTTTATGATTTAAAGATTCGTTGTTATTAAGGTCGAGTGTTCGATAAATCAAAATGTCTTTAAACCCACGTTACATTTGACGTAATTGTTTTTCTTTTCTTAAAACGCCAATTTTGTGTTGAACAAAATAAGTTTTTCTCAAAATAAATTCGTTATTGAAAGGAAGGAGTTAAAAAATTATAAAAATATTTTTTCAATATTTTTTTTTAGCATGTATCTAAAAAACAAAAAAAAATCAATACATATTCTTTAAAAAAAAATCGGGCGTGAAGTGACTTCCGGCTCTCAGCGCAGCCGGACGCTTATTGAATTATATTATGACAAGTAAGTCATTAATTGTAATTTCTGTTCTTTGCATACATGTAAGGATTGTTTTAGCGTGGAGTTGTTTTACTCAGTTATGTTTGAAAATGTTTGAAATTAAATTACGGTGTTTGAAAATGATGCGGAATGCATCGAAACACGTGTCTCAGAAGTTTTTAAGAAATAGTGGTACTTACTAAGTAAAACCTTTTTTTTGTCTATTTGTACACTTAAATATTTTGTTTAATGTTGTTTACTTTTGTAAATTCTATTACATTATTATTTGACATCTCATCAAAGTTGAAGAAGAATAAACAAGTCTGGGCATTTACGGGGCTGACGACCGTCATAGGTTGGTTTAAGTGATCACTTTACACACGTATCCCACCAATAGATGTCTCTAGTGAAGTTCAAGTGATTCAAGAACACTGTTTCAAAATGGGTCCATATATTATAAAATATAGAACTTCCAAGAATTTGAGTAGTGTGGTTGTCAATAATGGGTAGTCAATAATGGGTAGAATTGGTGAATGTTACACGTGTGCAAAGTGATCACTTAAACCAGCCTATGACGGTAGTCAGCCCCGTAAATGCCTAAACTTGCTTATTCTTTTATCTTTGATGAGATGTCAAAAAAGAATATAAAAAATACTCCTACAATTGGAGATAATCCAGATTTGTGAACAAGCATTTGGAGTTTCGTTAATTGTAACGTATTTTAGTCAAAATACATTCGTATTTTGACTAAAATAAAATACAGATCCATTCCGGTAGCCTTGTTTGAAGGTAAGTGTGCGTTTAGCGTAATGACGGGATGGACATGAGGTGTTAGGCAACCCTCTATTAGCTCGGACGAGCCGTAACCCTGAGCCCTTTTCAGAAGTTTAAATTACCGCAGACTAATATGGTGACCGGCCCGGAGGAAATTATTCCCAGAAAAATACATGATACTCTTATTTCATCATCTCCGTTCTTTACGGAGTAAACATAAACAGGTTTGATATATTATGGCAAATTAAGCATATAATATTAAAAGTTTTGACTGTGGCATTAGTTGCAAATAATACCGTAGAATCGTCGCCTTAAATTAAATGAAAATAAATTGTGTTTTATGAAACCAAAGCGACATTAAAATCCTGAATTTCAATAGATGCAATTTTTTCTCGTTATCCCGAAAACATCGAATCGCGGAAGGATAACGTATATTTTATATTATTTTTTGACATCTTAACTAAGACGAAGAAGAATATGGAAGTCTGGGCATTTACGGGGCTGACGACCGTCTTAGGCTGGGTTAAAGTGATCACTTAACACATGTGTATCATTATTCTACGCATGATTAACAACCACACTACTCAAATTCTTGGAACTTCTATATATATATATATATATATATATATATATATATATATATATATATATATATATATATATATATATATATATATATATATATATATATATATATATAAATATATATATATATTGTTCAAATTTGAAACATACATATATTGATATTATATACATTAACTTCTATAATTGGAAATAATCCAGATTTGAGAACAAGCATTTAAACAAACTCAAAATGTTGTAAAAAATTTGATTGTTGGCATAAGTTGCAAATAAGACCCTAGAATGGTCGCGTTAAACTAAATTAAAATATATTGTGTTTTAAAAATCCGTATCGACAATAAAATCCAGAGCAATAGACGCAATTTTTACTCGTTATCTCGAAAATATCGAATCACGGACATAAATGTGTATAACGCATATTTTAGTTATCACAAACCATAAATATGAGTAAACCGATTAAAGCACCTATCAATGACAGTGTGAATATTGAAAAAACTTTTTAGCTGTTACAAATTTTGTATTGAAAGATGTTCTTTTTATAATTTTGTTTTTTTTTTTTAAACTGGCTAGATTGATCCTACTTCTAGGTTATACAAATAAATAGACTTCTATTTTTCACTAAAAATTATTTAAATTTGTTCATTTCAGAAAATTATTTACATATTTACGAAACGGAACTTAGGAAACACGCACGCTGTTATACGACCTCTTAGCTCGACAGCTATAGTACACCGCCGCGGCCGTCATGGTCGGTATATCGACGGCCAAAGTATACCAGAGTCGATATATCGATTCTCACCACTAACGGTTTTAAATTTTTTTTTTTTTTAATTAGATTATATTACACTAATATAAGCTATTTTTTACACTTAATTTACATTATATATTACATTATCCATTATTATCCTTATTTCTAAAATAATGATAAAGGTATTTCTAGGTTAATAGAAGAAGTCAGCAACTGATTCGCTTTTGTTTTTTTTTCAACTTTCTGCCATATCCCACGTTAGACAGCATATATATATATATATATATATATATATATATATATATATATATATATATATATATATATATATATATATATATATATATATATATATATATATATATATATATATATATATATATATATATATATATATTGGCCAAACTGCGAGAAATTTAAAGATTAGAATTAAAGAACATCATAGCGGTCTTGTTAGTAATTATTTTTCGGAATTTACAAATCACATAATAGATACTAATCACTCATTTCACTCTCATAAATTAAAATTATTACACCTTGTTCCATATAAAGGCCAAATTATGAATTATCTTGAAAATTTAGAAATCCAAAAAACCTAAATTCTAATAATAATTTATTAAATAATATATTGTTTCAAAATTCTTCACCGTTGCTTTCCATTTTTCCTTTGTTTTCAAACTCCGCCCCTTGACTAACCCTTTCCCTTTACTTTCCCCTCTCCTTATTTATAGAACGATTTTATATTTTATATTTTAGTTATTATATATGTGATGGAAGTTTAACTTCTGAAACATGTAGTCTATAATAAAACTCAAGTGGTAAAAAACAAGTGTTTTCTTTAATCATTGTAACATGTCTTACCACAAAGTTAATGCCGAAACAATAAATAAAATAGCATTTATGTTAGCGACAAGTCTGGTATTCTGGGCAGAAGCCCACTCGCACAGTAATTTCATTCAGAGCCCTGTCATATAAATATATCGGGCAACGATTAATTAATAATGTGTTTTGTTCACTTTGCCTATATTTCATTTTCCACGTCTCGTTTCACACCAAACGGAGGTAATTAAGTGGATTCCTCCTCGATCCTGATTCCGTATAAATCACTATTCCAATTTGTGAATCTGACAGCTTCGTATAAATTAGTCGTCCGCTTTGAAAGAACAAACCTGGTTGGTTTTCGGAAAGCATTTTCGGCTGGAACTTTAATCTGAATCGAAACAAATAATACGAACTCTAATAAAACATTAAACTAAAATAACAAATAATCTGACAACTTTTGCTGTTGATTTCATTTGACTAGAGGCCAGGCACCATCGTTTCCGACATACTTCAAACATTCTTCAAACCCTCATCGGCAACCAATGTTGCATAGGGCACTGCACCATATACACGCAGTACGGTAGCCGAGCATGCTGACCATTACACTACGGAGGCATTACAATATATATTCATATATATAATATATATATATATATATATATATATATATATATATATATATATATATATATATATATATATATATATATATATATATATATATAATATATATATATATATATATTATATTTCTATATATATATATATACATATATTAAGCAAAAGAAGTATGTCAAATATTACCTGGGCTTCAAGAAAATTGAGTTGCGATTTATTGTACGTTGATTCTTAATAATAGATAATTCTTATCTCAGCCTTGCATTATTTCCTTATACCACCACTCGAACATCTACCATTCACCGTTTTATCGCACATTAGTCTGAAAGATCGAATTTAGACTACATTCAGCCTACTTTCACCCTTTCAACCTTGAATATGATACTCTACTTTATCGAGATTGATGTATGATGCGTTGATCGTTGATTTATCTCAGTAGGTTTTCTAAGAACTTAATTCCGGGCATGGATTACTGCGTCCGTTTTGGCAGAATTATCAATCAATAGATGTTCTCATTACGATATGTGTTCATATCTGTTTCCTCCGCAGCAGATGGGTGATGTATCGCTGGCCGACCAGTTCTGAGATGATTTGTTTGTCCGGTTGATTTCCGGTCCGCCCACGGAGACCAATTTCTGTCTTCACAGTATTTCGGTATGCACAGTTTCTTAATAACGTATCTCTCTGTAAATACGACTGCCTATTTTGCAATTAGGGAATATTAGAATAAAATGAAAACTTGCTTATTGATTACTGTGGATTGTAAAAAAATACCCGTTTGTAACTTCTCCGTAGTGTAATGGTCAGCACGCTACGACCGTCATAGGCTGGTGGTTTAAGTGATCACTTTACACGTATAACATGTGTATATATATATATATATATATATATATATATATATATATATATATATATATATATATATATATATATATATATATATATATATATATATATATATATATATATATATATATATATATATATATATATATATATATATATATATATATATATATATATATATATATATATATATATATATATATATATATATATATATATATATATATATATATATATATATATATATATATATATATATATATATATATATATATATATATATATATATATATATATATATATATATATATATATATATATATATATATATATATATATATATATATATATATATATATATATATATATATATATATATATATATATATATATATATATATATATATATATATATATATATATATATATATATATATATATATATATATATATATATATATATATATATATATATATATATATTTATATATATATATGTATATGTATATATATATATATATATATATATATATATATATATATATATATATATATATATATATATATATATACATACGAGACGTTCTTGTAAAATTCTTGTTCAAATTCGAAACATACTGCTTGCATCACTAGATTTTCACTAGAGACATCTATAGTGAGACGAAAGAAGCTTTTTATTAAGCAGAAACTATTCCATTTGTATGTGAGGTCCGAATCCTAGAGAAACGTCAAAAATATCCTTTTCATTTTATTATTCTAGCTAATTTAATTTAATTTAATTTGACTAGTTAATTCTTTTATAACATTTTGAGTGTGTCCAAATACTTGTTCACAAATCTGGATTATCTCCAAGTAGGACTTATTTTATATTATTTTTGAGATGTAAAAGTGATGGAGATAATCCAGATTTGTGAACAAGTGTTTGGACACACTCAAAATGTTGTGAATCCTTTCTCTGCTGTGAAATTTTCTTAGTTAGGATGGCTCTGCATTCACGTGACAATCTGTTAATTTGAATGCGATTATAAACGTCGCTAACCGTCGCAGAGCCACACTGAAGAGGCGCGTCCGTGGGTGGAGATGCATGGCGGACAGCCCGCAAACGAGTTATGGAAGATCGGCGATAAACTGTAATAATTTCACCGCCAGATGTTGTTTTCTTTTATCGCCTGCGACTATTGTTACCGTGCGAGAGCATTGTCCGGTGACCCAGTGGTCGGCAAGCTAATAACGAGTTAAGCTAATAGCAAGTTACGATGCGAGCATTCGTATGGTCAGTACAGCGAGCCGAGCGCTCCATCCATAGTTTCGGATGCTCGCTGATGCTCGCCGCGAGCGATGTTACGACGTTATGTTACGACGAAATGCTTCGGCCAGTTAAGAGCCAAATATGCACAAATCGCTCACTCCTTTCAAGAACGTCATAAATCAAAAATCGTCAATTTTCAGTTGTGCATGCTTTCGGAATACTCAGAAAATGTACTATATCCCAGCAAAAGAGGCATATTCTATATATATGAACCAATTTAGAAACCTTGTTCTTGAATCACTAGAACTTCGCTAGAGACATCTATTGGTGAGATGTAAAGAAGATATAGAAGATTTATAGAAATTCAAAGAATTTGAATAGTGTGGTTGTCAATAATGGGTAGAATTGGTGAATATTACATTCTTTTTTCTGCTTAGTAAAAAGCTTCTTTACATCCAACCAATAGATGTCTCTAGTGAAGTTCTAGTGATTCAAGAACAAGGTTTCTAAATTGGTTCATATATATAGAACTTCCAAGAATTTGAGTAGTGTGGTTGTCAATAATGGGTAGAATTGGTGAATATTACACGTGTGTAAAGTGATAACTTAAACCAGCCTATGACGGTCGTCAGCACCGTAAATGGCAAGACTTCTACATTCTTCTTCATCTTTGATGAGATGTCAAAAAATAATAAGACAATATCTCAGTTTGCTTTTAATAAGGTTCATGCTTCAAAAAGATCGCACGAATAGTCGAATAAATGAGTCGAAGAACTTTCTCGCGGATATTTGTACCGGAGCTGCACTTAAATGATCCGCCAGCGGCTCCGGAGCCACACTTTGCCGATCTACGGTGTAATGTTTGGTAAACGAGCCATTTCGGTAAACAATCCGATGCAGCGTCCCACCACAGTTCTGCCATTTACGATAAAATAACTCAATAAATTATATTTGACAACCTGATGAATTTTGTGCATATTTTTTGGTAGCAAACAGATGGTAGTCAGCAGAGGCGGCCAGTGACTGAATGGATCTTTGTCAGACGGGGAAATATCTGATTTAACATACTCAACCTATAAAGGATTGTTTTAGACTCGTTTTGTGTCTATAACAGTCGACATAATTAATATTTTCATTCATCAATTTCTTTTGGAAAATTAGACTTCGAAAAAACGCTATTTTCGTAAGTTGGCAATGAATGACGTCACAGAAACGATGGAGTTATTTTAATATTGGTAACATTGCTAAATTATTGGCGGCTCTATTTGTTGATGTCTATGGGCCACCCTCCCACCCCCCCTCCTCCCCTCATATTTGTATAACACAAATGGTAGTGTAGTGCTAAACAAACAATCCACAGTACTACTATAACAGCTCTATAAACCATAGACAATAAACCATATGACGTCATAAAACGTTCGATGACGGAAATTTGATGACGTATGCGAACGCACGTTTTTTTTGTTTTATTCAAATATCTAAAGTTTAAACCTTGATATATAATTTATTACTCTACATATTTCAATAAGTCTTGTGATTTTTCATATTAATTTATGAGCCAATAATCACACATCGTGATATGAAAGGAAAGGAGTTTAAAATTTATAAAAATATTTTTTCTAAAAAAAAAAACAAAAAATATCGAATACACATTATTTTAAAAAAATCGGGTGTGAAGAGACTTGTGACCCCTCCGGTGCGGTGGTCAGCCGGTGATTGAATTATGTGTTTGCGTTGTACCCTCTTAATACCTCGTTGTTTCTTACATGTGACTGAATTTAGAAATTCCAAAAATCAGTCTCCTTGCATCATTTAACACTGATTGCAGTCGAGTCATATTATGTATTTTTATGTATCGTTTTGTATATTGTATAGTGCACTTCCTCTCTCCGTTTTTCTGTAGCCCGTGGCTCGTAGGCTGCACGAGCCGCCCACCGCTGGCTTCTCAGTGGGCGGCGGCATATAGCGCGTACAGTCTCCGAGCAGTCTCAGGTACTGAAGTACTCACCGTCGAGTTCCTACTTGAACCGCCCACGTCAAGAGTAGAGACTCTCTCTACCAGACACGACCCGCCGAGATCGTGAAGGCAAAATTCCCTGACACTCTTCTGTCTTCATAAGTAAGAACTTAATTGAGGCTGACTTTGTTGGTTGAAAGCAAACTGAGAAATCATCTCATTGATGAGAACCTGGAACGTGCTAAACATAACGATATACGAACCTGACTCGATCAAACTTTCAAAGGAGATGCAAGGATATTATTTATTTGCAATAAGTGGCGTTCGTATGGATACCTTAAGGTGGAGACTGATCGGAGCATTTTGTCGTAACATCGCTCGCGGCGAGCATCACCGAGCATCCGAAACTATGGATGGAGCGCTCGGTGTACTGACTGCCTGAATGCTCGCATCGTGTTACGTCACGACGAAATGCTCCGGTCAGTCTTCACCTTTACATACATTATTTTTTTATACGTGTTTTTTTTTATGGGAGTTGCATTCATTATTTACCTTGCTTATTTTGTCTGCCTCCGTAGTGTAATGGTCAGCACGCTCGGGTACCGTTCTGGAGGTCCCGGGTTCGATTCCCAAGGGGGGTAAAACAAATGTAAGTGATTTTTTCACTGTAATATTTATTCAATATTACCATGGACTGGTACCTGAAGCGGAGGGCTGATCACCTTTCCTTCATGTGTAAAACGATCAAGATAACAATGCGTTTATATGACACAGTGCCCTATGCACGATTGGGGTGCGGATAAGGGTTTTATTATTATTATTATTATTATGTACAAGGTTTATAGATCATTAAGTAGATTTTTGTTTCTTCTAACTCACTTAAAAAATGTTTCATTTTAATCTGTGTTGGGAACAGGAGGGATAATCTAGTGTGGGCCAATCAGGAACTTCTCAGTATTTGCTCATTGCTGGGAGAAAACCACGTAAAACTCCTCAGGAGAAGCCAGACTATTGACTGTCGTCAGCAGACCTTCTGTTCCACTAGAAGAGGGTTCGGCATTTCGTGTCCTAGCTTGGTTTATAGTACCAATGTCCTTCACTATTTTTATCATGTGTGATACCACCTCTCGTAAGTACGAGACTGTCCGGTACATAGTGCAGGTATGCCTCATCAGAAGACACCCTCCTGGCCTTACAAACCTTCACGAAGCTACGCCGGGAGCGGTCAAGTGGATGGAGAGTCTATATGTCAAGTTGAATTTCCGTACTGCGTAGTTAAAAAATAATACAATCGCGTCATAATTTGTCTGAAAACATTAATATTATATTAGTGGGATCAGTATATTATCTTTCCTGATAACTTATCGACATTTTAGGTGTGTCTAGCATTTAGTATTACTGTCGAACAATTTGATAGCATGCAACATAGATACTTAACTAGGAAATGTGATTATTTTGACAAATGGTCCATACGGTTTTTTTTCGTTTGGTGCGAATAAATCTAATAAAAATAAAATATAAATCGTTAATAGATTCGGCGGTAACATTTAATCTATCCATTATCCAACCACTGTGGGGGGTAAAAATTGTCTGCAAGTAGCAACCGACTGAAAGAAATTGAAGGATACAGAAGAGATCTGTATCCAACAGAAGGGGACAGAAGGCTGAAGAAGAAGAAGAATGGAAAACTGCGAAACTTAAAATGACTGTAAATTGTAAAGCACCCTTGAGGTGATTTCTCACGAAAACGGCGCCATATAAATTGACCATAAATATATATGTAAACGAATTATTATTATTATAAAGAAAAAACACGCTAAGAGTGTCAGAAATGAAGACTTTAAGGAGTATATCTGGCAAGAGTCTACGAGATAGAATAAGGAATACCAGGATAAGAAACATATGCGAGATCCAAGATGTCGTTAGGTGGGGAAGTCAACGAAGAATACAATGGTATGCGCATGTGAGGAGAATGGAACCATCAGACTCCCCCACATTGCACTTCACGACCAACCCCAAGACAGACGACTCCTGAGTAGACCACCAAAGAGATGGATTGATAGCTGGGAATCAACATGGCAGGAGGCTAATCCCCCTTAAAAACAGGCCACAAGGCCTACACCAAACAGAATAAGAAAAAGAAGAAGATAATTAAGAAAATATAAGAGGTAATGAATACTGTTTCGGGCGCCATTCTTCAAAATACAATATGCCGGAAATCTTCCAAAATTTGAAGTTCCCTGAAAATCGCGCCATTGAATCAGTTTGAAAGATTTCCCATTGAATGATGCATTCGGCGAAATGCACACGCAGAGTCCGTGAATTTAATTGAAAAGCCCATCTTCAATGCAAACCTGTCAATGCTACTTCGGGCTCTAAAGAAACCCTCACAGCAAAGAAACCGCCCTAGCTCATAAAGGCGTACGTATAATAAGTCCGTTGAATGAGCACGCAATGCTTTGTACAGTATACCCTGCGCTCTATTGAATTCTCTTTTGTGTATGTACACTTGTACGGGACTGCATTTAGCAGGATACCTGTGGATAGGTATAAACCAACTAACCAACTAACTATCACGCTGCTTCCCCGCAGGGTAGGCAGAGAGAATATAACGTCGCACCTCTCTGTCTTTGCAAACATTCTTCGCCTCTACCAGATGTATCCATCACAGTTTCACACATTATTCCGACTCCTGACCCGACAGCTTTCAAGTATTTTTACATACCTGACGAAAATGACACTATATTATCTGGCCGCCTCCGTGGTGTAATGGTTAGAGTGTTTAGTCTACCGTGCTGGAGGTCCCGGGCTCGATTCCCAGGAGGGGGTGAAAAAAAATATTAGTGATTTTACACTCTCATATTTAATATTACCCTGGAGCGCAGGAATGACCTTGCCTTCGTGTAAGTAAAGATGAAGATAACACTGTGTCAATACGATGCAGTGTCCTATGCACCATTGCATGCGGATAAGGGTAAGAAGAAAAAGAGGAATTATTAATATTATTATTAATTCGTCGTTTCAAACAACGAATTAATAAGGTTAAGTTATTCAGCATTACTTAGAAAATCAAGTTTTTTTCGGTTTTAATCCTACTAAAGGGATATTCGCAAACAAAGAATTCAATCACCGGCCGATAACCGGAGAGGTCACACGTCATTTCACGGCCGATTTATTTTAAATAATGTATCAACTTATATTAAATATGTTTGTTTTGTTTTTTAGAATATAAGTATATAGAAAAAAATAAATAATTTTTTAAACTCGATACCTTTAATTACTCTATTCAAAAACATACAAAAACGGAGTTTTAAACAAAAATTTCAATGACGTCAAATGTTACCTGGGCTTAGAGAAAATTAAGTTACTCGTATGTATTGCCAATAAGGTTATGTTTTTCTGCATTACTAAGAAAACCAAGTAAAAAAATGCTTTTAATCGTTGTTAATAATAACGAGCTTCTTTCATATCATAGTAGCAAAAGTGTGGGTCGGTAGTTTCAACAAAGGAAGTTTTGTATTCTGAGACTAACACCTGTGGATTTGCTTACCTGAACCAACTACAAAAGCGAAGAGAATGCCACATATTTTTTCAAAGAAGTTTTTTGTTGTGAATGGTTGCGAATCCTTAGAAGACACGGCTGTTATGAATACACACAATGTGTTGTGATTAATGTAAGATATTAAAACTATCTTTTGGAATATCCGCCAACTATTCTGACAGCTAACCTTCTTACTAACGGCTCGAACGTAATTTGTGAATTTGTAAATTTGAAATACGTTAACGTATTGTATATTTTTTATTTATTTAATATATTTACATTTTTATTTATAACATAATACATTTGCATCATTTATACATATGGAAAACTTTTATATTTCGATTCGCTGTGCCTCTCCATAAAAGAGACTGTGCTCTTGTGCTTGGAGAGGGACTTACACTCGTGGTTTAATGTTTTGTAATAGAAGATATAAAAGTATTTTTGTATATTTTTTCAAGATTTAAATGTATAGAGCTTTAATTTTTTTCTCAAGTATTTTTATATCATCTATTTTTTTTATTTCTTTGGGGAGTTTATATTGAAATGTTTGATTGCCAAATATTTGAAATTTTGCTGAAATTGCTTGGTGTTGCATTTTGGAGTAGAAAAATCGTTTGAGAATCTCGAAGATATATATTTTTTAATTTAAATAATTGTCACCCTTTAGTGCTTGAAAATTGTGTTTTTTTATGTATGGTTTCTATATTTGGGACTTGATTTTTTTTAAATAATAATTTTGTTGGATATATATTTTTCAAAATAACTGTAATTATGGTTTTTTGTACTATTTTCACAGAGTTCAGTATGTTGTTGTATGAGCCTCCCCATACAACAATGCCATACTGTAATAGTGAGTGTAGTATATTAAAATTATTATCGTATATTAAAATTGTGATAGTTCCTATAAAAAACCCTTAATTTGTTGCACTTTGGTTATACAAAGTGCAACAAATTAAGAGTTTTTTTTTAATATTAAAAGCTTTGAATTTAAATTTAGATTTTAAGAAATGGTCGTATTTATCAAGCGAAATATTTCAATAAAAAATTCATAGATATTACCAAAAAGTGACTGCTGAATGAATTAATAATATGATTTAAAGTACATCGAATAAAGAATTGACGTCCGCCTCCGTAGTGTAATGGTCAGCACGCTCGGCTTCCGTACTGGAGGTCCCGGGATCGATTCCAAGATGGGTCAAATAAATATAAGTGATATTTACACTGTAATATTTATTCAATATTACCCTGGACTAGTACCTGAGGGCTGAACACCTTCCCTTCACTTGTTAACGATCAACATAACACTGCGTTTATATGATGCAGTGCCCTATGTACCGTTGGGTGCAGATAAAGGTTACAAGAAGAAGAATTTACTTGATAAATTATACAGTTTTAACTGAATAGGATACGGGAAGTGGGGATAGGCTTAGCTTATTTTTTATTTGCATTTTTCCTTATACTATTTTTTTGACACTCAACATAGATGAAAAAGAATATGGAAGTCTGGGCATTTACGGGGCTTACGACTGTCATCTTCGTCTATGTTGAGATGTCAAAAAAATATGAAAAATGTATTTGGACACACTCAAAATGTTGTTTTTCTTATACGCCTAAACACATTATAAATACTAACGGGAATAATTTGTATAATTTCTAATTTCTATATTTTTTTACAACACGAACACAAGTCAGTAGGTAGAGTACCCACAGTAGAGGTCTCACATTCTGTAGGTAGAGTTCCTATTTCATTATTTGCACATTGTGGCACATTCCCTCCCTCCCTAAGGTGACACGTGTAGCGCACATGTTCCAGGACATAGGAACAGGCTGAAACACCGGGAATAACAAACTAGAGTTGGGAATTAGGGATAGCCTCAAACTACGGATTTATTGCTATTAAATACGCCCAAACTATGTCCGGTGTGTTCTGGGAAATCATGGGATCAATTATACAATAATAATAATACGCTCACTCCTTTCAAGAACGTCATAAATCAAAAATCGACAATTTTCAGTTAGTCATGTTTTCGGAATGCCCAGAAAATTTACTATATCCTAGTAAAAGAGGCATATTTTTAACTTAATATTTACCATTTTAATTAATGTTTTACTTAGTAAATACCACTATTTCTTAAAATCTACTGTGACACGTGTTTCGATACGGTGTTTGAAAATTATGCGGAATGCATCGAAACACGTGTCACAGTAGATTTTAAGAAATAGTGGTATTTACTAAGTAAAACATGAATTAAAATGGATAGATTTTACCGCAAAGTGACTGCCGAATCAATTAATGAAATTAATATTTTGTTTCGAAATAATAAATTAATATTTACCCGCTACAGGGCAGAAAATGTTGTTTTTGCATTTTGAAGAAAAGGTATTGTTTAACTATTTTTTAAATGTACTAAATATTTTTCAAATGGAGAAAAAACCTTCAGGTTTTACCTAAAAAGATCTGTTGCACAGTAAAAAGTTCAATAAGTAGCTTGATATTTATTTATAATACATTGTATTATATTTTTAAACTTTAAAAACGTTCTCCTGAAAAATCAAGTTTTTTGATTTATGACGTTCTTGAATGGAGTGAGCGAATATTTAGGGAGTTTATATAGCGTCATTTTTACAAAACATCTTCTCAAGGGTGCGCAATACTTTTCTTATTTAGTATATCCAGGGCTTTTTTTTAAACGAAAAAGGTCCGGGAACTCAATTGATGTCAAGTTTTTTACGAAAAAATAAATTCAAATGTCATTTAAATATTCAAATCAATACCATATTTTAACATTTTGATGAATTATATAAATAAATATTGTAATTACGTAAGCACAAACATTGTTTCATCTAATTGATTTTGAATAGTGAAAAATATATACGTATATCCGTGAAAAAAGATGCTTGAACGCCGTTCACCGCGTTACATGAAAAAAAGCCCTGAGCATATTTAAAACATTAATTAACAAATATAAACAAAGTATATATTCCTACGTTTCGCATATTTACCATACCTAACAGAGTAGGTACCTATTTATTATAACTGCAGAGTAGTAGAATTCCATATTGAATCGTTGGGTAATATATCAAAAATTAAACACGGTTATTAGATTAAGTTCTACTTTTATTTACATAAATATGATAATTTCTGACGCGTTTCATCTTATTAAGGGATTATCAAGCCCACAAGTAGGTACCCACCTCATTAAGTACCTACTTATTTGCACTACAGTTCGTGATATTTCAACAAGGATTAAATTGTCTCCAAGATCTTTCGATCGGCACTTGAAATTGCATGGCAGAAATTCTTAATCGTATTGCGTTAATTTAAATTGAGTCGGGGACAATCGTGACTTATCTCGTCTGGTTCATTGCACGTGAACACAGTGTGACATAAATCGGTAGGTACTTTTAACCCTTTGACGGTAATTTTAACTTCCAGACAATGGGGTACTGGTTGAAAAATGACTGGATTTAAAAGTCTTAAAGCAAATATAATTAAACGAAAACTATATAGTTTTTTTCCGCATTTTATATACCGACGAATCCCGGTCTTGTGCATCTAGTATTTGCCTAGGTTGCCCTCTATTCTCCAGACACACTTAATTATAACTTATTTTCTAGCTCAGAGCGTTTCAAACTCCAGTTTAAAATATCTTACAAATAAAATGTTCAAAGAGTTATATTAGATACTTTTGATATTTACTTGTCCGCCTCCGTAGTGTAATAGTCGGTACGCTCGGCTACAGTTCTGGAGGTCCCGGGTTCGATTCCCAGGGGGGGTCAAATAAATATAAGTGATTTTTTCACTCAAATATTTATTCAATATTACCTTGGACTGGTACCTGAAGCGGAGGACTGATCACCCTTTCTTCATATGTTAACGATCAAGATAACATTGGGTTTATATGATGCAGTGCCCTATGCACTATTGGAGTGCGGAGAAGGGTTTGGAGAAGAAGAAGTGATGAGTTTTACTTTTAGTACATACATTTTTACTTTTTTACTATTCGGCTGTCCAAACTCAAAACACAGTGAGGGACATTTTTTGTAGTACGTTTTTTTTGCATTTTTGCAAAAAAATGCAAAAAAAAACGGACTATAAAAAAAGTCCCTTACTGTGTTTTAAGTTTGGACAGCCGTATTCACATACGTATAACTACAATACATCACATGCGTTTTTCGTCGACCCGAGGACCAACATACACTAAGAATTGAAGAACAACATGCATCAATCATGCGTCTGACATGCAGTTATTGGAAGATTATGTAAATATGCTTCTTCTATACTGTGACATCAAATTTTTCTTGAAATATGGTTTCAAAAGTAATATTTTTACTTGCCGTACATAATTAAGTGGTTATTATTGATTAATAATGTTTGTTCCATTCACGAGTCGTGATCGCGACATTAAACGGACAACTTTCATTCTAGTTCTGGTTTGGTGTCTATGCTGCTTATCTGTGCCGAACAGGACCATTGTAATTAAACGGCTAATCGTGAATTCTAAACGGAATAATCCGCACAATGTGTCTGAATTTGTTCATTCAGTGCCACACCTGTAAATTATGCATAATATCCCGCCAATTTACCATAGCTATATCCTTTACCCAATCAGGTCTCTCATAAGTGGCATTACTTTAAAAGCCGCAGCTAAATTTAAAAAATAATAAATCTTGATTTACCTTCTCGATTTTTTTACGTAGGTACTTACATATTGATATTTTTTAAGTTTCCTTCCCTATTTGGGAAGCAATGTCGAAAAATAGAGATGTGCAAGCGCGATCGATATTATTTTCCCTTTGTGTACTTATTTTGCCAATGTTCTTTTTGAAATCCACAAAATTTATTTATTTTATTTTGAGTATAACACATGGTATGAGTAAGGGAAGAAATATTAAGTTAAAAATTAATTAGGCTTGAGGATTTATGAAAATATCAAAATTAAGTTAAAATGCTAAACGTTTTACATTTTATTTAATTTTGATGGCATTCCTGCGAGTAAACGATACTTTTATAGTATTGTGCACTTTACGTATTAGTTGGTTCGACACGTGTAATGTGTTATGTATCAACTAGGGGGCGGGAGAATTATGAAATTATATAGTGCTTTTAAACTTGTTATGTATATATAATATGTACTGACCATGGAAAACTATATATTTATTAACAATATTGTCGTATGTTATAGTTTTTTAGCGGTGAGGAAACGTCATAAATATAATTTTATTAAGTGATTCGGCAGTCACTTTGTGTTAATACCTATCCATATGTTGTGGGAAATGCCATTATTTCTTAAAATCTATTGTGACACGTGTTTCAATGCATTCCGCGTCATTTTTAAACACCAGTGTTTGAAAATGAAACATGAAAAGGTGGTATATTAACCTAGTAAAATTAAATTTAGAAAATTATAAAAATAACTAATTTTGTATTTTAATAATCGTACACAATAATAAATCATCTGTTTTTTCGCAAATAATTACCATTCTCGAATTACATCTTAGAATTTTCTCGAATTCCGAAGTATGTGTTTTTTCTCTTCAAAAACAATAAATAAAACTGCGCATGAAAATGGAGCATATAAACATTGAATGAATGTATCCCTTCTGAATGAGTATATTGGTCATTATACATTTTATTCGTATTATAATATGATGAGATTTTATTGTTTCGCCGTTCATATAATGACATTATAATATAAATACAATAATTAGGTGCACGAATAGCTAGGTAGTACATTTTCTGAATATCAAGTTATGAAATGTTTTTATTCTACTGAACAATACAATTCCAGTTACATAAAAAATAGTAAAATCTAAGTCATTAAAATGTTCGGTAGAAAAGAGAAAAACCCAATAATGTAACGATCTTCAAATAAATATATGTAAATATGTATCTTTATTTTAATGCTATAAAATGTAAAATCGCAAAACGTTATAAGTGATTATAGTTTTTATTAAAAAAACACTTATATTTATTTAACGTATTGAAAAGAATAATTTTAAATTGACAATAATTATAATTAAGAAGCAATATTTTAGTCAAACAAAAAGAGACCAGTGACATTGATAGGTCTATACTCTATAAAGCTGATTAAAATTAGTACTTGTACATCAGTGAAAACCACAAAAAATATAAATTTAAATGAATAATCATATTCTTTATTTATGAAACTGTAAATTGATAAAAACAGGTAAGACAAAGGGAGGAGGGTTAGGTTCTTATTATTATTCCAGCCGCCATAATTCTAAACTAGTTTAGAGCGATGCGTTTCAGAAAAAGGAGCATTTAAATATTAATATTTTTTTAAACGCAGAATACCGTAAATTATACAATCGTGTATTTATAATATTTGAAGGCAGGTTCTTTAAGGTGTTATGAAAATGTATAACGAGATAATGGCTAAGGAAATATACTTTTAAAATGTGTCAGAACCTAAAATCAATCAGAACCTAAAATCTGGTGGTGTCAAAAGTCCACGTAATCGGAGGGCATGTCCGATTAGATGTATGGATGTGAAGGAAGCAAGGAGTGTGCCTTTCCATTTTCTCTGCCTGCATTGAAACGGCGCGGGCGTGATGGTAGAAGTGGATTTATTTTTAAAGTACTAACAAAATTATTTGTTGGAATGCGTAACGTATAAAAATGTCAATATTTTGATTCGTTATCAGTAGTATTTAACTCTTATCTTAGTTTCTGTGCAAACATAGGTTTGTTGTTTGTTTATGTAGGTATTCGGATCACGGGTGATTTGCGATCTAACTTGTCAGTTATCACCATACATGTATGGGTTAAATGGATTTAACTGCACTCAGTTTCATGTTTGGCATTCATTATCTCTGAACATCCCTACTCAATACTGAAATTATTAAAAATTCACATCCAACTTTTAATTTGTTAACATCCATAGTTTAGCTACCCTGCCGGCAAAATAAGTATGGTTTTCCATTTTAATATTTATTTATATCACTGAGGACTGATACCTGAAGCGCAAGATACCTTGCCTTATAAGATAACACTGCATCGATGCTATGCAGTACCAACTGTAGAAGTTTTTTTTTATATTTGTTTTTTTTTTTGTAAATATGTGTACTTAAGTACCTTTAAGTGGATTTTTTTTGTTGATTTTTTTTTTCTATATTCAAATTTTAAATAAGATTTTTTAATTATTCAAGTTTCGAATTATTAGTTCCTGGATAAAGAAATGGGTACGGGTAGGATAGTGGATACACATCTCTATGGGTAAAAGGTAGAGTGGGCTGAGGCGAGCGGGGCTCGGGGTAACGTAGCGTTGCGCACTGTGTCGCCGAACCGGCGGCCTCCCGCGCCAGTCAGCCGCTCGCCGTCGGCCGTGCAGTCGTTCCTTTTGGGGGTTATCGCGCGCTGTTGAAAGGAAAAAAAAACAAACCAAATTGGATTTTCTTGTCCGTTGCATACTCCCGTGCTTTTCGAACTGTTAGTTATTGAATCGTGCAGTGACATAAACCGATTTCAAATATAAATAGTGCAAAATGGAAGATTATGGCTAAAGATCTTAGGAGGAAGGCGCCGTGATTTTTGTAGTTTGTTAATGTGGCGGTGGTTGTGTCTGCTCTCCGTGCTCCACTCAGACGGCTCCGTGGTGTAGAGTGTAGATCGCGATGAAGCCCGGTATGTACGTAGGCGTGTGACTTGTTTGTGACGTTTGTGTGTATATAAAGCCAGATCTCGTACAACACAATACGATTGACAACTGCGCTCGTTTATGAATGATATTTAAATATACGTAATATAATGCACGAGCTCGGACGAGGCGACCTCGCAGCTCAGATATTTTGCGCGTACGGAAATATCGCAGTTCCTTGTCAACCAAATATATTTTTTAAATAGTGCAAAGTATGCGTTTATTAAAAAAAAACATATATAAGCTCTTATAGATAACGCTTATTTACATTTGAAATAGATAATAGCCTAGGTTCTTTTATGTTATTATTTAATATGTTTATAAAAAAAGGAAAATTAATGTAAGCTGCTTCCTAAAATGAGATGTTAGTTCAATAACACGATATAACGAATCAAAATATACATGTTTTATTTTTATTTCAAACATAAAGAAAAGTAACTTTTCATCTAAAATATGTTTATCGTTTGTTTCTGTAGGTTTATTAAATTTTTAATGTTATTTAACACAAATTAACGCGTTTGTCGAAAATAGTCTAAATTACTATTTTATTTTAATCAAATAGCCCTTTACCCCCTTTCCTCCCTTTTATTTACATTTATTTTCTAAGCATTCAGACAAGGGGAGTAAAACTTGAACCGCACATTACTAAATATTTTCTAAGTAATCCTTTACGTTTTTCTGTTTGTCTATGGAAAGGCGGAAATGTCAGGTATATGTTATATTTTATATTTTCTTGGTTTGTAAACTTCTGTAAAATCTGACAATTAAATTCTAAAATTTTGTATTTTTTGTTGTTCAAATGAAAACATGGCTACCATCTTCCTTTACGAGCGATTGGCGCCCATCCTTAGGGGTGGCGAGCGTGAACGTAGAGCTTGTTCTGACCGTGGCTGTGTCTTGTGTTGCAGCTGGTGGGTTGGTGTGTTACTGCGACGGGCACTGCCCGAACGGGCCCGGCAATGGCACGTGCTTGGCGCGCGCCGGAGGGGTCTGCTTCGCGGCCGTGGAGGAGGTGCACGACGCGGAGACCGACTCCTGGGAGGCCGAGCGCTCCTACGGCTGCCTGCCGCCCGACGAGGCTGGCTTCATGCAGGTGGGACAAACAAAATTTTAGATGCCAAATTCCCTTCTAATCATTAAAAAAAAAATATATGATTTTCCTACTCATCAAACCATTTATTCATTACTTATCAATATCAAAGGGAGATAAATGTAAATACGAATGTGTATACTTTTTTGTAAATACTAAAATTTCTTCTCTAAATGTGGGAGGTGAACAATACTTTGGGAATGCCAAACAAATACTGGATTCAATCTCCATGGATTGTTATTAGCGGACTAAGAACGGGAAAGGTATTTCTACCCATTCGGTCGATTAATGCTTAAGGATGGGAAGGGTATTTTTACCTTCTGCACCGGCCTCATTTCAAAGTCAGAAAAGAAGAAATTACATATTGAATGTTTTTATATGTATATTATGTACCAATCTCTTTGTTAAGGTCTTAACTGTATGTACATAATTATGAAATCCCGTTGCCAGCAGTCCACAGCCAAAAAAAAACACCCATCTTAAATGTTTTACAGAAAAATTGTTCCACCTAATGGCGTATGAACCCATTGCATAACACTTGTCAATTTCTTATTTAATTTAATAAAATTATTATTTTATTTAATTTAATTTAATCGCTTTTTTATTTAATTGAATTAAAAAGATAAACATTTGTGTTTTTACTACCCACAAAAATACTTCAATTTCATACTACTTCTGTAAGCCTAAGCGGCTCATTATTAAAAATATGTATCATATTGCGGTAGAGTGGGTTCAAACCCAGAAACTTGAACACAACCCGACACGTATTGGAATACTCTGTACTTATTAGAATACTCTGTTACAGTGCAAGGGATCCCTGTCTCCGCACGTACGAGGGAAGTCGATACAGTGCTGTAATACGGATCTATGCAACCAAGTCCTGGAGCCGCAGCTCAGTGAGCAGACTACGGCGGTTCCCGGAGTGCTGAATATTCACCAAAGTACGTCGGCCATGGTGATGACCACGGTGCTCACCGCTGGCGTTGCCTTCATGCTGCTGCTGCTGGCGCTGTACGCGGTGCGGCGGGTCCGGCTGCAGTGCCGCAAACAGCGCCTGCTGGAGGGTGCCGGGCCCCCGCTGCCCTCGCTGCCCGACCAGTCCTCGGGCTCCGGCTCCGGCCTGCCGCTGCTCGTGCAGCGCACCATCGCCAAGCAGATCCAGATGGTCGCCTCCGTGGGCAAGGGGCGCTACGGGGAAGTCTGGCTGGCGCGCCTCCGAGGGCAGAAGGTGGCCGTCAAGGTGTTCTTCACCACGGAGGAAGCCTCGTGGTTCCGAGAGACGGAAATCTACCAGACCGTTCTCATGAGACACGAAAATATTCTGGGTTTCATAGCGGCCGACATCAAAGGCACCGGCTCCTGGACTCAGATGCTTCTCATCACCGACTTCCACGAACTGGGATCTCTTCACGACTATTTGCAGCTGACGGTTCTAGACGCGGACTCGCTGCTGCTGATGGCGTACTCCGTGTCCAGCGGGTTGTCTCATCTCCACATGGAGATATTCGGCACGAGAGGGAAACCCGCCATTTCGCATCGGGACATCAAGAGCAAGAACATTCTCGTGAAGCGCAACGGAGAGTGCGTGATCGCCGACTTCGGTTTAGCGGTGAGATACGTCGCGGACAGAAACCAAGTGGACATAGCGCCCAACACCAGAGTGGGCACTCGGAGGTACATGGCGCCCGAGGTGCTGGATGAGACCTTGGACACTTCTCACTTCGACGCCTTCAAGATGGCCGACATGTACTCCCTGGGGCTGGTGCTCTGGGAGATGTGCCGGAGGTGCGTGACGGGGGACAAGAAGCAGACAGTGGAGGACTACGCGCTGCCGTACCACGACTGCGTGCCCCACGACCCGTCCTTCGAGGACATGCACCTGGTGGTGTGCAAGAAGCAGGTCCGCCCGCAGATCCCGCTGCGCTGGGAGACCAACGACGTGCTGTGCACCCTCGCCAAGATCATGCAGGAGTGCTGGCGCCAGAACCCTCCCGTGAGGCTGACGGCTCTCCGAGTCAAAAAGACACTTTCCAAGCTCAACTCTGACTCTCCCGTCAAGTTGGTGTAGGAACTTCAGTGATAAAACTTGGCCATCTGTAACGGCATTATGTATAGTTAGGACTGCCCTCCTGTGAGATGTGTAAATAGTCGACAAAATAGTTTAAGTTTAAAAGTGCGAAACGTGTATATAATCTTTCAATTATTTAAAGAAAAAAATCTTTGTGTTTAATCTTGTGTTTCTCATTTTTATGTTTTACTTTAAGTTACTAGTTTTCACTTTTAAACTCCGCATCAGTATACATAGTAATATTTCAAAAACATTAAGCGACATGTTGGTTACATACAAGGTATACCACCTTTGTGTAGAGTAGGTACCTAATTGATAGCAACACTCACACTTGTTGAACACCAATTGGTTAAATGATGACTCGATGCATTTTCAATATTATTTTGAAGAAAGGTAATCAATAGAGACAAACTTAGAAGTATCCGCTTAAATTTAAAATGATTTATTGATGTCAAAATAAGGTTTATAAACATCTACTTCCCAAAATGTGTTTAAAAAACGTCTCTTGAATCATTAAAAGAGGCGTCATCATGGAAACTCCGTCATTGGAAAATATTATAAAGTTTTTATGTATTTACATAATAACTAACTAACTAACTAACGACATTCTAAATTTTTCGTAAATGACATATTAATTTTCTTTTTAGATTCTTAGTAAAATCTGTCTTTTTGCTTCCTCGAATTAAACCACTTTTATGGCACTGAGTAATAATTCTCGTAATTTTTTATCGTAATAAATTATGTAACTATATTGCGAAGAATGGCGGTAGATTCATAAATAAATAAATATTTTTTATTCCAAAAAACCAAACAAAACCTTGCGGTTATTTTCTTCAATAACAAGTTATTCCCATGAGGTTATTCTCTCATAAAATACTGATTGTCTGAATTCAAACAGCAAAATATAAGCTGGATTAAATTAAAGATTTGTAGCGAGCCTTAAACGAGGGTGTGCAAGCATATGTAATATGAGGTTTATTTATCATTTTTTGTTTGTTTTTCTTGCGGATAATATCATTTATTGCTATTCTTTTCAAGTTTGACCTATATCAGACACAGGATAGTGATACCATGTGACAAAAAATGCATAGCTCAATTGATTTATGTATTTTAATTTATTTCCTTTTTAAATTAGTTTTTATGATTTTATTCCAATGTGTGTCGTAGTTCTAACAGCCAGCTACCACTCCAAAGGGCTATCTTCATTGTTTAAAAGTATTTTATGATTTAGTTAATGTCAGGTATGATACACACAACAGGATAATGTTCTAAAAACCAAAATTACAATAAAAATGACTGAGAAAATCTAAGAAATTCAATAACTTTATTTTCTGTTCTATGTTCTATGGTGTATCCATCCAGCTATGAAATATGAATAAAAAAATCCTGTTTTTAGAAACAGAATATATATACTAAATTGCAAAGAACTGGCAAAATTTTAATTACGAACCATTATTGGTTTTCACCAAGATATCTTTTTATATTATTGATTTTATCTGCATTTAAATCCTAAGAGTTTATTAGTCATTATTATATATGTCTAGAAATTGATAAAATTTAAATACATATATTATTTATGTACATATTATATCACACTGATGAGACAAAAGAATATTATGGATTCATTCTAAGTATTAGCTGATATATATGTAAATTATTTACCACTTAATTCTTTGATTAAACATGAGATTTATTAGACGTCTAAAACCGCCCGACTATTATTTTCTTTATTATTTAATATTTTTTCAACATTGTATTTTTAGTCAAAAAATGACATTTTTATTAATTGTTTGAATTTGTACATATGTATTATTATTATTATTGTATAAAATGAGCTTGTATCTATATTTTACCCAGTGGTGCCAAAACATGAATGAGGATATTTGCCATTTAATATTGTTAATCTTTGACCCAAAAAAAACATTAAAATATAATTTTTATTCTTCATAAGCAAAAAATCCCAGGAAATTTGGAAAAATTTATCGTATTATTGCCTATATAGACTAATCGTTTTTACTGTGGTTTTGTTTTTATTTCATTTAATCGTATTCTGATTCCACTATTCAAAAACCCCAAAATTAATATTTGTATACTTGGCAACACTGGGAGTTTTTGTTCATACAGCATTGGGAATATGTAAAAACTGTGTACATTCAATATTTCTACAACTATATGTACAGCTTCAAATCTACTGTTGATAAATTGCCTTATATAATCGGAAACCCTCCTTCGATAGATGAAATAAGTATTCCGCCTTATTATGTAAACTGATTATTGAAGATATTATTCGATTTTGTATTATATTCGACTTAATGAAAACCTGTTATCAAATTTTTATTGTATGCTGAAGTTGTAGAAATGGTGCCATTTGTAAAATAAATGACTGACTATATAATATTTACGTACACCCGAAAATATAAGTTTTTTTTTAAAATTTGTTTTTTTTATTGCTACCTTATTTTACACAATATGAAACTTATAAATACATTAGCACTGATGATAGACTATACTCGTATAATACGATCGGAAATGTCAGTAAATGTCATCTGAAAAACAATTTGATACTTTTTTTTTTACAAAATTCTTGCCGAGTGAGTAAATCTTTGTTTGCAAATTATTGGTTCTTTTTGAGAGTATTAAAGAATCTCGCATGTATTAATAACAGTTTCCACTAACTTACTCATTTCAAGTATGACTGATGCTTACGAAGTTTATTATGAAAGTAATTTGTGCTGTCACATGCAACATGAGTACATATTAAGGGAAGAATGCTGAATAATACATAACTGGCTTTGGACAACAAGAAAAAATATTTAACAGGTATTATGCTTTAAGGCCAGTTTAGAAATCAAATCAGTTTATTTTGTGAACAGATAGAAAGAGTAAGTAGAATAAAAGTAAAAATTGAGTTATAAGAAATGAGAACATTTCTAAAACTGAGAATGGAATGTGATGAGTGAATGAGTGGTTAAAATAGTTTACTTTGGGGTCTCACTCACTTTAAATTTGATATTGTTTACCTCAAAATGTATAAACTATAATCTAAATCAGGGGTGGGGAATGTTTTCATTTCTAAAGGCCGCATTCATTTATATGATTCAATATACGACCGCATTTGTAAAAATTCCAAGTCAAGCTATGGACTACTTTTCGAGATTCGTGGACATAATCGTACAGAAGCTGAATTCTTATTTGTAAGGATATTCAGTTTTTTTTATTGGTAAAAGTCAACAGACCGAATCAGAGTGCCCAATAGGCCGCAGGTTACCCACCACTACTACTATAATCTACTCTAGAAATGATTTTTTATTTCCTTTCCGCTAATGCTGTTGGTCATCATTTTCAATTTAATACCGAATGCATGAATCCTGTAAAATAAATTGAACATAGAATATTTTTTGTCCAAAATATTACCGTGTACTTAGTTTTTCTATGAGATATAAGTTCTTCTGCATCATTGACCTCATTGCTAAGGGACGACCCTGCTCTTTCTTTTTTCTTAACAGTTTGGCTACCAAAATCGAGTGTTCATAAATTATCTAGCACATTTACTTTTGAATTATTTATGTTTAAATTCCGGTATTTCTAGCACAGTAACTCCAAAAGTTCTGGTTGCCTGAGGGTTTAACCCTTAGGTTGAAACATTTTGTTAAGGTGTCTTCCACTTCTCACACCCCATCCGCATCGCTCCAACCGCTGAACTTGTGGCAGCCTCGATTTTGTCAGTCCATCTAAGTAGGTACATTACTACCAAATATTTTTGAGGATGTAAGGAAATAAATTTTCTTTCACATGGTATCATTCAATATGTCGTCGTTCGGGTTAAGATGACTGACGTGTCTGTTTACCTGTCTAATTTATCATTGATCTTTAAATATAGACCTAAAAGAAAGTTTAAAACCTTATCAAAAATTTGAATAAATATCAGCAAAATGGAATATTTTAAAAGCGGCTTGAAAAGCGTCTTGGGGGCCACAGAACCTGGTGCATTGCCGACTGGTGCTGAAACTGTGAGTTGTCAGAGCGTGTGAAAATACTAAATAAAACGATCACCTCTCGGTTATTTAAAGTTTATTAAATGTTGTAATGTACAGACGAGATATATAAATCGTTGGGATGGTTTGTTTTCAGGTTGAAAGGCTTATCGACCGTGTAAATAATTCCACATTGCTGGATGACAGAAGAGACGCTTGTCGAGCCCTAAAAGCCCTCTCGAGGAAATACCGGGTGGAAGTTGGGGCCCAAGGTTTAGATACGCTTAGACAGGCATATTTATTTTTTACAACTTAATATTTTATAGCGATTTCACGCTTTATTTGCCCATTTTAAATCGTTATACAACTTCAATTTACTTAAAAAGACTTAGTAACTTTATTTAACACGGGAATATGGAAGTTTGGGGGTTTACAGGGCATACCACCTGTGATTGTCTGGTTTAAGTAATTACTTTACTAATATAATTATAACATTCACTTTTCTACCCGTGATTGATAACTGTTTTATTGGAATTTAAAATGTAATACGTAATTCAAGTGAGATGAAAACTTCACATTTTTCAAAACAAACTTCAGGGTTAAGTAATATAATTATAAAAGACACCTTTACTTTTGCATATGAGTTATTTTTTTCTTAATTATTTAATTAATTTAAGTATGCCTGATAATATCATATAATTTTTTTTATCCAGACATCCATATTCCCAACTCAATTACTTCTTTTATATGTTTAGATATCAATATATGTCTCGATAACCCCCGTGTGTGCTAAAATCCATTATTTGTGAACCAAAATCGGACTCAAAATATAGGTAACGTGTAATGAAATAAAACACCTGCTGAAGGCCACTTTTGAGTTCAATCAATTTAAGCGTATTATTTACTTGTATTCAAATAAATCAATGCCAAATCAACAAATAATATATCTAAATTTTACTTGGTAAATAATAGTGGTATTTATCACTAATGTATGGGAGCGAAACATGGAACTTGCAAAGGAAGGATGAAAGCAGAGAAATGCGCTCCGTCAGACGAATGTGTGGAAAATCATTGTATGACAGAATTAAAAACGAAGGTATAAGAAAGGAATGTAAGGCTGAGCAAGGAATAATTGAAAATAGATTTATATTATCCACTGACACTTCGTGATGGAATTGCATTTTTAATTTATTATTAGATTAAAACCAATATTTTTAGCTTTTCCACTTTTTTTATTTGACCAGCGACCGGGTTTCGTCGTTACCGACATCATCAGACTGCTGAGAGGCTATACAAATTGTTATGTTATATATAAAAGAAGGCAGGAGTTGATAACCATGATTTGATATAATTTTATGAGAAATTAATTTAATTTGAGTGAATTTAAGTATTGTATGATATTTAAAATATTTTTTATAAAGGTTTTTTTGTATTGAAAGCACGATTTTATATAAAGTTATAATAGATTTGCATTTTTTGTTATAACTTTATATAAAATCGTGCTTTCAATACAAAAAAACCTTTATAAAAAATATTTTAAATATCATACAATACTTAAATTCACTCAAATTAAATTAATTTCTCATAAAATTATATCAAATCATGGTTATCAACTCCTGCCTTCTTTTATATTTAACATAACAATTTGTATAGCCTCTCACCAGTCTGATGATGTCGGTAACGACGAAACCCGGTCGCTGGTCAAATAAAAAAGTGGAAAAGCTAAAAATATTGGTTTTAATCTAATAATAAATTAATAATTGAAAAGATTAGGAAGAGTTCTTTAAGGTGGTATGGACATGTGGAGCAGATGGATGGCGAGAGAATGACTAAGAAAATATATGTGGCGAATGTGAGTGGGAAACAGAACGAGGACGGCCGAAAAAGACTTCAGACTTTAGATCAATCAGAACCTAAAATCTGGTGGTGTCAAAAGTCTGCGTAATCGGAGGGCATGTATGGATGTCAAGGAGGCGAGGAGTGTATGTCAGGACAGAAGAGTGTGGCGTTCCATCCTCTCTGCCTACCTTTGCAGAGAAACAGCGTGATGGTAGTAGTAATAGGTATTTACCAAGTTGAATTTAAATTTATAATGCATAGATATTATGTACCATAAAGTGACTGTTAAATCGATTTATGGAAATATATTTTAATCACAATATTTTGAGTGTGTCCAAATACTTGTTCATAAATATGGGTTTCTCCACTTAGGAGTTATTTTACATTTTCCATTTTACATCTCAAAATAGATAAAAAAGAATATGGAAGTCTAAGTATTTAAATTTATAAATATTCTTGTTCATCTATGTTGAGATGTTAAAAATATGTTTTAATATTGATTTTTGTTTTTAGGTATTGGAAATAGATAGAGCGGATTGTGAAATAGTAAGTTACGCTCTCGATACGCTTTGTAATATAACATCGCAAGACCAATTTGATGAAGAGAAGGAAAATCCTTCCATCCCATCCAACATCGGAGAACAATTCACGGAAATGTTTCTGAAGAACCATCAGAATGTGAAACTAATCCTGGAACTGTTGGAGGAATACGACTTCCGTGTCAGACTTCCCACCGTCCGACTTCTCTGTTCGCTTCTCGAGAACAAGCCCAAAGACATTCAAGAAATCATTCTCGTCAGCCCGATGGGAGTCTCCAAGCTGATGGACCTGCTGAGCGACAGCCGAGAGGTGATCCGAAACGACGCTCTTTTGCTGCTGATCCAACTCACCAAAGGGAACGCCAACATCCAAAAGATTGTCGCGTTTGAAAATGCCTTCGATCGCCTGTTCGACGTGATTGCGGCGGAAGGATTTTCCGAGGGAGGCATAGTCGTAGAGGACTGTCTGCTTTTAATGCTCAATCTGCTGAAGAATAACGCTAGTAATCAGAACTTTTTCAAAGAGGGAAGTTATATCCAGCGCATGCTGCCTATGTTCACTTCCCCCGACACATCGGACGAACTGGGATGGTCTCCGCAGAAGGCCTCCAACGTTCACTGCATGCTGCAGCTCGTGAGGACGCTGGTGTCTCCCTTGAACTCCGCCGTTATAGTGTCCAGTACCCAGAAGATAATGCGGAATGTCCACCTACTGGAGATGCTTTGCAACACGCTCATGGTCAGCGGAGTCCCGGCGGACATCCTCACGGAGACTATAAGCGCAGTGGGGGAAGTGATCCGAGGGAACGCCAGTAACCAGGAGTATTTAAGCAACGTCATGGCTCCTTCCAATCCTCCGAGACCGGCCCTCGTAGTGCTACTAATGTCTATGGTCAACGAGAAACAACCATTTTCCCTAAGGTAAATAAATACCTTTATTACAATTTAACATTCAAAACAAAATATCCTAACCGTTTTACTGCTGAACAATTTTACTCATACTATGGGAAAAGGCTGAATCAATATTTATTTACACTGAAGACTATTTTTATTGTACATATGTTAAATAAAAATGAAAATAAACTGCTTTTGCACGAGCAGTATTTGCGGACGGCGCATGCGTCGTATCGCGCCAACCCTCCCACTGTTCGCGTGTTTCCACTTTTTTGCGTACATAAGATAAACAACCCGACTGGGCTTGCCAGTTGCCACTTGACACTTTTTGTTGAAATTTATCGTGACCCTTACCTTAACAAAGAGATTGGTATACAATAATCATATAAAAACATTAGAAAATTCCTTGTGTTTTTTGACTTTGAAATGAGTCCGGTGCAGAGGGTAAAAATACTCTTCCCCCATCCTTAAGCATCCATCTACTGAACGGGTAGAAATACCTTTTCCATACTTATGGTATCTATATATATGGTATGTTGTGATTTGCAGATGCGCGGTGGTGTACTGCTTCCAGTGCTTCCTGTACAAGAACGAGGCGGGGCAGGGGGCGCTGGTGCAGACGCTGCTGCCGGCCACGGCGGAGCAGGCGGCACTGAGCTCGGGGCAGCTGCTGTGCGGCGGGCTGTTCAGCGCGGACAGCCTCAGCTGCTGGTTCTCGGCCGTGGCGCTGGCGCACGCGCTGCCCGACGGCCCCGCGCTGCGCGAGCGCCTGCTGCGCGTGCTGCTCGCCACCACTCCCGGCGCCGCGCCCGTCTCCCTGCTGCACCAGTGCACCGTGCTGCTGCAGCAGGCCACCAAACTGCACTCCAAGGTCACTATTACAATGCACTATCTATTAACTTACTTTAGCCTTCTTCTTGTGTCCTGTGTTGCCCTCTTGGACTTCCACACTTCTCTGTTGGACGTGACTCTCTTAGATATCTATCTAGTGCTGCTGCAGCAGGCCACCAAGGTCACTATTACACTGTGCACTATATATTTCTTCTTATTTTTCCATGTTCCCTTCCTATGTGGAGCACACGTCCAACACGAGACGTCTCTAAGTCACTCTATCACGCGCCATCTCCTTGGATTCCTTTCTTCCGGGTCATTCCAAAGTTCTGCCAAGTATAGTATGTGAATGGTCGTAAGGGGCTGTCCTCGGGATTGGAAGAAGAAACATGAGGGGTTAATTCTCTCATGCGGCATTCAAAGGACATGTCCCAACCATATCCACCTTCTCCTCTTCAGGACTTCCAGTATGAGAAGTTGTTGGGTTCTTCTCCTCACATCCTCATTCCTAACGATGGCATACCACTTTATACCAAGTAAAAAAAGAAAGGATACGGAAATTGACCATGGCAAGCTCGAAAGTCAGATCTATTTCGATTTAAATAATTATGTGTGTTTTTAATTCAAGTTTTACTTAATAAAAATGTGATTAGTGTACTGAGGGGCGGGTAGCAGACTGTCAGAGTATAATTAGGGTCGGGGTTGATGAAAAAACCATCTGACAACAATGTGTTAGGAAAATGTGTTTGTGGGTCACGTATATTACATAGGTTTGAATGTAGGCGCAAAATACCACAACTAATGATTCAAGTGATAACTTCCAATGGAAACATTTTCTACACTATGCATTGATGTTGAAATAATCTTTTTTTTTGTGTAGCATGATATGTCTCGCATAGAAATAGAATATTAATGATTACTGTTGGTGACCTGACAAGGTGGCCCTCTTGATGCTCCTATCCATGTGGGTGAGGGTTGATGAACAATGTGTTAATAACATAAAGATTATTGTCGGTGGCAGGTGGCCCTGCTGATGCTGCTGTCCATGTGGGTGAGCCACAGCCCGCCGGCGGTGGCGACCTTCCTGGGCGTGCCGTCCAGCGTGTCCTACCTGGTGGCGCAGATCTGCTCCAACGAGCACGACGACAACGAGTACCTGCTGCAGGGCATGTGCGCCTTCCTGCTGGCGCTCTGCGTGCACTTCAACGACGACTCGGCGCCCAGCTACTCCAAGGACGCGCTCAAGCAGCTGCTGGTCAAGCGCATCGGCCTGGAGACCTTCGTGGCCAAGCTGGGCGAGGTGTCCAAGCACGAGATGTACACGCGGGCGGCCAAGCAGCCCCAGATCAGGGCCAAGAGCATGGGGGAACTCTTGCTGGACTACGAGTTTTGCAAACTGTTCAAAGTTATGGAAGGTAACTTCTTCTTCCTCTTTATTTAGGACTATGTCCTGTCAAAGCTGAGATAAGCATTATCGATAAAATTAAGAAAGGTGTGTTGAGATGATTTGGACCTGTAGAACGAATGAGTGAGGAAAGAACGGTAAAACTAATATATGAGGCGGATGTAATTGAAAAAAGGAGCAGAGGAAGACTGAGAAAAACATGGCACGATCAGGCATGCCAAATACTTCAAAGTGGTCAGGTTAAGAGTCGTAACAATCGGCGGGTATGTATGAGGAAATGCATGAACGTGAAAGAGGCGAAGAATGTTTGCAAAGACAGAGTGGTGTGGCGTTCTATTCTCTCTGCCTACCTCTGCGGAGAAGCGGCGTGATGGTTAGTTAGTTAGTTTGGTTAATAATAATAGCTGAGTGGTATGGGGTTCTGTTATCTCTGCCTACCCCTGCGGAGAAGCAGCGTGATGGTTAGTTAGTAAGTTTGGTTAATAATAATAGCTGAGTGGTATGGGGTTCTGTTATCTCTGCCTACCCCTGCGGTGAAGCGGCGTGATGGTTAGTTAGTTAGTTAGTTATGTCCTGTCATTCTCCGGTCCGCTCCTGGGAGGTGGAAGACCAGCTATCTCTCCATAGTTTAGGTGGTCTCCCTGGGGGTCTGCTACCTCTTGTGCTGCTGTCCGCTGCTATCCTCACCACTCGATCCGAACTTGCTCTTCCCACATGATTTCTCCAGAAACGTCTTCTTTCTCTTCCCCATCGCATAACATTGCATAATATCGCAGATTTTTCTTAAACTAAACAACTAAACACACCATTTTATTTATTGTTTCGCCATTCACTCTGTGGTAAGACATGATTAAATTGTAAATAAATACACTTGTTTATTACCACTTCAGTATTAGCATATTTATAACCCATTTACAACATTTTGAGTGTGTCCAAATACTTGTTCACAAAATCTGGATTATCTCCAATTACAGGAGTTATTTTCATATTATTTTTTAACATCTCATCAAAGATGAAGAATATAAGAGTAATATAATATAAGAGTTTCTGCTTAGTAAAAAGCTTCTTTACATCTCACCAATAGATGTCTCTAGTGAAGTTCTAGTGATTCAAGAACAAGGTTTCTAAATTGGTTCATATATATAGAACTTCCAAGAATTTGAGTAGTGTGGTTGTCAATAATGGGTAGAATTGGTGAATGTTACACGTGTGTAAAGTGATCACTTAAACCAGCCTATGACGGTCGTAAGCCCCGTAAATGCCCAGACTTCCATATTCTTCTTCATCTTTGCTTGTAACCCATCGATGGAAGCATCTGTAGCTTCCAAAACTAGTCGTTGAAAAAATAAATATATTGTAAAGTGGTTGTGATAAATTATTTACAATTTAAAGTTAACAGCATGCCATAGAGAGAATTGTTTTTATTGACTAATCCGAGTGGTATTCGGGCAGTCTTGTATCAACCGGATCCACGCGGCTCGCATAACCGTATGTGTTTTTACAAGACATGCCCCATACGCGGCTGACATAAGCGTTTGTGTTTTCACTTTGCTCCAAGTTTCGAACCTCAGTTCAACTTGGAGGGATTTTTTCATGGTGTGGAACTTTGGATAAAATAATATGTCAATCCTCGGCCTTATGACATCTGTTGAAATATCTGACTAATAATTTGTAACATCACAAGGATAAATAAAACAACAGATCCCTGATTTTTCTTGCGGTCGGTAATTAGTCCATGCCATAATCATGCCCTATATCTGTCTCACTCTCGACGCTACGCATCGCCAATAAGTAAGAGTGACACACAATGCGTGCTTTGATTTATTTATGTTACGATCTAATTTGTTTATATTACGATATATTTCAAGAATAATGTGACACACGTGTATTATAGAGTACCAAAAAGGCACAATGAATCCCATTGAACGTTTTTGTTTAGGAAAATAAATCGTTTCATAACTAAATACATGATAAAAGTAATAATTTAAAAAAGGGCGAAATACAGCCGCGCACGAGCGTCTCTTAGGAACAAAGTTAACGCGTTTAAAAGGTTAACTTAAAGATGACGTTTTTGTGAAATGACGAATTTTCTCGCCAAAATTCAACTGTTGAGTGGTCAATTCTTTAGATAATGCTTATCTCGCCTTTGCATTCATTTCTCATATCGCTCACTCCTTTCAAGAACGTCATAAATCAAAAATCGTCAATTTCCAGTTGTGCATGTTTTCGGAATGCCTGGGCATTTATAAAATAAAGTAATTTTCTGGAAAATGTACTATATCCCAGCAAAAGAGGCATATTTTAAACTTAATATTTACCCGCCACAGGGCAGAAAGTGTTGTTTTTGCATTTTGAAGAAAAGGTATTGTTTAATTATTTTTTTAAATATTCTAAATATTTTTCAAATGGAGAAAAAACCTTCGGGTTTTACCTAAAAAGATCTGTTGCACAGTAAAAAGTTCAATAAGTGGCTTGATATTTATTTTTAATACATTGTTTTATATTTTAAAACTTTAAAAATGTTCTCCGGAAAAATCAAGTTTTTTGATTTATGACGTTCTTGAAAGGAGTGAGCGATGTCACCATTGGAACATCTAACAATAAAGTGATTTAACTGCAGCCCTTGAGGTAGTATTTTATGAAAATGGTGCTGTATAAATTATTCAAATTTATTATTATTATTATAAGCCTTTTGAACTTGTATATAATATATTTTTTTGGTATTTGTTTTTTGTAGGCATAATAATTAGCACCTTGTCAACTGTCCATCAAGCGTCGGACTCTCCCGAATCCATCGCCGAGTCTCGCCTGGGGGCGGAGGACACTCCCCTGCTGCAGCAGTACAAGACCCTCATCAGGCAGCAGGACACCAAGCTCCAAGAACTGACCACTCAAATACAAATTATCGCCAAGAAAAATTCCCACCTTGAAGTAAGTGCAAGTTGACATTTTTCCTTCTTTTCATTTTATAATCTCGAAAGTGTATTTTTATATTTAAATCTACCAAACAGGACACATTTTTATAAAATTTTAATTTGATGCAAAAACCTGACAAATAAATATAGTGAGATTCTTCTGTGTTTAAAAATGTCAAAATCTTCTCCTAACCCTTATCTGCATCCAATGGTGCATAGAAAATTGCATCCTATTGATGCAGTTTTATCTTGATCGTTACTTACATGAAGGCAAGGTGATCACTTATGCGCTTCACGGACCAGTCCAGGGTAATATTAAATAAATATTTTCACTATTATTTTTTCTTCATCTCCCCCCCTAGGAATCGAACCCGGGACCTCCAACTCGGTAGCTAAACACGCTAACCGTTACACTACATAAGTGATAATGTGAAAATATTTTTACGCATACTTCTGTTCCCGTTTTTACTCCTGTTTATTTCCAGAAAGCACTGCGGGCATGCACACAATAACTCTTGTAAGTTTCATCGTAATCGGTTGAATTGTATAGGAGTCTATAGAGTTTAAACATACATACATTCATTTTTATATATGTATATAGATTGGGTAAATAATTCAATCATATTTTTGCAGGCAACACTGAATGAAAGCATAACGTCCAATACCCAGCTGAAAGACGAGAACACGCTGTTAAAGGCACAGATGAATACATCGTTCCCTCTCCATACGACCCAGAATGTTTACGAAATAAAAAATATAGGAGAATCTCATTCTTTAGTCGCTAAAGAAATCGAAATCGATTCGATAATACAGAAATATGAAGAGAAAATCAACGCCCTCAAAGAAAAGAATGCCGAATTGGAGATGAAGCTGAATGAATCCGATTCGGCTAAGGCAGAAATGAATTCCGAACTGGAGAGGTTGAAGAGTGACCAGGATGACTTGTTAGAGCTATTAGCCGACCAGGTAATTATAAGTGCTTCATTATATCAAATATTTATGTTTGCGTAGTTCCCGACTAGCAAAAAACTGTGAAATCTATAATCGCAAAGGCTGGTGCAAGCCCGAAAATTTTTATATCTAGGACGTATGTTCTCGAGGGATGGAAAAGTGGATAAAGATATTGAGAGAAGGGTGAATACAGGGAAAAGGATAAATGTTGATTTGAATAGAGTGATTGCAAAAAAAATATGTCCTTCTTTTTCTACTGTGCGTGTCATGTCAGGTCCCTATGACGTCGGCTATCACTTGAGAGTATTTTCTTTAAAAATATGTCCATGGAAGCTAAACTGGCAGTTCACAACGGAGTGCTAGTACCAACACTGATGTATGGAAGTGAAAAAGTTTAGCTTCCATAAAACATATTTTTATTTGCAATCACTCTATTTTTTTAACACATTGTAGTCAGGCGCTTTGAACAATAGACTCTAGCCTATAGCGGATGTTTTTCGCGATTACCGCAAAAATATATTGCTTTCTTAAAATTAACACAATTTCTAAACCAAATAATATTTTCGATTGAAATTTTCAAAGAAATCATAAATGACGATACATTTGATCATAAAAAATAAATTATAATTGCTTTGATTACATCATAATTTTTAATTAAGTATTCCGTATTTCACAATTTTAGAAGCATTGTAAACTCTAAAAAATAATCTTCCCCTCCGAGGTATCATCCCGTATACAATGCTAATATATTCAAATAATAAAATACCAAACAGTGCGAGCGGTATGAAAAATAGTCCAATACGTGAATGACTCAAACTAAACTGGAGATTGAGATCGCATAAAATCTCTAGATTTCTGGCGACGCCTTTACAAGCGGCACGCTAGCCAACCCGGACAAGGCATCTCAAATATTGTCGACAGACTGTCAACTAGCACCCAGGTAGCAAATTACCCTCCAACGCATTTTATTTTACGCTGATAACAAACCCGTATATTGCCGTTTCCCGCCGATAACCGACAGTCAACAAAAACGGCATTTGCCGTGTCCCGCAGTTGACCGACAGTCTGCGAAAAACGGCAAATACCGTGTCTCGACGACAACGTGTTAATATAATGGTGCTTTGGCACTATTTATTCTATATCCTGCATTCACCCTTCTCTCAATATCACCATCGACTTTTCCATCTCTTGAAAAAGATCATCATCCTAGATACGAAATTCTTGCACTTTGAAATTCCAAATGAATGTTAAAAATTTTATGCTCTTTTTTGCACCGGATTATTTGAAAATCGTGTTAAAATGGAGTTCAGTCAATAACCTTTTTGCACTTGAACTCTCTTTATAAAATTTAATCATTCGAAACTTTGCCACTAAGCATGGTTTCCCAAACTATGGGTCGTGACCCACCAGTTAATATTGAGTGGGCTCTCGCCACTGTATACCTGCATTTAAAAAAAAATAGTGATAAATTTGGTATTTCATTCAGCTATTTATGCCTGCTTTTCTCTAAGACAGCTAAGAGGCAGGTTGGAGCCCAGTCAACTTTGGGAACCTATGCCCTAGAGATTTATGTAATAAAATGTTTATTTTTCAGGACTCCAAATTGAATATTTATAAACTAAAGTTGTGTTCGCTCGGAGAAAAGCCGGAAGATGATCCTAGTCCCGAAGAGACGTGAAGAAGGAATTGATATTTATTACGTATTGTTACCTAAATTCAGTTTTTATACTCTTGTTCTCAAATTCAAATACCTTATAAAATGTATTTCAATTTGAGAACTTTTTCTTATGAATTGTGAATAGCTCTTGTTTCGTGTAGTTAAAAATCATTATTTGTATAATTCACTTTATTTATTATTACATTGGATAAACAAGTAGTCTTAACATTTTAGAATGCGTGAAAATTAATATAATTTTAAAAAGTATAATGCGCTTATATAAAACAAATGCATTCACAGTTTAAATAAAAATTGATACAAATATAAAACATTTATTATTTCTTCACCTATTTATATACATATTATTCTACTACCATATTCTTTTTAACTAGTTTTGTGTAAATTATATAAAATTTTGTGAATATTTTTTTAAAAAGGTTTATTTTACTGAGAATGAAATAAATACATAAAATTATGAGAAATAAGATATTTCAAAAGTCCATTTAAACAGAGATCACTTTAAATATATACATTTTACAATAAATATACAACAAATTATTAACATTTTGACTCCAGATATATTTATACTATCGTAACCCGCAAACGGTCCATTTTTTTAAATTATAAAACAATATTTTGAGTGTGTCCAAATACTTGTTCACAAAATCTGGATTATCTCCAATTACAGGAGTTATTTTCATATTATTTTTTGACATCTCATCAAAGATGAAGAAGAATATGGAAGTCTGGGTATTTACGGGGCTTACGACCGTCATAGGCTGGTTTAAGTGATCACTTTACACACGTGTAACATTCATGTAACACAGATTTTGTGAACAAGTATTTGGACACACTCAAAATGTTGTAAATAAATTATCTGGTCAAATTATAAGCTTAATAATAAAAATGAAAATGGTATTTTCTGGCGTTTCTCATGTGTGTGATTATAATCCAGGATTCGGATCTCACATACTAATATAAGAGTTTCTGCTTAATAAAAAGCTTCTTTACATCTCACCAATAGATGTCTCTAGTGAAGTTCTAGTGATTCATGAACAAGGTTTCTAAATTGGTTCATATATATAGAACTTCCAAGAATTTGAGTAGTGTGGTTGTCAATAATGGGTAGAATTGGTGAATGTTACACGTGTGTAAAGTGATCACTTAAACCAGCCTATGACGGTCGTAAGCCCCGTAAATGCCCAGACTTCCATATTCTTCTTCATCTTTCATGAGATGTCAAAAAATATTACAAAACAATATTTATTTCTGTGGCGGCTACACTGTGACTAGAACCAAGTACTTCATCAAGTTCTCAGAGGCATGATTGTGGAATAATTGAAAGAGTTCAGTTTAAAAAATATAAAATAAATTAGCATAATTTATATACCGCCATTTTCGTAAAATACTATCTCTAGGGCGCTTCACTGTGATTTAATTGGGAAGAAAGGAGATAGTGGAAATTATTTAGCAAACAAATGTGTTTTAGTTTTTTTCTAAAGATCATCTCACTCTCACTATTTCTAACTACTGGTAGAAAAGCTTTTCACGCCATCGATCCCACAAAAAAGGCACGCTCGCTAAATTTAGTGCACTGATTGTGAGCTGGTAATAACACTTTACCCATAGCTATTGTTGTAGCCGATCTAAGCTGAGACGTCTATCAACCAATTAGTCTGGAATACACATCTCTTTTAGATACTCTGGAGCCATATTATGTATTGGATTTATACATGAGTTTATACACAACCCTTTCGGGAAATAGTAACCAGTGCAGTTAGTGAAGAAGTGGGGTGATTTGAATATAGAAATTCCAAAAATCAGTCTCGCTGCAGCGTTTAACACTGATTGCAGTCAAGTCATTCTACTGTTTGGTAGACCCGTGCATATACTGTTACAATAGTCTCGGATAGCGCAGGAACAGAGAGCCAGAAGCCATGATGTTTGCCACAATATCCCGGAATCCCACAGTGCACTTGAGTTTCTAATATTTTTAGTTCTAAAAATGATAGAAACTCAATATTAGAAACGTAAGTGATTTAAAATATAATCTTTTCATATATTTAAAATTTAGACAACGAATGTACTGGACAATTTTTTTTTAATTCTTCCCCTACTTTTTATTTTGTCTCACTATAGCATATATAACAGGAGTCAATTTACAGTATTTTTTTTTTTAACCCTTATCTGCATCTAATGGTGCATAGGGCACTGGACCAGACTGACGCAATGTCAACTTGATCATTAATCATATAAAGGCAAAGTGATCAGTCCTGGGCATCTTGTGCCAATTCAGGGTATAAAATAAGTATTAGAGTGACAACTATCTTACATTATTTATGTTGACCCTCCGGCAATTTACGGAGTTCGATTGAAGATGAGACCTCCGGCATGATAGCCTGTCGCATTAACTACCACACTATGTATGTATATAGGCGGAGGTCATCTATACACAACTTATATTGCTATGTACATCATCACATACCTAATTAAATATTATATTGCGACATTATACAAGAAACATAAACTAAGAATTATTCAAAATAATATAGGATAAGAATTATTGCAATTTAGGAACAAAGGTATTGCGATTATTTTAATGAAAAGTAAATTGAGAAACATATGATGATTACAATAAGAAGGATAAAAGCGATGAGGGCAAATTTTTGCTGCATCGTTCTCATTATCATGCTGTTCATTATTCTGGACGACCTGCTGAGCTGCTCGTCTGCTTCTCTTAACTAGAAACAGAAAAAGAACAATATTAAAAGTTTATAACGTAACCTAGAAATATTAGTGAATTTTTATCAGTATAATATATTATTTTGTGTGTAAAAATGTCGAGTTTTAGCCGAATAAATGTCATTTGCGGGAACTTTTGATTTGCTTCTTCAATTTTAAATTCGCAACTGAGGCGCATCGGTTGCTAGGAACGAGCTTTAGAATTTGTTACTACATTTACATACTATATTTCATTGCTGATACAATCCAGTCATACATTTTGGTTACGTTATTTTTTTTATTTTTTTTCTTCTTTACTGATTTAATATAATAAAGTATAATACATAACCATTGTTCCCACATTTGGACTCCTTTGAATTCCTGGTTCGAAACACGCGCGCACACACAGACACACATATACTTCAAGTGGGTAAATGTAAATTTCTCGTTTTCAAAAAATTCACCAAGTCAACATTTTAAAGCACTCCTTCATTATCTAATTATTTTATTTTTATTAATCGATTTACAAAATAAAAACGAAATCTAAGAATGAAGACTCTCCGATCCATAGCCAGAAACACATTGCGAGACCGAGTAAGAAATACCGACATTCGGAGCATGTGTAAGACGGAGGATATCGTGAGGTGGGGATGACAACGAAGGCGATACTGGAAGGAACATATAAACAGAATGTCAGAAGACAGACTTCTACGTATCGTCCTCCAAGGCAGCCCTGAAGGACGCAGACCTCCGAAAAGATTGAAAGACACCTGAGAGTCAACATTCCAAGAGCGACATGCGGAGTCACAAACAGATCCCTAGGATCTACAAAAAGAAAAAGAAGAAGAAGATTTACAAAATACATAGAAAGAGAGTTTCATATTATTTATTTATAGATTTGGTGTTTAATTTGTAGATCTCCATTTTAATTTATATATTAAATGTTAAGTTCAGTGATTGATTTTAACATTAAATATAAAAGTTTCAATTTATTTATTTAGTACTTTTTGTTGTCGTTTGAAATTATTAATAAAGTTACGCTGTAAAAAGTTGAGCTAAACTCGACATCACATTTATTACGCCGATTCGGATAGCACTCCTACGTTGAGCCACTCTCAACATAGGAGTGGTAAGGGAAAAAGAAGTAAAGACTTGACTTACCCTATTCCTCGAGCGCTGGATTGTTTCTCTTTGCAAGTTGAGGTCATTGAGAACAGTCGCCCCAATCTGTTCTGTCTCTAGTAAGACACTGTAACCTTCGGATAATTTTTTACCCGTTTTCTCAATTCTATCAGAGTTATCTAAGAGCTTAGTTTTCTGTTCTTGTGAAACATTCCACTCGTCGTAATATTCACTAGTGTCTGCAGACTGCACTAAAATACAAGAGAAATAGAAGCAATTAGTATGAGGATAGTATAGATTGCGGTGGAGACCATGGGACAGTCGTAATATTCATTAGTGTCTGCAGACTGCACTAAAATACAAGAGAAATAGAAGCAATTAGTATGAGGATAGTATAGATTGCGGTGGAGACCATGGGACAGTCGTAATATTCACTAGTGTCTGCAGACTGCACTAAAATACAAGAGAAATAGAAGCAATTAGTATGAGGATAGTATAGATTGTGGTACTATGGGACGTGAAGAGAGGAATAGGCCGGCCCCACAAAAGATGGGCCGATAACAGTGTCCCTGTCGCGGGTAGTAAGTGGATTGTAAAAGCCCAAATGAGAGAAGTCTGGAAAAAATTAGAAGAGACCCACATCCAGCAGTGGAGAGACGGCTGACAAAGAAGAAGAAGATGAGGGTAGATTAATTGTTGAAGTGCTGAGAGATATATCGACATATACCGATAATAATGCCGGTGTATTTTGTTGGCCCAGCCGGGAGATCGTGTAGCAGCGTGCGCATTTCTGAAGTTCCGATTTGTTAATAATATTCACTAATTTTTAGTGAACAATCGAAACACATTTGTTGTAAAAACCTATTGTTTTCACCATTACAATGTCAGATTAGTCCAATGTAGAAAGCAATCAAACATCACACGAAAATGTTTGTTGCACTTAAAGTAGTGATAGTGAGGATGAAATTATAATATTTACTAATCAGAGGATGCTCATCGATAGTGAAAACTTCGAAAACGAGCCAATTTCACAAAACCTTGACACATTTGACACAATAAAATTATGTAATTTTTTTTTCTTTCTCAAATCACATGTATTTTTAAATATGTAAAAGTATGTTTACTATAAAATGCTGTTTTATTTGAGTACTCTGATATATTCTCTACCAATACCAGAAAGAAATACTTAAACCGGTCAATATTTAAGAAAAATATTGTTGATTTGTGTACCTAATAAAAAGGATTGTCTCTGGCCAATATCTGTACCCGACGGATTCTCCAGTTCTTTGGACACGTTGCGCGTGGCAACGAGGATAGCCTGGAACGACTAGTTGTGATCGGTAGCCTGGAGGGAAAGAGAGGGAGAGGAAGATCCCCACACGATGGACCGATCAAATTAAGGCAGCAGCAGGCACCTCAGTGGTTGGAGCGCTACGTGCAGCGCAGTCAAGGGATAACTGGAGAAGAGTCATTGCTTCTGCAAGGGTCACAACCCTCAGCAATGAGGATTAAGACGGAGAAGAAATAAAAAGAACCATTTTTTTCAAAAGTCTTCAGCGATTTTAGTATATTACTCATAAGAAAAAATCTCAGCACTAAAATGGTTTAAAATCTACTTAAACAATGTCGCAAAACAAGGTTCAGTTTAGAAAATTCGAATTTACTTTTCATATTACATTTAGATAAAAAAAAGCAGCAGTAAGAGTCGGATATAAAAATATACATATAACTTACATGAGCTGCCGCCATTGTTTTGCTGTGCCGAGTTGAATTCAGCTTTGATCCGTGCTAATTCCGCTCGGTAGCACGGAACTCGTGTCATGAGGTGGCTCTGACCCGAACCTCGCACTTCAATCTCTAACTGTTCTAACTGGAAAATAATGAAAAGAAAAATATATAAATCATTCCTCAACATGCCTTCAATATTTCACAAATAGGTACCGTAGAACGGTGCTACTTGAATTTTGATGTGTTACTTGAGCACAGTACAAAAAAATTATTTAGATCGTGGTATCGATCGAAGTATCGTGTCATGAATCATGTCAATACGTTCATTATTGTAAACCAAATACAGATTTAATTTTTTGTTGTACTGAGCTCAAGTAACACATCAAAGTTCAAGTAGCCCCGTTATACGATATTGTATTCAAAGAAAAACTAACTAACTAACCATCACGCCGCTAGGCAGAGAGAATAGAGCGCCACACCACTCTGTCCTTGCAAACATTCTTCGCCTCTTCCACGTTCATGCATCTCCTCATACATACCCGCCGATTGTTACGACTCCTAACCTGACCACTTTCAAGTATTTGGCATACCTGATCGTGCGATGTTTTTCTCGGTCTTCCTCTGCTTCTTTTATTAATTTATTCAAAGATACATGTGCATATATAATAATAGGCTGATTTGTCTGTCTCCATGGTATAGTGGTTAGCGCATTTAGTTACCCGAGTCCCAGGGGGTCAAAATAAATATAAGTATTTGGAGACACTCGTGATGTTGTGAATAAAATAATCAGGTTAAATTATAAGCTGTATAAAAAATTTAAAATCATATTTTCAGGCGTTTCCCAGTATGTGAAATAATCCGGTTAGGATCTTGCATACACCCAAATAAAAGGGTTCCTGCTCAATAACAGCTTTCCCAATCCAACCATAGAGATGCCTCTAGTGAATTCACATATACAGTGTATGAGATTAAGGCCCAGTATTTGTTAAATTGCAACCTAATTTTCTCTAAACCCAGGTAAAAATTGACATAATTGATTTTTTTCTTCCTAAAACACCATTTTTGTATTAAAAAAATAAGTTTTTCTTTTAAATAAATATACGGTTTTGAAAAGAAAATAGGTATTGAAAGACAAGGAGTTAAAAAAAAATATATATATATATTTTTACAATCTTGACTAAAATTGGGAATAGAAAAAAGGTCAGTTTTGTCAGAGATGGTTGACTAATTTTGTCTGCTTATAAATAAATCAATGCATAATATGGTTGCAGAGCATCTAAAAAATCTGATAGACGTCTCACGCTTTCATCAGCTAAGAACTGTAATGAGTAAAGAGATATGTTTTTTTTTTAAAAACCCTTATCCGCACCTCTATGGTGCATAGGGCACTGCATTATATAAACGCAATATTATCTTGATCGTTAACACACGAAGGAAAGGTGATCAGCCCTCCGCTTCAGGCACCAGTCCAGGATAATACTGAATAAATATTAGAGTGAAAAAATCTAATTTGACACCCTATCTTTATCTTTTATCCTATCTTTATTTGACCCCCCTCTGGGAATCGAACCCGGGACCTCCAGAATGGCAGCCGAGCGTGCTGACCATTACACTACGTAGGCGGACACTAAGTATTTAATTTAGATTAATTTATATAGTAGTATTACACAAAAATGGCTATAAATTAATCAAAATTATTATTGTAATGAATTTAATAATAATGCATTTGTATTTTTTTCTCGCTTACCAAATCATTTGCTTCCTCGAAATGATCTTCGATGCCGGCAATAAGTCTTCTTCGATCATCTAAAAATAATAACGAATGGTGTATTATCGGAAAATTTAAAAAAAAACTGCCTTTTTTCCAAATAAAATCTACATTGAAACTCATCAGTCAATGAGTTAAGTAATGAAAATTAAAATGGATACCATAAATTGACTGCTAAATCAATTAATAAAACAACTAAATCGCTCAAAATAAGATATTTTAAGAGATTTAGTTGTTGAAGAACTTTGTGCAAAGTGGACAATGGAAATAGTAATTACGCATATTAATTTCTCTTCTTTTTTATTTAGCTTACTATAACTACAGCTGTTTATAGAATACATCGAGGACTATCAACAGTATACAACTTACACAAGCTAATGCACTGGTATGCAACCTCAGTGGCCTGGCTATCGCTGCCCATCCTATAGTACCTACTTTCCCTCTTCATTTTCATGCCCATATAATACATTCCACTCCTAAATCCGTGAATCTGGAATGCAGAACTAAATACCTTACCTTTATTTAATTACAATTTAATTAACACCATGTCCTTTCGATACGGAGCTATATGTACCACTCAGGTGCAGATAGAGGTCAGGAGAGAAGAATAATTCTTAGAATCCCTATTATAATGCTGATAAAACTTGCAATATGTTTAGTGAAAAACTAGGGAAAAAACTCTTATATAGACGTTTGTAAAAAAAACAGGATTCGAAATAAGAGAGCTAACTAACCTGATTTTGAAAGCTTCAGTGTGCCGATTTGAGCAGTTATATCCGCCGTTAAATTAGAATATTGTTGTTCGTAAGACTCTATAAGGGAAGTCATTTTATATGGGGTTAATTACTACACTGGTTTGCAGGAAACAAAGTTTATTTTAAATATTTGTAAAAGTATAATTATCAGTCCACAACAAACAAAAATGTATGAATTATGTGCGAAACAATCATACTACAAATCACAAAACGTCGCAAACAAATAACGAAAACGAACTGTCATTAAATGACAACCAGAGTCAGAGATAAAAACCAAGATAAACCATTAAGGTCATTTGGTCAATGTTCCGTTATTGATGCTGTTCGGAATAATAAAATGTTTTTTTTTTTTAATTTTTAGTGTTTTATTTTATGATTTTTTTTAAATTAAAAAATTATTGAAAAGGATACAGATAACATAAGATACAAGTACAGGAAATCAGGATAAATGGCACTTCCGAAAGGAAAATGATAAAGATTAGCGGGTAGGAAAAGAAGAATAGCACCAATGAATTCATACCCGTACTTGTTAGCTTATGTAAATTGTACATTCCTAACCGTTACGGTTCTACTGTTTCATTTACATACCTTTAATGGTGTGAAAAAGTGGTTAAAAAATCGATATTGTTCTAAATATTTTTTTACTCAATAGTCTCAGATTGAACGTTTTGTTCCAACTGATGAACTGACACTGTTAATAACAAAACAACCAACCTTGCGCTCTTGATGAGAGATTTTACGAAAATGGCACTAAATAAATTATCAAAAAATGTTATTTATATAATTTAAAGTATACTGGATTCATTTGGTTCATTTGGAATAGCGTATTTTAATAGAAATAGCGGGTTTTATCCATTAACATACTAAAATGATGTTTCTCGAAAAGTGAATTTACTCAAATTTTCTCCCGAGTGAAAATACCCTATTTCGAATTCGGAAAATTCACGCATGGGTGAGCAATACTGGTGACTGGCAACATATATTAAGTAGTGTGCTCGCCACTGGCAACTGGAAATCAGAATCTCAATCTCCCGGACTCTCATGAATCTCGATAAAATATAATAAAGTAAATAAAAACTAGATATTGCCCGGGAAACGCGTCTCGGCAATCGACGCCAGCGAACCTTTCTGTAAATTAAACTCTCCTTCAAATACGATGGAAAATCTGCGGTAAGTTTTCGTTATTTGCTTTGCAACACGCAATATTTCTAACCTATCTAAAATAACAATTTCGTATTGATGTTTATTATTTTGTTTTATATTTATAATAGTATATAATCCTAAGTTATGGTTTAATTTTTTCCGACGTTTTTTAAAGATTTTGAATATTAATTTTACTAAGTTTTATTTTTATCCTCGGGCCCTATTATTTTTATGCAAATTATATATTTTTTAAACAATAAATAAGTATTAGTGTAAATAATCATTTAGTTTTTGATTTTACAAAAAGACATTCGAGGAAAAAATATTTTCAGACAAAAGAAAATACATCATTACAATTTACATCGCTTTCTGGAGAGAGTTACTTAGAAAAAACTTCTGGAAATTATAATATTTGACTTAAGAAACAGCAGAAGTCTTAAATTAGATTATTTAGAAATATAAGAAATGAAAAAAAACAGTGAATAATAATTTACCTATAAGTCAGCATAAAAAAATTGCTCAGATTCCATTCTGAGATGAAGGCGAGTGTTTTTGCCTAGAATTTTCACTCATGAATTACATGAAATTATAGTAACTTTAAACATAATGAGTAAATCCACTCACAAGTAGGCATAGGCTATGAAACTTATAAAGTTGAAGCCTGAGTAGGGACATGATAAACGGTGTTGCATAAGCCGTAGCTAGATTTCAGAGTCATTTGGACGTTAAGTAATTAAAAAAAAAACATTCTGAGCTAAACTTAAGTATGTTTATTACAAAATGCTGTTTGATTTGAGTAGTTTACCAATACCAGAAAGAAATTCTAAAATCGGCCAATATTTGAGAAAAAAATATGTTGATTTTGTACATACCTGATAAAAAGGACCATTTTTGCCAAAAAAACGTCTTCAGTAATTTTAGCATAAATATAAGATTTAAATTTAATATCAGGACTGATCACCTTACCTTTATGTAATTGACGATCAAGAAAACACTGCATTAATATGATGTTTTACTCTATGCTCAATTGGGTGGAAATAGGGGTTTAAAAAATAACTAAGAAAAAAAAAGTTATAATTTTTTTGCTTTTAAGTTATAATTTTTTGTTTTTACTTTTGCGCTTAATTTTTATGTGATTTCATAATAGGTAGACTAACATTTAGTTAAATGATAATGTTAATGTATTTGCGTAGCTCTCGAGAAATATGAAGATACTATCTTTAGTCTGATGACTCGCAGATAACGCACGTATTGTGAAATACGTAAAAAGTGTATGAAATTTAAATTACGAAGAGTATTTGTTACAATAACAGTTTTTGTCGATATTATCAAGCACCCAAAGAGTCAAATATTCAATAAGTCATGTGATAAAATGTAGGTCAACTCAGTCCTAAAAATAATCTGTAAGTATTTGAATGAATTTTTACTTTATTTTTCATATGTTTTGTTGGAAATGTATAGTTTTTTTTTAAAGGTATAAATATCATTTTTCTATATTACTTGTATAATTGCAAAAAAGAATCATTAACACGTTAAACTCCAATACTAAAATTCGTAAATTTTGAAATTCACAAAAAAAAACTTTTTGGTAATTTACGTATTTTAATAGTAAAATGTATTTATTTTTTGACATCTCATCAAAGATGAAGAAGAATATGGAAGTCTGGGCATTTAAATAATATGAAAATAACTCCTGTAATTGGAGATAATCCAGATTTTGTGAACAAGTATTTGGACACACTCAAAATGTTGTAAAATGTATTTTAGTTTATTAATTTTTTTGATTTGACGATGGGTTCCATAGTTAAAGCATTTTGAATATAGCTCTTGATTGAGGTCACCGGTGCCCTCCATGGGGCTGCGGTCCAACACAGGCGAGGTCCCCAGTGCCCTCCATAGGTTAAAATTGGTTGATGTTTGTCATAAGTTTTTGAATTTTTATTGAATACCATATTTTTTTGTTTCCAAACTAATATCTGTAGCAATTTATATACATACTTACTTGCTAAATAAGCACTAAAACGGCCAAATTCAAGTCTCGCCCTATAAAATTTAATAATTTTGTTTTCAGGGAAGGACAGTTACTCGGTATTGGCAACCCTTTGCTCGATTTATCAGCAACTGTAGACAAAGACCTCCTCACCAAGTACAGTTTGAAGCCCGACGATGCGATAATGGCCGAACCCAAACATCAGCCCTTGTATAATGAGTTGATGGAAAAATATAACGCCGAGTTTATAGCCGGAGGGAGCGTACAGAACTCTCTACGGGTGGCGGAATGGTTCCTGGGAAAGCCTAATGTTGCTACGTATTTTGGTTGCGTTGGAAATGATAAATACGCAACCATTTTAAAGGAAAGAGCCAGGTACATTAAATATTTTTTATTACTTTTACGAAATGCAGTTCTCTAAGAAATGTCAGTATAAAACTTGAATCTAAATTTTTTTATTGTTTTCATCATTCTCTCAATGAAAAAAAAAAATTTTTCATTCTTTCAATGAAAATAAAATATTTTCATCATTCTTTCAATGAAAAAAAGAGTTTATTTTCATCATTCTTTCAATGAAAAAAAGAGATTCTTTTCATCATCCTTTCAATGAAAAAAAAAAATTTCATCATTCTTTTAATGAAAAAAAGAGATTCTTTTCATCATTCTTTCGATGCGATCTATTATCACCTTCCTCAAATAACGTTTCTTTAATCAACTTCACCATAGCCAATTTGTTAACGGGAAAAAACAAGTATTATTAGTTACGTAACATGATAATAATTTGAACCGATTCATGTGAATTTGTAAGGTCAAACCTAGCCTCAGTGCCATAATCAATTTCCTTAATTAACACATTAGAATATTGGAGATGTTGTCATGCTGTGTATATCTGTTTATCTGTGTCAAAGGTTATCAAACAAACATCGTAAGTAGGACTTTATTGCTAAGGACAAACGGCACCTTCACTTTTAGAATAGTGTAACTCAAAAAACGGTATTTCAAATCAAATTTATTTAAAAAAAAAATGAATCTATCCATTTTTAATGTAAATATGACTATATCTTAAAATCTATTGTGACATCCTTCAACGCCCCTAGGACACAAATCTAAAATTTAGATTTTTATATCTCAACATACATGAAGAAGGATAAGGAAGTATTTCTGTAAATACTTCCATATTCTTCTGCTTATGCCCTGTGGCTTATGTCATAGGCTGGATAAGTGATCATTTTGTACACATGCAACATTCACCATTCTGCCTTTGATTGACAACCACACTGCTCAAATTTTTGGAACTCTTAGATATTTCATTATTCTCATGACACTGTACATATGAGTTCACAAGCGCCATCCATGTTGGATTAAGAAAGCTTTTATTTAGCAGAGACCATTTTATTTGGATATATTCCATATCCTAACCCCGGATCATTTTCACATAACGGAAAACACTTGAAAACATGATTTTAATTTTTTATGCAGCTTATAATTTCACCAGTTATTTTTATTCACAACATGTCCATTGAGTGTGTCCAAATACATACTTACTCAGGCTACACATGTGATCATTTTACACACATGTAATATTCACTTAACCAGCCTATCACAGGTCGTAAGCCCTGTAAATTACAGAGACTTCCATATTCTTCTTGCATGTTCTTTTTCTATGTTGAGATGTCAAAAATATAAAATAATTAAAATTTCTGCTATGTGGAGAAACCCGGATTTGTGAACAAGCATTTGGACACACTCAAAATGTTGTGAACAAATATTTATCGTTAAAAATGAATAAATTTGTTAATAGCAGTTGTGTAATTTTTAGCGCAGATGGTGTAAACGTGCAATACCAAGTGACTGACAAACAGCCGACGGGCACTTGCGGAGTGCTCATCACGGGAACGCAACGCTCCTTGTGCGCCAATCTCGCCGCCGCCCAGTCCTTTACGGAGGACCACCTCGACTCGCCCCAGAGCCGAGCGCTCATCCAGAAGGCGGACGTAATCTATACTTCCGTAAGTCCGTGTAACGCAATAACGCATTATCTAATTATCTGAGAATCGTGTTTCAGAGATTTTATCAACTTGTTGAATTTCATTTAGTCATTTTATAAATGAACACAATGACACATCGCAAAAAACTTGATTTTTCAGAAGAACATTTTTAAAGTTTAAAAATATAATACATTTATCAAAAATAAATATCAAGTCACTTATTGAACTTTTTACTGTGCAACAGACCTTTTTAGGTAAAACCTGAAGTTTTTCTCTCCATTTGAAAAATATTTAGTATATTAAAAAAATTATTAAAACATGCCTTTTCTTCAAAATGCAAAAACAACACTTTCTGCCCTGTAGCGGGTAAATATTTAGTTAAAAGGGATATAGTACATTTTCTGGGCATTCCGACAACATGCACAACTGAAAATTGACGATTTTTGATTTATGACGTTCTTGAAAGGAGTGAGCGACATGTTCCATTTTTTTTTCACAATAGAACATAAAATATCATTTCATTAATTGATTCGACAGTCACTTTGGTAATATATATCAATTTTAAATTTAATTGAAGATTTACTTGATAAATATCACTATTTCTTAAAATTTATTGTGACACATGTTTCGAAGCATTCCGTATAATTTTCAAACATATCAGGTTATTTTTTAAATTTTATTTAAAGAGATGACATAATTTAAAAGTTGACAAGCTAAAAAAAAAATAAGCAATAAAAAATGAAAAAAAAAACTTCCCCAATGCAAGAAAATAAAAGAAGTCTACAATGATAAAAATAAAAAGGTAAAATTTGTTGATTTATTGAAAAATTTCCAATAAAAAGCGTCAAGTGTCAACTGGTGAGCTCATTTGGGTTATTTTTCTTATGTAACGAAAACAATTGGAAACACGCGAGCAGTGCTCGGATTGACACGATACGACACATGCGCCGTCCACTAAAACTGCTTATTCAAAAGCATTAAGTGGTTGATGTGTACAGTAATGAGGTTTTATCTAACAAAACAGTATGTATATAAATGAATGTTTTCAGGGATTTTTCCTTGCTGTGAGTCCCCCGTCGATCCTCCGGCTGGCAAAGCATGCGGATGAACACAATCTCACCATGGTCATGAATATCAGCGCCCCCTTTGTGTCGCAGTTCTACAAAGATCCGCTCATGGAGACCATGCCCTATGTTGATATTATCTTTGGTAATGAAACTGTAAGTAAAAACTCTTGAATAAATGTCTACAACCATGCACTCACACATCGCTCACTCCTTTCAAAAACGTCATACATGTACATATAAAAAAAACTTGATTTTTCCGGAGAACATTTTTAAAGTTTAAAAATAAAATACAATGTATTAAAAATAAATAACAAGCCACTTATTGAACGTTTTACTGTGCAACAGATCTTTTTAGGTAAAACCTGAAGGTTTTTTCTCCATTTGAAAAATATTTAGTATATTTAAAAAAATAATTAAACAATATCTTTTCTTTAAAATGCAAAAACAACACTTTCTGCCCTGTAGTGGGTAAATATTAAGTTAAAAATATGCCGCTTTTGCTGAGATATAGTACATTTTCTGGGCATTCCGAAAACATGTACAACTGAAAATTGACGATTTTTGATTTATGACGTTCTTGAAAGGAGTGAGCGACATGTACATCTTTATACAACTATGGACCGACACACGTACATCTTTATACAACCATGGACTGACTCATGTACATCTTTATACACCCATGTACTGACACATGTACATCTTTATACAACTATGGATTGGCACATGCACATCTTTATATATGTTATAATTTTATTATTTATTTCATTTAAAGTTAGCATAAGGCATAAAAGTATCAGAGTATACTAAATTTTTCTCAAGTTGGTGGTTCAGTAGTAAATGTGTATTGGCAGTTATTGTTTTCCTTCTTATTGTGCCACCCCTAGCTAAGGTTGGCAGTTGCCTTTTTTTTACCAGTTCGCAACTAGCGCACTAAATTTGGCGAGCATGCCTTAGCTGTTGCGGGACCAATAACATGGAATGCTCTTTCATCAGTAGACACAGTGAGAATGAGATGATCTTTAGAAAAAGATTAAAACGTATTCGTTTCAAAAATCTTTCCCACAATCTCCTTTTCCTCAATTAAATCACAGTGAAGCGCCTAGGCCTTATATAAATTATTACTTTTCAAAATGTATATTTTAACATTTCACAACTTGATAAAACAATTAATTTTATTTCAGGAAATGTCTACGTTTGCTCAAGAATCAAATTTAGGCACAACTAATTTGAGCGAAATTGCGCTGAAGGTATGTGAATTACCGAAGAAAAACAAGAATAGCCCCAGAGTGGTTATAGTAACTCAGGGAAAAGAACCCGTTCTCCTAGCAAACAATGGCAAAGTAGTGGAGATACCCATCATACCCTTGTCCAAGGATGCCATTGTGGATACAAATGGCGCCGGCGACGCGTTTACCGGCGGATTCCTCGCTCAGCTGGTCTTGAAGAAGCCCCTGGAAGAGTGTGTCAAGTGTGGAATATATGCGGCTTCGCAAATCATCCAAAGATCGGGATGTACATTCTCGGGAAAACCAAATTTTACCTCTTAGCTGACAGCGATAATTGCCGAGTTTTTCAATCAACAATATCATAAACGTTGTATAGATTTTGCATTTTTTGTACTTATTTTGATATTATATCGTGTGTACCTGATAACACTTGAAGCGTCTCAGGGTTTATTTGTAGCGAGCATAATTTATTTATTTCTCAATCGCAGTGAATTCTCTTTTGAGGGAATAGACAAAAAATTTAAAATTACAGTTACAATACACTTCTGATTTTCCGAGATGGATGATGGAAAAAAATCCTGCATAATTGATTTACCAGTTAATCCGAAAACATAAAAAAAGTAAATAAAGAGAAATTTTAAACTGCGCTTTATGCGCTTGTGTATACCTACTTGTTTGCTTAGATGCACATGTTGACAGAGTAACACGACTAGAGACAACTAACCTGAAAACGGATATTTTGCACTATTGTAAAGTATTATTTATGTAGAGGTGGATAAGATCCGATCATTTAGAAGATCTGCATCAGTGAATCCTTACTCTAATACTGAAACATTGGGTCTTTCCTCCTATGAATCACACCCATAAGGCCCGAGAATTTTTATCAAAAATATTATGACCATAATTTTTTTTGGAGATATGTAAAACTGCCCCTATACAGTATAGTAATTTAAATATAATTTGTACCCAACATGCAAGTATTTTGAATGATGAGAGTGAAAATTTTTCGAGACTGTTGGTAGTTATCTGTGCCAAATTTTAGTTGTTATATAAATTAATTAACTGTTTTTTATTCTGCCTACCCTGGTTGAAAATTCCATGCATGCGCTGCATGGAATTGTTAAAACAAGGTTAACTAATAACTGTCAGTCATGCCTGCATGCTCGGGTTGACTATAAAGTGTCATCGCAAAACTGACTAAACGATGGCCAAAATGCATATCGCTCACTCCTTTCAAGAACGTCATGAATCAAAAATTGTCGATTTTCAGTTGTGCATGTTTTCGGAATGCCTAGAAAATGTACTACATCCCAGCAAAAGAGGCATATTTTTAACTTAGTATTTACCCGCTACAGGGAAGAAAGGGTTGTTTTTGCATTTTTAAAGAAATTTTAATATACTAAATATTTTTCAAATGGAGAAAAAACCTTCAGGTTTTACCTAAAAAGATCTGTTGCACAGTAAAAAGTTCAATATGTGGCTTGATATTTATTTTTAATGCATTGTATTATATTTTTAAACTTTAAAAACGATATCCTGAAAAATCAAGTTTTTTGATTTATGACGTTCTTGAAAGGAGTGAGCGATATGGTAAATCAAGTCTGCCGTCTTAGAAATAACCTCTTGTATACTGTCATAATGTATGCATATTGAATCTCAAATACGATAAGGAAATGAAGTTATATTTAGTAACGAAATGTGCAATAAATAAATATAATCTCTGTTGTCGATGCATAATAATAACAATAAAAGCCAGGGTAATTACCTTTATAAACAATTTTCTGTCAAGATATTTAAATATGTATTTTTAAATCAAACAATGGGCTGTATATAGCTGATTCAGAAGAAAAACGAAGCAATAACAAAAAACTGATTGTTGTGTAAATCTACATCGTTTTGGATATTTTGGGGAGAGGTGCCTGCAACTCTGTTTGACTATAACAAAGGAATACATCCATCGGACCTTTATGTCCAAATATACTTGAAAAAGAAGGGAAAGAGAGGGAGAGGAAGATCCCCCACACGATGGACCGATCAAATTAAGGCAGCAGCAGGCACCTCAGTGGTTGGAGCGCTACGTGCAGCGCAGTCAAGGGATAACTGGAGAAGAGTCATTGCTTCTGCAAGGGTCACAACCCTCAGCAATGAGGATTAAGACGGAGAAGAGAGAAAAATACTTGAAACATTGAACAAAGATGTTTAAATATTCTTCGAATGAGATTCATGGTCTCTTCCCATCTCAAATTTAAAGTGAAAAATAATGTTACACTCAATATGTATGTATGTAATAGGTACATTACAGATCAGGTTGATAGACACAACAACTATTAGTCTTACCAGTTCACTAAATTTGGCGCGCATTCCTTTGCTGTTGCGGGACCGATGGCATGGAATGCTCTTCCACCAGTAGTTAAAAACAGTGACAGTGAGATGATCTTTAGAAAAAAAAAACTAAAAATACATTCGTTTGTTAATGCTAAATCATTTCTATAATCTCCTTTTCCCTAATTAAATCACAGCGAAGCACCCTTGAGTTGGTATTTTACGAAAATGGCGCTATATGAATTGTCGAAAATTATTTTAAAATTTATTTTATATAACCTTAAAATAACAAGCACAAAATTTGTGCTTCAAATATTAATTATACATTTATTTATCTCCCATCGCTGTCTACAGGTTAGTTTTTCTTTTACATTAGTAAATTATTTATTTAAATAAAGTTGATAGGAAATAAAAACGATTTTGCCATTTGAACATTGAAATTCTTTATCACTAGTCACATACGCATGTGTCATGTAATACATATGTAAATAGATAGGGTATAGTGTGAAGTTTTATGATGTGGCCTTATCATTAGTTACAATTTGACTGCTCCGTGTGAGAATTTACGCATATTCATAATGAATGTGTATACATATTTGGGTCTGTTAGAATATGCACAATAAATTGTTGGTCGAAAATGTATTTGTTTTATTTCTATTGTGGATTTTGTGGCTGTTTCACATTGGAGCAGGGTAGGTATTACTATTTTATTAGTGAAAGTAAAAAAAAGTATATAAAACTTATAAATTATCCTCCAGAGATCCAAGACGTCGTTAAGTGGGGAAGACAACGAAGAAGAAGGTGGTATGTGCATGTGAGGAGAGTGGAACCATCCAGACTCCCTCCACATTGCACTGTACGGCTAACCCCAAGGTAGACGACTCCCAGGCAGACCACTAAAGTGATGGATCGACATCGCAGGAGGCTAATCCCTCTTAAAAACAGGCCACAAGGCCTACACCAAGCAGAAGAAGAAGAATATTGAAAATAAAAGAGGTTGATAATTTTCACAAAATTATATTTTGTGTAATAACACCAGCTACAGCTAGATCTTATTTGCAATATATACAATAGATTATACAAATATTCCATAAGTAACAATAATTAACTTTATACTCTGTCAGCAGATCTTGCACAACAACGAGACAAGGCTGTCCCCATAAATAAATACCAACAACATAATAACGTAGGAGCCACTTTCCTCAGAGTCCTCGCATAGGTACAAGTCCACAAAGCGCAAATCACAAAACCTAAGTATGAAATACTGAGTTCAAATTATATATTAGATTCTTATCAAATAAACAATGCAGTAATAAATAAAGCGTCGGAGACATCGTACAGGCATTTGATCTGATTCTATTAGGCACCTAACCAGTGAATGACAAACGACATTTCACCAAACAAAATATGATCAGTTCTCAACACTATGTGTAGTAAAAAAATGTAAAAAATATTCTTTTCACTTCTCGATAGACTTTACATCAACGCCAATATCAAAACGTCTTAAATTAGCATCCGTATAATTAAATTAAATCAATATTATATAAAATAAAATTAAAAAAAACAAGTCGAATCTTTATACAGATATTGAGATTGGTATATTCGGTAAAAAACGAAAACCTAAGAAAACTAATTACAAAATTATATAATGACACTTACAAAAAACTAGAACCAATCACAACGTAAGAGATGTATTTTGGTACGATAACAAAGATACAAATTATCCGCGTTTATTAGTTGGCGGGTCATAGTCCCTAGCACGTTTGACTATACGTCGTATTGCTGTATTATTGCCGGGAGTAGGTAAGGTTACACTTTGGTTTGAGTGGAGTGGTTAGGAGCGGCGCATGGTGGTGTTGAGCGACTGCATGAGGCCCGTGTTGATGTAGCCGTACGAGGTGCACACGCTGTTCTGCTGCTGGTTGCGCGGGTCCTGGTACTGGTACTGGCCCATCATCTGCGCCGGCGCGTTGAACTGCGCGGGCGGCGCCCCCGGGAAGGCGGAGCCCTGCTGCGGCCCCATGCGGTACCCGTTTAGCGGGGGCCCGTACGCGCTGATCAGGTTGGGGTTGATGGGGCTCATGCGCGACGACGCCATCTGCATGTGTTGCTGCATCGTCGTCACGTTGCCTGACAACCACACATACACATTATAACATCTTACCAAAATAGATAAACCGCGTAATAATTAAAAAAAAATAATAACGTCTAAATTATAGTACAGCGATCATAAACTATTTTCGTTCCTTGAGTATGAATTAATGTAAATTGATGGACAAAAGAAACATTTAATTTGATTGAGAGAGATTTTCTTCAATGAAATTCCACGTCACAATTTTCTAATCCAGAATAAGCGCAAACAGAGCAATGCATAAAATGAAGTTTCACTTCAAACGCATGAGAGTCTCACGCATATTCAATTTTTAATTATTATATTTATTTAAACTTCATTTACAGGAAAGAAACAAGTATTGCTAAAAGGCAATATCTTCCAACCAACCAAAAACAGACTAGTGATATTGGTCAAAATGTTTGATACCATGTGTAGCTGTTTGCAATCAGAGGGCAGATAGAACTTGAACATTAAAAAAAAAACATAAATTACAAATTAATGAAAATAAGGAAGGCAAAGGAAAAAGGGAGTTTAGGGAAGGAGGTAGAGGGAAAAACTAAGGGAGGAGGTTTGATAGACAGTTAGGATTCTAATGATAGATGGTAATGTGTCACGACGTTATTCTTATTTAAATTGTTATTCTTAAAAATTATTTGTTCTATATGTACTCAACTTTTGTTATTTTGCCAACAAAATATACGAATTACATTGGAAATATCATCACGATAAATTATGAATTAGTAATTAAGGAGCTTTGAGTAAAAGAAGTGAATTAGCAACCAAAGAGCTTTGAGTAAAAGGAGTGAAATAGCAACCAAGGAGCTTTGAGTAAAAGGAGTGAATTAGCAACCAAGGAGCTTTGAGTGCCCAATTACCGGGAATGTTCCTGGCGTTGCGGGCGGTGTCGGCAGGCTGCGGGTAGTACTTGTGGTAGTGCGGCGTGACGGGCGGGGCTGGCGGCGTGGGGCCCTGGTGCGGGGGCGTGCCCCCCTCCCCCGCGCCCCCGCCCGCCGCGCCGCCCGTCTCCGCCATCTGCTGCAGGCGCGCCAGTGAGCACGACGGCCCTCCGCCGCCCTGTGGACATACGCGCTTCGTGTTATTACCTCATTTGCTAACTAACCATCACGCCGCTTCGCCACAGGGAGAATAGAATGCCACAACACTCTTTACCTCTTCCACATCCATGCATCTCCTCATATATACTCGTCTATTCATATTCCGTCTCCTGACCTGACCGTTTTCAAGCATTTGATTTACATCCATTTTTTTGGCAAAGCATCCAAAATTGAGTGATACATGATGATAAACATACTTGATTTATTGCTCCCATTCCCAACTAAATGCACGTCATAAATTTGTCATACAGTTCTTTCCTCACTCGTTACTTTAGAACAGTATGAACTTTAAAAAAAAAGTTAGTTACAAAAAAAAAATAAACGTACATTATGTACAAAGAAAATGCTTGTAAATTTGCAAGCATATTATTAATTTCCCTTTTCCATACCCAATAGTGCATAGGGCACTGAATCGTATTGTAGCAGTGTTATCTTGATTGTTACTCATATGAAGGCAACTTGATAACTTCTGCACTCCAGGGACCAGTCAAGGGTATAAAATCACTAATATTTCTTACTTATTTTCGCTCCCTCCTGGGAATCGAACCTGGGACCTTCAGAACGGTAGCTAAATATGCTAACCATTACACCACGGAGGCGGACACATATGTAAACACATGTGTGTTGTGTAAACACATACAATATAATAAAGCACCCTCCTTATCATTCATCACTCACTTTGTGTAATACCACTTAAAAAAATAAAATAAAATAAAAATTAATTTTAAATTTCAATTAAAAAAATTATAACATAAAGTGAACAATGAAAGATATTACAATACCGCAAAGTTATCAATGCTTTTAAGATAAAAAATAAAATGTGTAGATGTAAGCATACCTGCTGGTAGAAGGGCTGTCCGGAGCAGGCCTGCCCCCCGTAGGGCTGCCCCTGCTGGAAGCTCTGCTGGCCCTGCAGGTAGCCCATGGCCTGGTACGCCATGGCGCCCCCCACGCTCTGCTGCGACACCACGCCCACTACCACAACCGACAACATCATATTACAGCACAATAATTTTGTTGAGAAAATTTGTCGGTGTAGGATATCATCACCAAACAACTCGAAACAAGACTTCCCGAACACTGCTCGGGTTTATAAAAATATAAAACCCTTACTGCACCCCAATGGTGCATAGGGCACTGCTTCATATAAACGCAGTGTTATCTCGATCGATTACACATGAAGGAAAGGTGATCAGCCCTCCACTTCAGGTACCAGTCCAGTGTAATATTGAATAAATATTAGAGCGAAAAAATCACATATATTTATTAAACCCCCCTGGGAATCGAACCCGGGACCTCCAGAACGGTAGGCGAGCATGCTGACCATTACACTACGAAGGCGGACAAAGCCTCCGTAGTGTAAAGAGGCTGCTCGGGTTAGTCAATAAAAACAAATACATAATTATAGATTTGGTTCGGGCAAATCAATACTACCGGAATAGGATTTGCCCGAGCAGCACTCGGATTCATCAATGCAACACAAACTCTTTGCCCGAGTCATGTGAGGGATAAACTGGCAACTGGTTAAGGGGAACTCGCAAACTGAATAATTCAGTAAGTGACCGGCTTTGAGAGAAGTCACTTGTCTCTCCACACCCTGTTTTTTTCAGATTATGTATTGAAAATATATATTTTTTAAATTCCTTATCTTTCAATAACTCTATTCTTTTCAAAACCATATATTAATTTCAAAGAAAAACTAATTTTTTCAATAAAAAACGATGTTTTAAAAAAAAAGACAATTACGTTAAATGTTACCTGGGTCTAAAGAAATTTAAGTTGCGGGCAATTAATTCAGCAGTCAATATTGCATATTGCAATTGCAGTAATATATAACACTTTTTAATTTAAATTTAACTTTTTTGTGACTAGTATTCCGATGCATTCTGCACCATTTTAAAACACCGTATGTGAAATTAAGTCTTCATTTTAGAGTTGTGTCCTTACAGTGAAGAAGGATGAACAGGGGGGTAGGAGTTGTTTCTTATTATTATTTATTTTTCCATCATTTATTTTTTTATTCTATCCGTGACATGGACAATTAGGGCCCCCCCCCCCTATCATTTTCATTCAATTTAAAAAAAAAAACATAAAAACATATAAGATAAAACAGTATTATGTATAAATTGACTGCGACTGTGGAGATTCATATTGTGTGTACTGGCAAAAAATATTAACTTGAAAATATGCAATTTTGACTAAATGACGCATATTATAAAGGTTTCAACGTTCTATAAACTGGCAAAATACACCAAGTAGTTCGAAATATCATATTTATGTGGTTTTAAAAGTAACTTCAACTTTGAGTTTAATACATAGCTATTTATATTCATAGGTATTTTATTCAAGCTACAAGGTTTAAATAACGGATTATCAAAATGGGGAATTTTAGAGTTAACGTTTTTTGCCAGTTTGTTTTTTAATAGCGGATATTTTAATTTTAGAGTTATCATTTTTTGCCACAATTTATTGTTATGACTTCCAGAAACTTCAAAACAAGAATCAGAAATCTGGAATCAGTTTGGGTGATTGATTGATGGGACACTGAATAACGGGACATACCGTGGTGTTGGTGTGACATGGGCGGCGTGGTGCGATGCCGGGCGGGCGGCGTGGCGGTGCCGCGCATGGCGTTGCCGTTGTTGTTGTTGTTGTTCTTCTGCGCATTCTCCTGCACCGCGCTCCCGCCGCTGGCATTCACCTGGTTGCTGTTCTGGCTGTTGTTCGAGTTGCCCCTGGAAACAGGCAAACTTTCCGGTCACACCTCGCATTAAATACACACCGGCTCGACATCATTCGTGAACAGATTGATGAACTTGTTTAGCGAGAAAAATTCAAAAGATAGAAGAATTTGTGAATTCTGATTACTGATTGTAAAACTTAAGTTAAATAATAATACAGTCGAACTCGGTTATTATGAGAAAGACGGGATTGACTAAACTTTCCCATTATAAGAGTTACTCGTTATACTAGAGAATTTTATTTTAAATATACCCATCACATGAAAAATGGCAATTCAATCAAACACATACAGTACGGCCGTTACACACGTATTATATTTTACTGTCAATCCACTTTTCCCATAAATATTAGAAAATCCCGCACTCCTTTGCGTACTGCCACTGTACTGTAAAACTCGCCTCCCACATAATGTGTTAGCAATGATAGTTACCTGTTCCGGTTGTGCACGTTCTTCTGCTTGGGCTGGGTGCCGGTCATGATGGGCGGGATGTGTATGGAGGCGTGCATGGGGTGCGGCGCGTGCTGCGGGCTCGGGTGCATGTGCAGCATGGAGCAGGGCGAGGCCAGGTCGGAGGCGATGCTCGTGGGCGACTCCAGCCCCAGCTGGCTCACGTCCAGCTCGCAGGCGCCGTACTGCACGCTGTGCACCGAGTTGCTGGTGGAGTCGGGCGTGTACACGCCCAGCGAGGGCAGCGCGGGGCTGGCCGCCTGGCAGCCCTCCTCGCGCTTGCCCTCCTCCTTCTCCTCCTTCTTGCACGTCTTCTTCTCGCACATGTCCCCGCGCGCCTTGTTCTCCGGGATGCCGCACTGGTTGTGCCCGAAGTGCTCCCCGATCATCTGGTTGCCCTGCTGCCGCTCGTAGCTCTGCGCGATGTTGTTGCACTCGGGCGGCTTGCTGTTGGCCTGCTTGTTCTTCTCGTTCTGGGTCTGGCACGAGGAATTCTTGGACTGGCGGGAGTTCACCTTGCACGAGTCGGCCTTCTGCCCGCACTCGGCCGGCTTGGCCTGCGCCGGCTTGCTCTCCTTGAAGTGCTGGGTCAGCCCGGCGGGCTGGTAGAGCGGGGGCGCGGAGAGAGACGTGTACGCGGCGATGTTGTGATCGTACTTGTGGTGGAGCTTCTGCGGGGACTTCTGCATGTTGTCCAGGTGGGGCAAGTTGAAGCTCTGGTACTTGTCGAAGTAAGGGTTCTTGTCGGGATTCTTGTTTTGGATGTGGTCCAGGAACCTGCTCTGCTCCCAGGAGCCGTGCAGCCGCGTGTGGTCCCAGTGCGCCGCCCACTGGTACTGGGAGTGGCTCGTGTGGTAGTTGGGAATCTGGTTGATGGCGTATTCTTTGCTAATTTCATTTTCGTATTTAAACTTCGGTAAAGGTTTATTGACGTCGTTCTGATCTTGTTTGGGGCAGTTTTTATCGTGCTTTAAAGCGTTATTCTTCTCCGCGATTTTCGGAGGAGCTTTCTCTTTCTTATAAAAGTCTTGTTTCTTGGGAGGCTCGTGGGGCTTGGGGTCCCCCTTGCAGCTGGCGGGTATCGCGCTCGGGATGTTGATTATATTAGCTACGGGCGCGCCCTCCTGCGCTTTCTTCATCTGCTCTTGCTCCGGAAAAAATATCTTGGGTTGGCCGTTGTTTACCGCCGGAGATTCCGGTTTGCCGCCTTTCTTGTCATTCTTGTCTATTTTATTGTGGAGAGAGTTGACGCGCACGTCGCGCAGCTTGCTCTTGGTCGGTTTGGCGGCGACGTTCTGGCTTTCCATTTTGTTTTCGTCCACGAGGAGAGTGTTGAGCAGAGTCGGGTTGACCACGAAGTGCAGCCCGTCGCGGTGCACCTGCACGGGCAGGTTGGTGAGGGGGGCGTGCGGGGGCAGGGAGGCCGCGTCGGGGCGCGAGCAGCTGCCGGCGGGCGGCGCCGCGCAGTAGCGGGCCCCCCGAGTGTCCTGCGGGAGCTCCGCACGCTGCGTCACCGCCGGGGAGGCCATCGCTTGAGGAACATCCATCTTGGGTACACTTTTATCGGCTAGAGGCGCAGGGTCAGAATGAAATGTCCCGCTAATTTTTAGTACGCCCATTTGATTGTCGGTTTTATCGGGATTCTTCAACTCGGCAAAATTCTGCTTAGGGACGTCCGAGGATTGCATTTTTATGCAGGAGTGAGACGTGTCCTGTGCGGGATATCCAAACTTGGAGTAGACGAGAGCCGGAGATATCCTCGAGGCGTTATCGCTCCGCTTTTGGTTATCCGGAACGTTGACGGGCGGCGGTTTTGCAGGTTCGGATACGAAGTGTTCTTTATGGATAGTGCTGTTAGAGTAGGTAATCCGGTCGGACGATTCCTCGTGAAAGTCTTTCATCAGATTAGCGACGGCCGCTCCGGTTCTGACGAAAGGACTCGGAAGGGTCTTTTCGGTTGCCGGATTATTGTTGGCCAATTTGCAAACATCCATCACTTGATCGTAATCGGCGAGAAAGTCAGAATGTCTCTGCTCCTTGGACGGATCCTTCTTATTGGTTTCATCGCTGAGAGCATTATCAGAATACATCTTCTGATTGTTCATGTTTGCCTGAAAAAAATTCTGCCGAACGTCCGATTCTTTAGAAATTTCATTAGACAAACAAACGTCGGACTGAATTAAACTATCGGATTTATCGTCGGTTAATTTTTCTTCCAGGTTTTTTGAAATTGAAATTGGTTCTTTATCTACAATGTCGACTCGGGACTGACCCGTGTGATCGGGAGATTTATAAATCTGATTAGAAGTGACGGAATCGATTACGTCCGCCGCGCTACTTGGCACACTGTCCGGTTTGCTCGGAGATATTATTTTATCAGACTTATTGGAGATTTTGTCCGGGGATGCAGTTTTGTCGGGTAGAGTGGGATATTTCTCCGGTGAACTGTCTACCTGAAATGTCGGCAGTTTGTTCAATTCTACGGCGAGGTCGGTTTGGGCCGGCGGAGATGAGCTCTTCTCTGCGGGCGGGCCGGACTTCTCCGGAGTTACGATTACGCTAGAGTCCGGCTGCTCGGTGGACTGGAATTCCGGCTGACTGTTGCTGCAGTCCTCGGACTCCGATATGACGATAGTCTCCCTCTCTTCCGAGACGGGCGGCGTGACCTCCTGCACGCTAGGCACTGGGTCTCCAATTTCTGGAATTGCCTCCTCTACGGAGGACTCTACGAGATCAGGTACTGGGGATTTATTGCTACGAGATTCGGGAATATCGGTACTTTCCGAAGTGGCGTTCTCCACTTGCGTCGCGACTTCTTCGGGTCCCTGTTTGTCGGGAGTCCGACTGCGCTCATTCGGCTCATCTAAACTAGTTCCTAAAGTATCCGTTATCGAATGATTGTCATCGGTAATATCTTTATTACTATCCAGAGGCGAGGTATTTTCGCTTTCTGCGGTGATTTCCTTATCAAATTTGGAAGATTTTTCTTCAAAATCTGGCTCGTCAATCTCCATTTCATCATCGGCTTCCGCGGACGAATCTTCGGTGCTGTCATTTCCGGACTTTCTTCTCTTGAAAGCCTTTTTCTTCTTCCCCGTTTCCGGTTGAGCGTTGTTGGGATTAGTAGAGTTATCTTCTTCCGAGAGATACGGTTTGGGTCGCTTATCGTGATCTAGTTTGACCGCATTCAGTTCTGCAAACTTGTCTTCGGCGGCGCTCTCTATATCCCGATAATTGGAATCACTCTGATCCGAATGCAAGTTGCTCGCTTGTCGGTTCTCGAAGATCTCTTTGGCTTTCTTCAATCTACCTTTGAACATTTCCGTTAAAGTTGTCTGTTTCTTCTTGTCGTAACAAACCTTCTGCTTCTTTCTCGCTTTGCCCCTTATCCACCCGCGCTTGCGTTTGGGAGGGGCGTTTCTGGCTTTAGCGGGTTTCTGCTGGCAGTTGGAGATGCTGTCCTGGCTGTCGGAGAACTCCTCGGAAGCCTTGGCCTTAGCTTCGGGCGCCGCCTTCTTGTCCGGGGGTTTCGTCGCCTTTGCTTTTACGGGAGTTTTGGCTTTGGGCTTTTCTTTCGCAACTTCTTTATCTTTAGCGTTCTCTATGCTCAAACTGCTTCTCTGGGAGACGCGTCGCGCTAGACTTCTACTCCTGCTACTTCTGACGTCGTCCGGAGTGCAAATTGGGGGCGGAGACGTTTCTTTGGGTTTCAATTTAATATCACCGTTAGAAATTTCTTCCTGTTTTTCTAATTTATCAGAGGCATCTTTTCTTTTTCGCTTTCCGGAAGGTTCCGCGACAACCGGTACAGGGGTCGGAGTGAAAGTAGTCTCGTTATACTTGCTCGGTCTGGTGCGTCTCCGGCCCGAGGAGGTTATGTCTAGAGCCGAGTGTTCGTCTATTTTTGGAGTGTCGGGTATTTCTGGAGCGGGATGTTTCGTCTTAGCGACGGGTTGGGCTTGTTTGACGGGGGTCGCTAGTTTTTCTTCCGCCTCTTCTTCAGATTTGACCGCTTCCTTGACATCTGTCTCGGTGGCTCGGAGGGAGGTGTCCATTTCGGATCTGAAGGGGTTGACGGTGGGAATGAGGAGGGGAGTCCACCGCAAACACTCGGGGTCGATGTCTAGCCTGAGAGAACCCTTGACTTTCTTCATATGGTTGTCGACGCGCGACCAGTCGATGCAGAGCCCCAGTTTGTACCCGTCCTCGACGGGAATGTGTCTGATGAAGCCGAGGATTTGGAAAGCGGTAGCTATGTCGTGGCTGTACATTCCCGACTCCCGGCCGATGTCGCCTATGGAGATTCTTTCGTGTCTATGAGCGTGTAGATATTCTAAAACTACGGACTTCCAGTAGGCGTGGTAGGACACCCGACCGAGGTCCGAGAGCGGCTTCTCCGGAGTCCCCGGTTGGCCTTCTTCTTTGGAGAGCAAGTAGCCTGGAAAGAGGTCGGAGCGATTAGCGGGGGAGATTGCGCGAAGGGGGAGGGGAGACGACACGGGGATGGAGCGTGTACTCACTGAAGTGTATGAGGAAGCGGCCGTAGCCCCGGCGCTGGTACTGGGGCATGGTCATGATGCAGGAGACGTTGTACTTCTGCTGGCAGTGCTTTTCCTTGGAGAAGTAGCCCACAAGGTGGCAGCCCTTGGCGTCGTTGTGCGTGAGCACGTAGAAGAGGAAGGGCTCCACGTCGTAGTAGAGGGTCTTGTGGTCCAGGAAGAGCTTGGCCAGCAGACAGAGGTTCTGGCAGTAGATCTTGTTGGCGTTGCCGTCCACCTCGAACACCGACACGTCCCCGCAGCGGTAGATCTCCGTGGCGGGCGGGTGGCGCCAGGAGCACTTGTCCAGGTGCCGGGAGAGGACCGCGCGACTCTTGGCGTACTTCAAGCAGAACTCGCACAGGAAAAGCTTTGGTAGTCTGAAAACGCAAACAATTATACTTTAAGCACCGACTTCATAATAAATAAAAACAAGATATTATGTAAGTGTATAATAGATGCGTATTGAGTCAATGGTGTAAAAATAAACATTTAAAATAGTTGTCGGATTGTGGTCCCGAGGTTAGTGTCGCGGATGGGTTTGAAACCACTCTACCACAATTTGATACCTATTTCTAATAATGAGCCACTTAGGCTCACAGAAATAGTATGAAATTGAAATATTTGTGTAAATAATAAAAACCCTAATATTTCTCTTTTTTTTTAACCCATCCGCATATCAGTTTTTTCAAAATATGTATACAAATACACTAACTGAAAGTATCCCCGCAAGTAAAAAAGAGGCGTGGTTTAAACCCTGACTGATGTGCAAATGTAAAATTTTCTTAGTCGCCAAGATTTGGCGGCTAGTATGCCGATGGGTTAAAAAAATATCAAGTAACACCAAGTCTATATTTAATACATTTAAAGCGAGAGTAAGTCTAAGTCTATATTAAAAACATTTAAAACACATTTAAAGCGGAACAGTAAACCTGGGATAATCTAAAAACATTTACGATAGACTAGGTCAATATTATAAACATTGAGAATTGAACAGTAAGACTAGGTCAATATTATGAACATTTAGAATAGAACAGTAAGACTAGGTCAATATTATCAACATTTAGAATAGAACAGTAAGACTAGGTCAATATTATGAACATTTAGAATAGAACAGTAAGACTAGGTCAATATTATGAACATTTATAATAGAACAGTAAGACTAGGTCAATATTATGAACATTTAGAATAGAACAGTAAGACTAATTCAACATTAGAAACATAGAACAGTAAGGGCGTTTGTGCACTACACGGAATTACACGGAATTTTACCGTCCCGCACGTCAGTTAGCGTTTTAAAATTGGCTTGGATTGGCTTTTGCTTTTGTCCATCTTTCTTCGGATCGGTGCCCTTGATCGGTTCATTGAAGGTTTAAACCCCGACGTTGTGCATAAATTCGGTCACGCTAAACTGTCGTAATCGTTTTCATTTTTCAAAAAAGGACTGCCGGACGTAAAAATTCCGTGTAGAGCACAAACATTTAAATCAATCTAAAAACATTTATAATAGAACAGTAAGACTAAGTCAATATTACATTTAAAAAGCAATACGCTTTTACTGTGAAGGGTTTTTAATATTATTTTAGATTTAAATCTTTTTTAAGATGAGACCTAATCGGAAAAGGCAAAATAGAGGGTCGACGAGGTGTGGGCAGAAGGCGGATCTCCCGGCTCCGGAATAACCGAGATTGGACGGGGATCGGGACCGTCCAGGCACTGTTCGGAGCTGCCCGAGACAAGGACAATTGCTCTCAAGTGATAGTCGACATCAGGAGGACCTGACATGACATGCACAGAAAAAAGTGAGTTAAAAATTTTTATGGCAAGACTATCGTAGAAATATATACATTTCCCCAAGAATGACTTGCTGACTTTATGGAGACAGTAATGTGGAAAATTTAATCCAACTTTATGGTATGGTAATATAACTAACACTCTCCTTATGGTATGGTAATATAACTAACGCTCTAAAGCAGTGGTCTCCAAACTCAATATATATCCAGCGGTGAAGGTCAGAGGGCTCATGAAGAAGAAGTACATAATAATCAAATCTCGTCACCAGCAGTCCGAAGATGTAAAAAACACCTGTCCGAAATTTGTTCATTTTTAACCAAACTCGATAGAGCAGTCCCGCACCCCGCCCGAATAGTGGAAAGGCCCTCACCTGGCGTACTCCTGCGGGAAGGGGCTCGAGTACCAGGTGTCGATGTGCCACTTGCCAAACTGGATGGCAGCGGGACAGCGCGGCGCGGGGGCCGGCGGCGCGGCGGGCGCGGCAGGCGCGGAGGCGGTGGGGGCTGCGGCGGCGGCCGCGGGCGGGCTGGCGGGGGCCGCCCTCTCGCGCGCCTCGCGGAACTGCTCCACGTCGCGCTCCGTCACGCCCGGAGGGAGGCTCGCGCGCTCTGCGCACCCAACCAGACAATGTAAAATGCAAACTAAACACATCGCATACTGCTAACAAGATTTGCAAATTTTTAATTCTCAAACACAATAATGTAAATATCACTATTTCCTCAATTTTCTGTGGCACGTGTTTCGATGCTTTCCGCATCAAAACACATGTCACAGTAGATTTTAAGACAGTGGTATTTACTAAGCAAAACTTAAATTAAAAATGGATAGATTTTTACTAAAAAATGACTGCCGAATCATTTAATGAAAAATGAATGATTTGTGAAAATAAAAGGGAATGCAACATCTTGTTTGGGTCAATGTGTTTACACGTTTGAAGCGATCAACGGACAGCCCATGAATCACTCTGAAGTGCATGATTTTTTTGAAGTGAAACTTTTTTAAATTGGCCTGGATCAGACGAAAAAGTGAAACCCTTTCTTTTTATAAGACACACACTAAAAGAAAACAATCTGTACTTGACTAGTGTACACGTTTAAAGGTTCTTGTGCGTGCAAGTTTTACTAAATATTATATTTTTTATTTTTTGCATATCTTGAAAATGGAAACAATCGGTTGCATACTCTTTTTTGAGCATTGGAAACAAACAAATATCTTTAAAAAAAATAAATTATATATTTATTTATATATATATATATATATATATATATATATATATATATATATATATATATATATATATATATATATATATATATATATATATATACATATATACAAAATACAAATAAAAAAATATATATATGTATATACATTAGAATCTCTAAACCGAAAATTGGGAATTACAAACATTAAAAAAAGATATTATTAACATTGATTTTAACTATTTGCCAATTTTTTTATAATTCATTTGTTTGATTCCAATACCATCAAGTTTCAAATTTAGCCTAAACATACCGCTGTGTGACTGTACAAAGGGGAATTAATAATGATATCATGATGCAAAGTATGTTTGAAAGCAAGAAGAGTTTTTCTCATTTCAGCTTTTAAAGACAACAGCTGGAGGCGCGTTGCAGGAGCCTTAGTGAGGACCTATCCGACAGCGGATCCGTGATTGTTCATAATGAACTGTCACTAGAGGTGGTCTCATGCATGATAAAAATAGTGAAGGACATTGGTACCATAAACCGAGCAAGGACACAAAATGCCCAACCCTTTTCTAGTGGAACGGAAGGTCTGTTGATAACAGTCAACAGTCCGGCTTCTGCTGTGGAGTTTTACATGGTTTTCTCCCAGCAGTGAGCAAATGCTGAGAAGTTCCTGACTGACCCACACTAGATTATCCCTCCTGTTCCCAACACAGATTAAAATAAAACATTTTTTTAGCCAGACAAAACAAATATACTTAATGATCTATAAACCTTGTACATAATAAGAAATGTAAGTACATAAATAGTCAATGCAACTCCCATCTAAAAAAAAAGCATTTTCATCATTTCTGTATTGAAACAGCTGATTTTGACTTGCGTCGGTCTTATGTATGATCACACAGCGGTATCCGTACATGCGTATAAAAAAGTAACATCAATGAATGAAAAAGGTAAAACATTTCAACTGTACTACAAATGTTCACATTTTACCGTTGTAGCAAAATTGATTGATTAATTTATTTTATTTCTTGAGTATAAATAAATAAATTAATTGAAAAATAACTAAGTCACATTTATTTTTTCTCTCAAATATACAAGTGACTTTATATTGTGCGATTGATTACTTGTCTAGAGATTGCCATGACATTCTAAACTATATGGAGGCGCCATTAGACACACGCATCTCGTCTCTTGAAGTACTGGAAATTATTTTAACAGCGAGTCAAGAGTAAATGACATGAATTTGTGCAAATTTTACACAAGATATTTTTTTTATGTTGGCATCATTGTCGTTAATTTAATTTGAAATGTAAATTATGCCTTTGAGTGCAATTTTTCAAAAAAAATCTCTTAACACACTTTGGACGGGTGTTTTTTACGCTTGCGCACCGCTGGCCACGGGATTTTATAATTATGTACATATAGTTAAGACCTTAATAAATAGATTGGTACATAATATTCATATAAAAACATTAAATATGTAATTCCTTCTATTCTGACTTCGAAATGAGTCTGGCGCAGAAGGTAAAAATACCCTCCCCGTCCTTAAGGATCAGTCAACTTTCATCATCATCTTTCCCGTCCATAGTGTGTTAAAAAATCTATAAAAAAAACTGTTCCTAACTGGACAGTTAAGTGGCATACAGACCTGGCTTTCTCAACTTCCATAAAAATACATCATCATATAGGCCTTTGAAGCGAAATTTTAGTAGATTAAAGCCCAATTCATAAATATCCCTTGCTGTTTCATGACAAACCAAGATTTGAAAAAAAAAAAACAAACAAAAAAGTGTTTTACCAATTTACATTCATTATTCGAAGTAACTTAAAACACGTTTGCTGCCGGCTGAATTCACCAAAAATGGTCAAATTAAAAATTAAATACTAGAAAAATAGTCATTTTGACGCGTTAACATATTAGCGGCAGCAAACGGGTCAAGTCGGGTGTGGAGACATTCAATATGAACAATTTTGTTGATAATAAACCAATTCTGATTCAATTTGATTTGATTAATTAGCAACCTGCCCCGTTTACTCCATACTTGATACCGACTGTCCTTTCATAAAAACAGATTTAGGTACTGTGAATTTGCATTCTAAATTTAAATTGTATATATTTTTTTAATCATCACAAAAACATATTTAGGTACTGAGATCTTGGATTCTAAATTTAAACATATTTTTTTAACAACCATAAAAACATATTTAGGTACTGAGAACTTGCATTCTAAATTTAAATACTTTTTTTATGGCAACGGAATATTATGAAAAATCAGGGTTTAAATTCAACAATTTTTTTGATATTAGTGTCAATTCAAAAGAACAGTCGGATGATAATGTGGGTAAATTAATTTGTTTTGAATTGATCTCTTAAACCGGCCTATGACGGGTGTAAGCCCTGTAAATAATCAGACTTCCATATTCTTTTTCACCTTTGTTGAGATCTCAAAATGTAAAAATAACTCCCAAGTGGAGAAACCCAGATTTGTGAAGAAGGATTTAGACACACTCAAAATGTCATATTTTTACCAAGTAATGTTTAAATGATTTTTTTTTGAGGTTTGTATTACCACAATATCTGGGTACACAGAAATAGAAATATTGACAATCAAGATTAAGCTGCGTGAATCCACTGCAGTGCTTCTTGCCGCACCGGGTCTGGATAAGAAAATAGGGATATTGAGAGCTCAGATACATTGAAACATTGTGATATGACATAATAAAACTGTGAACTGGACAAAATACATTGAACAATGGAGAAATTCTCAGTCATGTGCTATAACTGGTGAAGAAATACAATTTACAAACATTAAAAACAAAAAGTCTTCACCACCGAAATATCAACAAAACTGTACATGAGAGAACGTCTTTGGTTGACACAACATATGTACATGCATTTAAGGAATTTGATAAAACTTAAACCTTAGTATCGAATGTTATTTGATTATAGGTATATGTGACGGTAGCACTGCTAGAGTAGCACATTGCGCAAGCGGACACGATGCCCGCGGCGGCCGAGTGGGATACCCGAGCAGTGCTAGCGATGCAAGCGAGGAAAGGTGAGTGTGTGGATACTGTTGTAGTCCAGTTACCATCACAAAGACTCTATGGGGTTAAACCGCAAAATACACAAGTTTGGGAAGTCAATCTATCGATATATCGCAATATGGCTTTTGTCAGACCAGGCATGAGAAAATTTAACAAAATAACTCGACATGGAAATAGTATGCGCATCGCAAACTATGAGAATGTATTTTGTTACAGTCCAGCCATCAATCAGAACAGAAAGTAAGAACAGCTCCCGAGAAAAGCGCTACTGGGACACGCTCGGTACCGGACTTATTCCACCACACATTTACCTTTACATGCCAGGCGGGGGGCGGGGGGCGGGGATTAGCAACATGTTAGGGAGGAACCAAACCCCGCGGGACCGGAGGGGAGGGGGGGGCGCGGGCGAGTGGCGGATGAACTGTCCTTACCCGTCCGATTGGTGGCTGGCTGCACGAGCGCTAGCGGTGGTGCGTCTCCTAGCGGTAGCTCTTTTCTCGCTTCCGACGCGCTCGGTAAACTACACTCGCTCCCTAACCGACAACTCGAGTACTTGCGAGGATCTAAGCTCTCCGCGGAGGGAGAGTCGGCCGACGTGCGGCGGTGGAAGTTCAGCAGCAGGCCACTCCGGGCGAGGTCGTGGCGCTTGGCGTATACGGCCGCCTTCACCAGGCCCGACGGGGACAGGCGCTCCCGCCGCTCCGGCCCGGCGGCCAGACTCAGGTACTCGTCCTTGGTGGGCACCAGCTTGTAGCGCAGCCCGTTGTCCCGGCACTCTGCGCTCTCGCCGGGCGAGTCAGGCGCCGACTTTAACGAGTCGCTGAAGCTCTTGAAAGTGCTCCGTGTCTCTTTCAGCACCTCTCGGCACGGAGCCCGCTCCGCGCTCTCTGGCTTCGCGCCCGGGCGCACTCGGCTGCCGTGCCGGACGGCGTAGAACTCCGAGAGGCCGTCGAACAGGGTGTTGAGCAGGCGGTCCCGGCCGCGCGGGAGCTGCTGGAAGGCGGGTGAGGGCTCGGCGGCGGCGGGCGGCGCGAGGGAGCGGCTCTTCTGCGCCTCGGCCGCGAAGCCCCACTGGTCCCCGCCGGCGGCGCCGAGGCGCTGGAAGGTGGGGTTGAAGGGCGCGGGCGAGGCGCGCGAGGCGGAGCTCTCGTCCTCCGAGCTGTCGCTGCTCCACGCGCCGCAGCGGAGGTGGCGCGGGAAGCCGAGCCTGGCGTGCTCCGGCAGAGTGCGGGGGGCCACGGCCGAGGAGACCCGCTCCTCGCGGCCCGACGAGTCCGAGTCTGCCGATCGGTTATCGTTCCTACCTATCCTAAGAGACACGCTGTCGGAGCTATCCAGAGAGGCCGAAACTGCATCTTTATAACGCTTCTTTTTCTCCGGATTGAAAGCGGACAGTCGGAAAAACTTTTGTTTCTCTTTCGACATGCGCTGGTCTGACTCGATGATTGCGGCGGATGGGATATGTGTATCATTACCCTCGGATGTCTCATCTTCCGTGTCGGGACCGCTGTCGAGGATCAGCTTGCTTCTTCTGGCCTTCGGGGTGGTCGTCGACAATCTACACAGATTTCAATCACGGTTTTAATAAAACCTTTATACTGTCTTTCAAAAAAAAGGTTATGAATTTTAGCCATTAAAAAAAGTTGACACAGAATATTTTTTTCGCAAAAATAAATAAAAATTTTGACAAGTTTGCGAGACTTATAATAAACTATATCGTGGGTATACTGTCAAAAAACGTTAACTCTAAAATACCTGTTTGAAAACTGCATTAAATACCCGCTATTAAGTAAGTTGAATTTACTTGTAAAACCACATAAATATGACATTTCATACTACTTGGTGTATTTTGCCAGTTTATAGAACGTTGAAAACATTATAATATGCATCAAGTCAAAATTTCATATTTTCGAGTTAACGTTTTTTGCCAGTATTTTTTCTTTCCTAACCCTTATCCGCACCCCAATGGTGCATAGAGCACTGCATCATATAAACACAGTGTTATCTTGATCGTTAACACATGAAGGAAAGCTGATCAGCCATCCGCTTCAGGTACCAGTCCAGGGTATATTGAATAAATATAAGAGTGAAAAAATCATTTAAATTTATTCGACTTTTCTAGGAATCGAACCTAGAACCTCCAGAACGGTAACCGAGCATGTTGACATAAGTTGAAATAAGCCTTTGTTTTCATGGCTTATTGCCTAATATTAAAAAAAGCCTTTGTTTTCTTGGCTTATTGCCTAATATTAAAAATAAGTCTTTGTTTTCTCGGCTTATTGCCTAATATTAAAAATAAGTCTTTGTTTTCTCGGCTTATTGCCTAATATTAAAAATAAGTCTTTGTTTTCTCGGCTTATTGCCTAATATTAAAAATAAGTCTTTGTTTTCTCGGCTTATTGCCTAATATTAAAAATAAGTCTTTGTTTTCTCAGCTTATTGCCTAGTATTAAAAAATAAGCCCTTGTTTTCTTGGCTTATTTCTTAATATGAAAAATATTAATAAATAAGTCTTTCTTGGCGCCGTCTCTAATAAGGGTTAGGTTTGAGAGTCACCTCCGTTTGATTGCGCTGGCCTTAGGAGTGGCGGTGTGGTGCTCCAGGCAGTGGCGGCAGCGCCAGGGGCGGCGGGGGGCGCGGCGCTCGGGCGGGGGCGCGGCGCACTGCGCGTGCCAGCGCCGCGGGCACGATGTGCAGCCCAGGGTCCAGCCGCCCGGCGCCGCGGGGCACGCCGCGCACACTCCGCACTCGCCGCAGCACCACGTCGACGCCTGCACGGGGAGGCAAACATCCTCACTTGAGCAGTATTCTTTTACAAACTTGAATGGTACTTTTAATCCAATTTGTTAAAGTTATGATGTTTTAAATCCAATTTGATAAAAATATGATATTTTAAATACAATTTGTTAAAGTAATGATATTTTAAATCCAATTTGTTGAGGTTATGGTATTTTAAATACAATTTGTTAAAGTAATGATATTTTAAATCCAATTTGTTGAAGTTATGGTATTTTAAATACAATTTGTTAAAGTAATGATATTTTAAATCCAATTTGTTGAAGTTATGGTATTTTAAATACAATTTGTTAAAGTAATGATATTTTAAATCCAATTTGTTGAAGTTATGGTATTTTAAATTTTTTTTTTTAAAGTGATGGTATTATAAATACAATTTGTTAAAGTTTTGGTATTTTAAATCCACGTTGTTAAGGTTAGTAAAATACGGTAATAATCTAAGTATGTCAGCATTATAGGATATATTATTTATTGATTCGGCATTGACTTTGTGGAATGACATGATTATTTTATTAAAATTAAACACTTGAATAATCCACTTAATCGAGTTTTATTTTTATTTAAGACTAGTTTCGAAAACGACAATTGTTTTCATCTTCTGGTACAAATCAAAAATAATTAATTGGATTAATTAATTAGGTGGATTATTCAAGTGTTTAATTTTTATAGGATATAAAAAAATCATCAGAATTTAATTCCCATCTCCAATTCTTGTTTTTTTGTTAAAGTAATCTTTACCATAAAATAAAGAAAAAATACATTTTTCACTTATCAACTCTGTTTATAATATGTACGTAGTTTGCACACAGATAATAAAGAGATATGATTTCTAAATAAATATAATATTGCATATAAAGGTAACAAATCAACTCATTTTCCATATTTGGTATTCACAAGAGAAAGTGGTAGCTGTGTATGATCAGGTTCTTAAAGATTTACTATAGAATAAGCGTGAATTTTTCAGATTTATTATGAAAATCGGAGTAACTTGCGCTCGGATATACCAAAGACTATACCCAATATCAAATTGATGTAACTTTATGATGAACAACTTGGTAAAATATTTTTTAGCATAAATTTATGAATTTACAATAAAATTCATTTTCTTGTCTTACCTGACCCTTTTCGCACTTAAAAGGTGCATTTAAACCCTTATCCGCACCCAATGGTGCATAGGGCACTGCGTCATATAAACGCAGTGTTATCTTGATCGTCTACACATGAAGGAAAGGTGATCAGCCCTCCGCTTCAGGTACCAGTCCAGGGTAATATTGAATAAATATTACAGTGAAAAAATCGCTTATATTTATTTTACCCCCCTTGGGAATCGAACCCGGGACCTCCAGAACGGTAGCCGAGCGATTACACTACGGAGGCGGACAAAAAAGGTGCATAGGGCATCATATTCAATAGACACGGTGTTAATTTGATAGTCAATTACATGAAAAGTGACTATTGCTGCGCAAATCTATTAAATTAACCTTTCCCTTATGGTGCTAAAAACTTCCGCGTGCACCGGTGATATGTATTTTGTACACCATATGAAAATGTGGTTTAAAAACAGGAAAAATGTGAATATTCCTCAATGTTGCTTTTATCGACCATAGTTGAATTTGAAATGTAACAATTTTGTAATGTTAGCTCTGGTAAGTATCTGAAAATGAAAAGAAAATACATCGCAAGTAGCCGCAATAGCTAGCGTAGTGACACGACCGTCGCGTAAGACGATCTGAGCACTACTGGTGCAGTAAACACACTAAGACATGAGCGTATACATAAAGCACGCCACGCGCGCACACACCGAGAAACATTTGTGTATTTGTGATTTTATCCCCGATTTTTTCACAAATTATTTATTTGAAAAATTAAATAATTTTTTTAGTCATAAATTAAACCCTGAAGAGGGCAACAGGTTGTTGCCGAAACTAGATGGTTAATAAAAATGTGAGTGGATCAAAACACGAAGTCTTTTTATTTCTCAAAATAATATATCTATATGATCCGCAAAGTTGATGCTTTCAATATTCAAAACGTATTTATTTGCATCGCTGCAAATGAATAACTTTATATTATAATACTTTCATGTAATACGTAATTATATTACGGAGGAATACAAAAATTGTGTGCCCGTATCTATTATATTTTATAATGATATTCTTATTTTCAAAGTAGAGTTGTAGTAAATACGTATCACCGGGAGGGGAAGGTAACATTAGTTTGTATTTTAGATGGGTAGGTGGCTGTGTGTACCCTGTAGATGGGCGCGATGTGCTGGAAGTCCTTGAGGTTCAGGCAGGAGAGGTGGACGTTGGCCTTGCACTGGTCGCAGCTGCTCAGCACCTCGGCCTCGCCCTCCGGGTTGCGCGCGTCCGTGCCCAGACACTCGGAGCAGATCGGCATCGCCCTCGGTGCCATCGGGGTCTGTTCACACGAATCGCAAGTGAGCAAATATGATCGAGCAAATACCACAAATATCCCGGCAACACTGTGTTTACTGTGGATGAAGCATAGACAATTTAAAACCTATTTTAAATTTGTTGACGGGATATTATACACCAAGTTAGGGGTGCATAAAATCACCAATAAGCCAATAGAAATTAAGAATTAAAAACCGTTTGCAGATGACAAATCGCTCACTCCTTTCAAGAACGTCATAAATCAAAAATTGTCAATTTTCAGTTGTGCATGTTTTCGGCAAATCTTCCAGCAAAACGGCATATTTTCAACTTAATATTTACCCGCTACAGGGCAGAAAGTGTTGTTTTTGCATTTTGAAGAAAAGGTATTGTTTAATTATTTTTTTAAATATACTAAATATTTTTCAAATGGAGAAAAAACCTTCAGGTTTTACCTAAAAAGATCTGTTGCACAGTAAAAAGTTCAATAAGTGGCTCGATATTTATTTTTAGTACATTGTATTATATTTTTAAACTTTAAAAACGTTCTCCTGAAAAATCAAGTTTTTTGATTTATGACATTCTTGAAAGGAGTAGGCGAAATGCGCCAAGATTTTTTTTCTAACACATTAAATGTTTTGGTGGTACTGGAATTTCTTCTTATCCGTATGCTAAAATTTTGTTTTTTTCTTTGCAAAAATAGTCTACTTTAATCACTTGTCAGTTTATCCCTCACGTGACTCGGGCAAAGAGTTTGTGTTGTATTGATGAGTCCGAGTGCTGCTCGGGCAAATCCTATTCCAACTCGGTGGTATTGATTTGCCCGAGCCAAATATATTTATGTATTTGTTTTTAGTGACTAACCCGAGCAGTGTTCGGGTAGTCCTGTTTCCAGTTGTTTGGTGATGATTTCCTGCACTGACGAATTTTCTCGCCAAAATTCGACTAGTAAGTGGTTAAATTTGGTGGACATTGTAAGGGCAAAAACAAAAGGGCATTACAAAAGACATATTTCTATTCTTTACTAAAAATTAGATAGGGGATGCAAACCACATTTTCTTTCAGTGTCCACTAACAACAGACAAGGAGAACTTTCTAAATAGCCTAACACAGGCAGCAATCCAACTCCCCACTCAAGTATCCACCCTTCTTTCTGAACCTTATTTTAGAATTGCGGTCATAATTTCTAAAACGATAAAGCTAAACGCATTTAAACTATAAAAATCTTAAAAATTGTTATTGTAATTTTGCTTGTAAATAAAAATAAGACTTGACACTGGCAGAAACTCTCTTTGGTGACTGCCAAATAAATATATTACTTTTTTAATTTTTAAAGTTAAATTTGACCATTTATGAATATTATTGACAAATCAAAGCTTTGGAAACGGGCAAACAAGTCAGCTAGACAAGAATGTTGCTTTTCATGTAAACTTAAAAGAATAAAAATAAAAGACCAAAATCAAATACTGTTGACCTATGTATGTTGACCTGTGCATTTTATTGTGCAAAAAATTAACTTTAAAAATAAATCAGTTTAACTATTATTAAAGTGAATTAATTTCTTTGGCTACTACTACTACTACCACCGTCACGCCGTTTCACCGCAGAGGTGGGCAGAAAGGATGGAACGCCACACTCTTCTGTCCTGACATACACTCCTCGCCCCTTCACATCCATACATCTTCATACATGCCCTCCGATTACGCAGACTTTTGACACCACCGTATTCGATTGTTTTCTTTAGCAATTATGCATTTAAATTATTCAAGCTCCTTATGTTTTATACACCATATTACGTTTATAACATATCGTGGGTGTACTGGCAAAAAACGTTAACTCAAAAATATGTAATTTTGACTTAATGGTGCATATTATAAAGTTTTCAACGTTCTATAAACTGGCAAAATACACTAAATAGTTTGAAATGTCATATTTATGTGGTTTTAAAATTAAATTCAACTTTTAGTTTAATAGCAGGTATTTTATTCAGGCTAAAAGCTTTAAATATCAGGGATTTTATACTTAACGTTTTTTTACAGTATTACCCACGATATAAAAATATTAAAATTTTGTATGTATAATTGTCCTTTAAAACTAAAAAGTAATAAATATTAAATACTATTGGTGACTTATTACTGGTGGAATAATTTTTATTAAATTCAAAAAAGCTTTTGTATCAACATCATTTCCTCTACTTCTCCCTTTCAAATCATTACTTGATCCTACTTCTTTTGCCTTCCTTGCTTTCATCAATTTATAGTTCATTTGATTCATTCATACATCTCTTCATCCATATCCGTTGATTATTCTCCTGACCTGACCACATGCAAGAATTTTTATTTTTAATGGAATAACTCGCAAACTGCAATGAAATATCAGGAGCCGAGAAATGAACTCGCAAACTGCAATGAAATATCAGGAGCCGAGAAATGAAAAGAGGAAATCTTGGATATCAGACCCCACATGGGATATGATATCAAAGCGAAAAGCGATGAGAGTAAAAGGAACCTCATCTGCAGAAGCAAAACAAGAATACTCTAGGCTCAATAAAGATATACAAAGACATTGCCGACGAGACAAAAATAAACAAATTTCGGATATCTGTGCTGAGATAGAAGATAAAGCGAATAGCGTCACTACAAAGGATCTTTTCCAAAAGGTTAAACTCTTAACCCGTGCCTTCAAACCTCAGACATGGGCAATAGAGGACCAAAATGGAAGCGTTCTGACGGACATTGGCAGCGTCTTGGAGAGATGGCGAGGTTACTGCTCCGGACTATATGCCGAGACCTCAACAGCAGGAAGTCCTTCCTTTGAGAATCAAACCATGGAACCCGACATTTTGGAAGAAGAGATTCGAAATGCACTGAAAAAACTAAAATGCAACAAGTCCCCCGGCAATGACTGCATACAGGCCGAGCTTCTAAAAGAACTAGGGGATAAGGGCATAAAAACAGTGCTGGATCTCTGCAACCTCATATGGAGAACGGGAACATGGCCTCAGGAATGGGCTGAATCTGTTTTCATTCCTCTTCACAAAAAAGGCTCATCCAAAAAGTGTGAAAACTATAGGACAATAGCACTTATCTCTCACACCAGCAAGATAATGCTATATGTTCTAAAAGCACGATTACACAGTTACATTGGATGGCAAATACCAAAGGAACAAGCTGGTTTTGTGAAAGGAAGAGGTACAAGAGAGCAAATCCTCAACATCCGCCAAGTGATCGAAAAAAGCCGAGAGTTCCTGACGCCAACAGTTTTATGCTTTATCGATTACAAAAAAGCTTTCGACTGCGTGAAGTGGGAACATCTGTGGAAAGTACTCATGGAGATGGGAGTCCCATCCCATTTGATAAAACTCATCCATGGACTTTATGCCCAAAGTAAGGCAATCGTAAGAATCAATGGCATAAACACTGCAAGCTTCCCCACTGAGAAAGGTGTAAGACAGGGATGCATACTCTCCCCTGACCTGTTTAACATCTATGGGGAATACATCATGCGCAGGGCTCTCTACGAATGGAATGGAGGAGTGTCCATTGGTGGCGTAAAGCTGTCCAATATACGATATGCGGACGACACAACACTTCTGGCCAAAGACCCAAAAGAGATGGTAGATCTCCTTAAACGAGTAGAGATTGAGAGCAAGGCACTGGGACTAGAGATTAACCAAAGCAAGACCAAGATCATGATCATAGATCGATCTAAGAAGTTTGGTGAACTCGGGAACTCACTGGAAGGTTTAGAGATAATAAACGAGTTCCAGTTCCTTGGATCTCAAATCAGCAATGAAGGAACTTGTGAAGGAGAGATTAGACGTCGTATCGCCATCGCCAAAAGTGCCATGTCTAAGCTAGACAAAATTTGGAAAGACCGGGGTGTGAGTAACAACACCAAGATGAAGCTTGTCAGGAGCTTGGTCCACTCCATTTTTCTCTATGCTGCTGAAACATGGACTATAAAAGCAGCAGAAAGGAGAAAAATTGATGCCTTCGAAATGTGGTGTTGGAGGCGCATGCTCCGAATTCCATGGACAGCTAGACGCACCAATGAGTCCATTCGCCAGGAACTACGCTTGGATGGCTTGTCTCTGGCCAATATCTGTACCCGACGGATTCTCCAGTTCTTTGGACACGTTGCGCGTGGCAACGAGGATAGCCTGGAACGACTAGTTGTGATCGGTAGCCTGGAGGGAAAGAGAGGGAGAGGAAGATCCCCCACACGATGGACCGATCAAATTAAGGCAGCAGCAGGCACCTCAGTGGTTGGAGCGCTACATGCAGCGCAGTCAAGGGATAACTGGAGAAGAGTCATTGCTTCTGCAAGGGTCACAACCCTCAGCAATGAGGATTAAGACGGAGAAGAAGAAGAAGAAGAAGAACTCGCAAAACCTCTACTTTTAGAGGCTTGTCTGCAGGTAGGATGATAGTAAGGATAGGAAAGGTGAATGTGAAAAATTCACCACAAACACCCAGATCAATTGAAAATAAATCTTTATTTTGCAATTGGTGGGTATCGAACCTGCAATGCTAGCTTCGCAGTCGAGCGTCTACCCAACTATGCCACAGCGCCTGTCGTAAATTTGAAGTAACTTATCATGCCAAATTTTCCTCGGTCTTCCTCTGCTCCTATTTCCAACTAAATTGGCCTCATAAACCTGTCTACTGTTCTTTCTTCATTCATTTGGTCCACATGGCCAGCCATCTCAACACACCTTTCTTCATTTTATCTATTATTTGATGCTTTTAGAACATCTATCATACATCGTTTTGCCGCACATTAGTCTGAGATATAGTAAATATTTTCCTTATTTTATATTTATATTGTAAAATAATATTAATTTTGGACAATTCACACAATGCCAAGCCTACCTCAAGTGCGATTTGATTATGATCTCTTTTGAATACAAAAATATAGTATAATTAAAACGTAACTTTATTTTAAAATCACTATAAATTTATAGTGAGTTTAAAATAAAGTTACATTTTAATTATAAAATGGAAAATCACAAAGTTAGCGCTTCAAATATAAATTATAAAAATATAATACTTTATGGTAACTAGTGTCGGAAATTCTGCACTACAAAAAAATATATGACGGAAAAATATGCATAATTAATTTTTAGTTTATAATTTAATATTAACAGCAAAAAATTGGGCCAATTGTGTCATTTACTTATCTGTGCTACGAATACGTATGTATGTGATACATGCGTTATATTATGGCCTAAACGCAAAAGGCCGTATCCCATACGTTCAGGTACAAAAAAGTATACTCGCAACCACAGAAAACTATTCCTTCTTGCCCTGCGTACACCAATACGTCATATGGTATTTCCAGGTCAACATGGCTGGCTACTTCATTTGCAGAATATGTCGAGATCATGTTGATTGATAAATTACATTCAATACAAATTATAGTTGTAAATATATTCAATAAAATATTATTATTTGATTTGACATCGGTTAAATAGATTCATCAATATCCAATTCGAACCCCCCCCACTCCTTTCATCCTACAAGTATATAAGTTGATTCGATTCCAGGTCTAATTTTAATGTACGTTTAACCTCGGCTCGTAACGCATGTCTGTATTGAAAACTATAGTGCATGTTGGTCTTCGGGTCGACCAAAAATCGCATGTGTTAGACATTTTGTGTAGTTTTGAGTGTGTAAATGGTGCTATGGTGGTGAAGGGTAGTATTGTTTGCATGCTGTGTTAGTGATTGTCCTGACGAAGAGACGGGTACGTCTCGAAACCGGTAGACGTAAAAATCTCGGTGAGTGGTTATATACTAATTTTATTAACATTTTTGAAAAAAAAAAAAAAAATAAGCAAAAATATTATTACAAAAATTATCCAAAGACATAAAAAGGGTCATAAATGGGCATACGGGTCAAATCTCTCTGTAGCGAATACCGAATTAACGGAATTTCTAGTATAACGAATCTGCAATTTATGTGGAAAACTTCCATATACAAAGTACTGAACCAAAATATACATGTAAAGTTCGTAATACTGAGATTTGACCTGTATTTGTACATTGTAAATAAGTATTGTTATTGAGAATTTTAAACTACCTAACTTAGTTTAGATTTCCCAATAACAATACTTATTTACAATATACCCATTTATGACCCTTTTTATATATCCTTTGGTTCTCAACAAATATGTCTTTGGATAATTTTTTATCATTAAGTGTTGTTATTGATTTAATTTAATCTATTGAGATTTTTTACCTCCTTTTTGAATAATAACCCAAAAGTCAACTAAGTATTAATTTAATTTAAAAGTAATAATAATAATAATAAAACCCTCATCCGTACCCCAATGGTGCATAGGGCACTGCGTCATATAAACGCAGTGTTATCTTGATCGTTTACACATGAAGGAAAGGTGATCAGCCCTCCACTTCAGGTACCAGTCCAGTGTAATATTGAATAAATATTAGAGTGAAAAAATCACTTATATTTATTAAACCCCCCTTGGGAATCGAACCCGGGACCTCCAGAACGGTAGCCGAGCATGCTGACTATTACACTACGGAGGCGGACAAAAGTAGGAAATTAAATATGATTAATATTAGATTGATTTAATTCCGTTCTCTGTTGGGTATATTGATCTACAATATTAGTTTTAAAAAAGAAAGAAAAGACACAATATCTAAAGTTGTCTGAAAAAAACTGCCTATCTATATTTACGCTTTATGCATAATACGACTATCATAACGATAATACGACTTTAAACAATACATTATTGAGATAACACATAATTTTTTTGAAATACAACATGTTAACCATTTGGAATGAAGTAAAGGGAAAGGCAATATTTGTCTTAAATTTAAATTTCATAAATTCCTAGAACCAAATAAAATATTTTAGATATTAGAAAAGAATAAATAGATAATAAAAAGCATTCACTTTTGTCTATAGGGATTAATCAACTGTGTGCAGTTGTAGAGGTTATAAATTTAGGCTGAGCTAATAAGGTCTGAGAACTGTCACTCTACCCACCAGTGTTTACAAGATAATGTTAGTAAACCGCTGATTGGATGATGTAGTGATGAGTGATATAGTGATGAATGATACACGTCAGGCAGTGCAGGTAGGTAAAGGTACCTTGGGCTCCGGACTGTGGCTGGTGGCGCGCCGCCTGTCCTTGGTGGAGCGGCTGCTGGCGGAGCCGGGCGACATGCCGGTGAGCGGGCGGTCCGTGGCCTTGAAGGCCTTCCCGTGCTGCGTCACGAAGCCGCGCGCGATGGCGCGCTTGGACGCCGCGCGCAGCAGCTGCTTCAGGTCCGCGCCCTCCTCCAGCAGCACGTTGTAGGACTGGTGCAGGTAGCGCTCCACGGCGCGGATGTTGGAGCCGTCCCGCTCGCCGAGCTCGCGCACGGACCGCGAGAAGATGCGGCACAGGTCCACTCCCTTGGCGATGCGCAGCGTCTTGTTCTGCAGCCCGCCCGGGTCCTTGTACGAGCTCTGCCCCTTGTTGTACACCTTGAGCACGGCGCCCGCCTTCACCGCGTAGTCCAGGTTCTCCGACACGACGTCCTCGTGGAAGTTATGATGCTGCCGAATCGCGTGACATATCCTCTCCACGCTCGGCCGCTGCTTCTGGGAGCGAATCTTCCTGATAGCCTCGAGAATCCATTTCGTCCACTCTTCGCGACCGACTGTGGCCGGTTCTCCCATTTTAACACCTCGAACGAGTCATACGGGAAAGTGCTTCGAACCGCAAATGTCAAAAGTCATAATGAAACTTCCCCACCGCACTTTCGGCACATAATTTTGTTTGTTGACAAAAGTGCTCGATCTTTCTATCTCGTTCGAGCTTTTAGTCTAGTTTTACGAGAAATTAAAATTAAATAAACTATCCGGTCAGTGTTATATTGCGAACCAGTGTGACGAATTTACTGTAATTTCATAACGGGCATGTAAGCATCCGTCGGCAGCCATCTTGTGGATTCTATATTTTACGTTGTACAATGTATTGGCGCCCATAACAAATCCGAAGGATACGAAACTTTGCACCGAGTCAGCGTCGAAAAAACTCAAAAAGAAACGACATTAATTACGCACGAAAAATATAGGCGGAATAAAATAAATCGTAGTTTCGAATAACGTATCCCGGATCACAACTTTTCCCGGTAATACCGATTACAAGGTGCCACTTCAAACAGGGAAAACCTGTCGCCACTTAACGAATTGTCACACAATAAAAACCGTTTGTAGTAAAGCGATGAATAAAAATAATTGATTATTACTGCCGAATGGGCCACAATGAGAAATTATCTATGAAAACATATTCACAAAACACTAACAAAAGGCTGCATTGAGATGGCCATATTGACAGTGATGCCAAGAATTAATAAAGAAATTCCCGATATTTAGTTAATAGGCCACATTATGGGATTTTAAAACAACGCTGCGCATGTGAACGGTCATGAAGTTTGCAATGTTACAATTGGTTACAATTGCGGCAACTAAACAAACAGGTTGTTTTATTTTTATTGTTTATGTTGGTTTATTTTTTATACCTATGTTTATCACCCGTTTACATGTCAATAATATGTCACTTGTCAAATTAGTTTTCGGTCATTAATAATTAATTATAAATAATAATGGAAGTAAGATTGTTTTCATGGTGGCGGTGAATGGAATTGCATGTTATTTTGTAATATAAATTAACTGAAGATCATTTTATCGTTTAAAAGTGCGCGTAAATATGGATAAGTGAATAAATATGGCATTATTAGATCTGAATTGGAATGATATATTAGTGTCTGTTATATTGCCGTTGTTGACGCTAGAAGAATGTTATAAACTTAGACGAGTATCCAAAGGTTGTCTGGAGTTAATAGAATTTTATTTTCAAAACATGAAATCCCTCGCCATTACTAATAGATACACGTTCCCCACTAACTCTTTTAAGGTGAGAAAAATGTTATATTTAATAAATACAAAAAATCATTTAACGCATTCTTTTAAAGCAGTTAATTGTTAGGTAATTTAAAATATATTTTTTTGTTTCATATATATATGAAGACTTTATTTTTTACACCCAATGGCGGATGAAGCCGTAATTCACGGTGCTCCATACACGTGAATTTTTGCATTGGGTGCAATGGTGCTCTGTTATTTGCAGTGTTCTTTTTTTAAAAAAAATAAACACTTGCAATAAACCACTTACTGAGTTTTATTTTTATTATACACTACTAGTTTTGAAAACTTATAGATGTAAATAAAACTCATTAAGTGGTTTATTACAAGTGTTTAATTAAAAAAAAAAAATCAACATGTCTTTTTTTAAGTCTTATTTATTGCGTAATTTAAGATTTTAATTTTCAATTGTTCCAAGTTCTTAAGCATATAAAATAAGTTTATTTGTATTTCCAGGTAATGTTTTCTTGCTGTAATTTAAGGGTTTTAAATCTGGCTAAGTGTAGTTTCATAAATGACCAACTGTTAATCCCGCTGCTAGATATTAATGAAAAAATTGTCCATGTCAATTTGAGCCACAGCATGAATTTGACATCGAGGGCTTTGCAACCGATGATTCTTAAGTTTTGAAATTAGAAAGATGCTCTTGGCTGACGACTGGAGCTCTAGAGACATTAACCCTCCATCAGAATTTGCTGGAGGAAGTGGACTTGTCATACTGTACTCTTTTATCGGTGCCTTCTCTAGTGTTATTCTTCAAAAAGTTTAAACTCTTGAAAAAAGTTTCTTTGGCGGGAATTCCTCAAGTGGGTGATACGTGCATGTTCGCTATTTCAAAATTCTCCAAACTAATGCAGTATTTGAATTTGGTATCCTGAATAGGTATGTTTCCGATTCTTAATTTTAATCCATTCCTGTAACATTTATTTTATTCATTTCATTTCAAACCCTTATCCGCACCCCAATGGTGCATAGGGAACTGCATTATGTAAACGCAGTGTAATCTTGATCGATAACACACGAAGGAAAGGTGATCAGCCCTCCGCTTCAGTTACCAGTCTAGGTTAATATTGAATCAATATTAGAGTGAAAAAATTACTTATATTTATTTGACCCAACCCTAGGAATCGAACCCAGGACCTCCAGAACGGTAGCCGAGCGTGATGACCACCGCCTCCGCCTCCGTAGTGTATTTTATAGTCGATTCAAAAGGGAGGTTAATGATTTAATTAGGTGATGTAGGTAATTTTAATATATCATATATAATGTTAATAATGATGTTGATTGCATTGAAACATGTGTGGCAATGTAGTGATTGGTGGTAATTACCAAGTAAATGTTCAGTTTAAAGATTGATAAATATTACCACAACATGACTGATAAATCAATTGATGAAAAAAATACACACTTTGTTAGCATTTTCATTTTCATCTACTCAAACTGAGGTTCCACTGTATATAAAATTTATACTTTTTTTTAAATGTTTTTTTTTTAAAAACCTTTATATTGGCACTACAGAGAAGTCTTGTTAATCCGAACCCCCAAAACACAGATAGGACACATATTATAATTTGAAATGTGATATGATCAGGCGTTTTCATAATTAAATAATTAAATATGCATAAATGAAGTTCTCAACTATTTTTTGATTTTAACCACGTATGGCGCCTATGAAATTCGTTTATGGTTGCCAATCATGGATAAAATAATAAATGTTAAACAGTGTATATATATGATTTAAACCAGCTAAGGACATGTCATAGGCCCTGTAAATACTCAGACTTTCATATTCCCATTTCAATAAACTTCTTTATCTGTGAGAGGAAAAAAAACATGATTTTGTATTTTTATTTTTAAAAATTGGTTTTTGCTATGTATTCCAAACATGCTTTTTATAATTGACAATATCTGGATTGTACAAATGTAAACTTATTTTTATTTATAATTTTGAACATCAAATTTTAAAATATTAATATAATTTATTATATCGGACACTGGATTATTCACCCTAAAGATGAGATGTCCATTTTTTTAAAGTGTCTTAACTTGATATGAAACATTTATATAGAAGTCTGAGCATCATCCCGGGGCTTACGACCTTAAGCTTAAGCTACGCTGGCTTAAGCGATCACTTTATACACTACGTTCACCATTCTGCCCATCATTGAACATCCATATTGCACTAATTCTTGAAACCTGTATTTATGAAATGATCTTAAGGTGGAGACTGACCGTAGCATTTCGTCATAACGTTATACGTTACAATGCGAGCATTCAGGCAGTCATTACACTGAGCCGAGCGCTCTATCCATAGTTTCGGATGCTTGGTGATGCTCGCCGCGAGCGATGTTACGACGTTATGTTACGACGAAATGCTCCGGTCAGTCTCCACCTTTAGATCCTTCCGCATACCGGTAAGGTTTTTGATACATTCGTGAATTATGGCCGATTGTTACGCCATCAGTTACGGGATTCTCAGACGTTTCATATCAAGTTGAGATACTTAAAAAAAACAAATTCAAGCATTTTGACAAAGGGGTGAATAATCGAACTATTGTCATTTTTGGATAATGCTAGGTTTAAAACAGTAAGCCTCTATGTGGAGGATATTCAAAAAAAAAATATATATATATATATATATATATATATATATAAATGCGTGTACTTTTTTTGTAAATAATGGCCTCGCATACAAAATATATTGCTTTTGCCAATGTCAATTATTAATATTATTAATATTATTATTGTCAATTATAATATAAATTAAATAATATTACTTAATTATAAAATATGATAGACTTCTTATTAAACTAAAAATTAATTCCGTTCAATTAAAAAAAAATAACTAAAAGTTTGTAGATAATTGGGCTTCTCGTCAGGATGAGATGGATAATTAGAAAAACAATACATAGTCAAATTCTAAAATTAGTATTTAAACCATATTTTCTTATTTTCAGTGCACTCATCGTCAACTGTAATAATTTAAATGGACTCTTGGTACATAACTGTCCTTATGTAACAGAACTCAGTTTGTCTTTGATCTGCCACAAAGTACTGATTGACTGACCATTGCTGACCTCCACTGTCAGAAACCATTATAAACCATTGAGAAGACAGATTGAATGGATATTCCCAAGAAAAGAAAAACTGTTAATATTGATTAAACAATATATTTTTAAAATACCTGTGATAATAAAAATAATTGGTTACTATTTAATCGGTGGTTTTATTATATATTTCAGTTCAAATAAATTTTTAAAAACTTGCAGGTGTATCCAACAACAAAAAAACCTTTTATTTTGTTGATTAAGTACATAATGAAATTTACATTAAAAATAGAGAAATATGACTTCCCTACTCTTCAAACCATTTATTCATTACTCGTCAACATTAAGGGGAGATAAATGCGTATACTTTTTTTGTAAATACTAACATTTCTTCTCTTAATGTGGGAGTTGAATAATTTAGGAATGCCTAAATATTTGAATGCCAAACAAATACTGGATTCAACCTCCATGGATTGTAATAAGCACACTAAGAACGGGAAAGGAACGATTGATGATTAAGGACGGGAAGGGTATTTTTACCTTCTGTGCCGGCCTCATTTCTAAGTCAGAAAAGAAGGATAGCATATTAAATGTTTTTAAATGAAGATTATGTACCAATCTGTTTGTTAATGTCTTAACTATATCTACATAACTATCAAATCCCATCACCAGCGGTCTGCAGGCATAAAAAACACCTGTCCTTAGTATGTTTTTTAAACTTTTAAATGTTTTATAAATCTTGCACAGTATTAGAAAGGTAAGAAATAATGTAACTTCACAATGTTTACATATTGAGAATAATAGCAGTCACTATCCAATTGTTGTACTATAAAGCTGATATTATATTAACTTCTATTTAGGGAAGTTACACAATACAAACACTATATGCAACAGTCAGTAAATAGAGTAGATAATGTGCTGGGTAGGGATTAATCTAATGTAGCTGATTTTATTTTAGAATAAACACTAAGGTAAATATTTTAATAGTAAATATGTCTAGGTATGCAATAATATTCTTTCTCAAAGATGTGATTCCAATTACATACTAAATTTCAACATTTAAAAAATAACTTAGTCATATTTGGCGGCTCCTCTCCCCAGTGTTACACCTACTCTGCCAGCCCATTAATTTATTCACCGGTGGTAATCAAAATAAAATGATACAGTCTAAAACATTCAAAATAGTTGGTGAAACTTCTTGGAGGACTTTAAATAACTTTAAACCTTGGGAGTGATGAATGAAAAAATCAAAACAAATGAGTGTTTTTAATTGTTTAGAAAATATTGCTTTAAACTCGTGAGCCCACTAATGTTTAAACCCATTAACCATTAAGTTTTAAATACAATATTTGGATAAGATATAAGATGATTTGATTTCCTCACATTAAGAGAAAAGTAGGTACTTAAGCTTTACCATATAAAAAATACCATACACCCGCGCATATTTATTTTTCCGCTATGATAATTGACGTGTGTGAATAGGCTAATTTGTTAATTAAAATCTATGGAATTGTGTCTGCTTCCACGGATGTCAACAATCGGTCGAATTTGTCCAAACACCGAATCTAATGTCATGATTTCAAAAGTTCTGAATACAATATTCACCTCTGATTATTTTACACTTATAACTTTATGAGATCCGGATGAATCAAATCACTTGTTAGTTTAAAATTTAAAATGTTTCAATCAGATGACTTCGATGATGTAAGTTGATTTTTAAATAATATTCTATTTCAATAAAAATATTTCTGAATCTCCTTACGTTTGATTAAATATTTAAATGTTTGTTTCTAGATTTTAACAGATGAAAATTTTGAAACCATTGAAAGAGATATAGTATGTTCGGGAGCTGACAAATCGAAAACAGCGGACATTGAAAGAAAAGCTAATATTTTGATTGATAAACTAAATGGCAATCACAATAAAAGTTCACCAATACCTAATATTTTAAAACATGTAAATAATTTTAACGAACGTCCTGAGGTGACAATAGAAACTACGAACAGAATAAGAAGAAAAAGAAAGTTTCCGGGTCCTGCCGGTTTGTTACCGGATGAGAGAGTGGCCGAGAATCTAGGAAATGTTGTACAGTCTTCTCAGGTATGACTGTTATAGTATGTTTTAATATCCCTGAAAAATAATACTTAAATATGAGTGTCGCCGCATGCAAACAATTTTGAGCGGCCATGATAATTACGTCATATGTCTAGCACTAGAATTTGAGACATAATGCCGTCCTGTTCGTAGACTGCACCTAGCCAAAGCGATAGTAAATTAGGGGAGTAATAAATAAAATATAATTTATATTTGAAGCAATAACTTTGCGATATTCCATTTTATAATTTTGTTTGTGTTTTGTATTGTTTATTTATATCTAAATACAGTGTTCATATTTAAAAAAAAAGTTTAGTGATTTATTGTGGATCTATTTTGATATAACAGACTTTTGAAATTAACGGACACCCCCTCCCCCCATCAGTCCGTCATATCGAGGTTTTACTGTATTATCTTGCTGAAATTATTTAATTTTTTTTAGAATTACATCTCCTCTCAAAATCAATTGCCATCTACTATATTTGAAGAGCTTCCTTGGTTGGCGATGCAGGATGACATTAAGGCAAACAAGATGCACGCACAGTACTTGGCACAATACACAATAGCTCATCTCAAGGTCCAAGCGTTGGCGCATCGCCTCGAAGGGAGAAAGGTCCCGTTGTTGGCCGGAGTGGTGCAGAGTATTGATCGCACCTTCCAGGATCCTCTTATTGTGCTGCAAGACACAACAGGTATTAATTCTGTAATTTAAAAAAATGTGTTTACAGTAGACTCTCTTAACCGGCCTTGACCGGATAACGAAAAAGCCCGTTAAAGAGAAAGTATTATTTTTTGACATCTCATTAAAGATGAAGAAGAATATGGAAATCTGGGCATTTACAGGGCTAACGACCGTCATAGGCTGGTTTAATTAATCACTTTACACACGTCTAACATTAAATTCTACCCATTATTGACAACTACACTACTCAAATTCTTGGAAGTTCTATATATATGAACCAATTTAGAATCCTTGTAACTTAGAACTTCACTAGAGACATCTATTGGTGAGATGTAAAGAAGCTTTTTACTAAGCAGAAACTCTTATATTAGTATGTGAGATCCGAATCCTGGATTATAATCACATACATGAGAAACGCCAGAAAATATAATTTTCATTTTTATTATTTTAGCTTATAATTTGACCAGTTAATTTATTTACAACATTTTGAGTGTGTCCAAATACTTGTTCACAAATCTGGATTATCTCCAATTATAGGAGTTATTTTTCATATTATTTTTTGACAAAATGAGAGAGATGATGTACAATAATAGTCTATTTAGATTATGTGTTTTTGTTAATAAAATACAACTTAGTAGACTCAACAAAATCTGTGTTTCATTTAAAAATTAATACATAAATTAAAATGGAGTTCTAAAAATTAAACGGCAAATCAATAAATAAATATCATTTTATTTTGTCTTTTCAGCTGAAATTCAATGCACCTTACACCGAGATGCTTGGGAACTTCTCGGTCCATATCTCGCACCACATTACTCAGTGATACTTTTAAAAAACGCAACCGTATTAACAATCGGAAGTGCCTTGAAGAAGATCAATTTAATCATCACAAATAACAATATCCTTAGTGTGTTCAGCGACGATGACAATAATTATAATAAAACTGGGAATACTTTGCAGCGTCCTGGCGACACTGCACTTAAAAACTTTTCATTAGAGAAAATTCAAATTGGAATGGGCAGTGTTACCATCTTGAGAAATACTTCAATTCAATATCAACATAATCCAGGTAATAACTTCCATAATACATCATATAGTATATAACCAGCATTTTGAATAGCAAAATTTTCATAGAAATTAATTATATTTTGTGTATTAAAAGCATTGTTAACTTTGTTCTATGGTAATATAACATTTTGCTCATCATTCGTCATTCGATTTGTGTAATACCACTTTAAATAACACTACTTCGTGACTAAAATGAAATTGTTACGGTCTGAAATTTATACAAAAATAAAGTTTTGAATCGAACCCGGGACCTCCAGCACGGTAGCTAAATATGCTAACCATTACACCACGGAGGCAGACAAAAAAAGGTCGTTTTAAACTTGGATATAAAAAAAAACAAAAATTCATACTTAAAATGTAACTTTGTTTTAAAATCACTATAAATTTTATAGTTATTTTAAAACAAAGTAACGAAAACAATTTTTTTTTGTTGAAATACAAAATTCATGCATGAACATGCTGCCTGTCCTTAGCACAAGGTGGATGGCATAAATGAACACGCTAGGTGTGTTCTCAGCACGGAATATGTTATATTATAGATGTTCTCGTTTTTTAGGAAAAGTTAATCCTGTTCTTCAAACGAATAATCTTCACGAAACCTCAGATGACCAACTGGCCCTCACACTTCTAGAAGGAATCAATACGGACGAGTTATTTGAAGATTTTGAAATTTAGTGTGCCAACACACTATACACATATATTGTACATGTTAATTTTATAAAAGTAAAGCATTTATACCAATTAAAATTTGTTTTAAAAAATAAATAAGAAGTTATCTCTTTCCGAACTTAAGGTTGTGTATATTCTTGTATATTAGACAGGCGCCGTGGCGTAGTTGGGTAGACGCTGGACTGCGAAACTGGCGTCGCAGGTTCGATTCCCGCCAATTGCAAAATGAACTCGAGAAAGAATTATTTTCAATTGGTCTGGGTGTTTGTAATGTATTTTTCACATTTACTTTCCCTATCCTTGCTATCCTACCTGCAGACAAGCATCTTAAATAAAAGCTTTGCGGGTTATTCCTTTAATTAAAAAAATAAATATAAAAAAAAATTATAATTGGCATTCTTGTAAATATATCGCTCACTCCTTTCAAGAACGTCATAAATAAAAAAACTAGATTTTTCAGGACAACGTTTTTAAAGTTTAAAAATATAACACAATGTATTAAAAATAAGTATGAAGCCACTTACTGAACTTTTTACTATGCAACATATCTTTTTAGGTAAAACCTGAACGTTTTTTCTCTATTTGAAAAATATTTAGTAAATTTAAAAAAATAATTAAACGATACATTTTCTTCAAAATGCAAAAACAACACTTTCTGCCATGTAGTGGGTAAATATTAAGTTAAAAATATGCCGCTTTTGCTAAAATATAGTAAATTTTCTGAGCATTCCGAAAACATGCACAACTGAAAATTGACAATTTTTGATTTATGACGTTCTTGAAAGGAACGAGCGATTTATCTCTATTTTATAAGCCTCTATTTTCGAGGCTTGTCTGCAAATAGGATAGTAAGGATAAGGAAGGTAAATTTGAAAAAATATAATAATCACAAAAGCCCAGAGTAATAAAAAACAAATTTTCCTTGAACTTGTTTTAAAATTGGCAGGAATCAAGCTCTCAATGCCAGTTTCGCAGTCGAGCATCTAACCAATTACGCCACAGCGCCCGTCTTTGGATATTGATCTGTTCGGCCTTTGAAGAGGTTTTCTGAAGAAGGATTCTCTTACTGCTTTGACAAGAGTCTATCTTTGGATATTTAGAATTGTAACAATATTTATGCCTTAAATTTTAGTTTATGATGCATATACCACAGGAAAAGTAGATGTTCGAATAGTGAAATAAGTATGATAGATGTTTGAATACTGAAATAAGGAAGGAATACAAAGCTGAGATAAGCATTTTCGATAAAATTAAGAAAGGTTTGCTGAGATGGTTTGGACACGTAGAACAAATCAGTGAGGAAAGAACGGTAAAACAAATTATTGTAATTGGAAAAAGCAGCAGAGAAAGATCGAGAAAAACTTGGCAACAATCAGGTATGCCAAATACTTGAAAGCGGTCAGGTTAGGAGTCGTTATAATCGTCGGGTATGTATGAGGAGATGCACGAACGTGGAAGAGGCGAAGAATGTTTGCAAAGATAGTGGTGAGGCGTTCTATTCTCTCTGCCTACCCCTGCGGAGAAGCGGCGTGTAAATATAACTTTAGGATTGTAAAATGTGCCCTCGGCATAGAAAACTCAGTGAGGGCACATTATTGTAATTTGTTATTATATATACGATGAAAAAATGATTACGCTAAGTAATAATAGTTTTAAAAAATAGTTACTGCATTGAGGTGATTCTTTTCTTTTTTTAAATACATACTTTTTAAAATTGTTTCGATCGGATATTTCGACATCGATATTGCGTTTCATATAATTTGTATTGGACTTGAGCTTTGATCTTTCCCTTTTTCCATTTCCTTCCTCCGACTCTTCCAGGTATGTTTGCAAATGTGGAATATTATAATTAATGGAACAGTACGTGTGTAACTCGATGTAACTGTACTTTTTAATTCCTAAATAAAACAAAGATTGGGGAAAATTTGAGTTTAGTTTTTATGTTAACTTAAAATTTAATCAAATACCACCGCACCTATAAAAAATAATAATGAAAGCTCTTTTACATTTTCCTCCTCTTTCGCGTAATCTTTCACATATTTGAAGAAACATTTTTTTTTAGAGGGGTTGCTTCAAAATTGAATTGCGCCTGGGGTCTGTCGAATGCTAAATCCGCCACTGTTGAACATCCAAGAAAAATATTAGAAAATAAGTCCATCGTATGGATGAGTTCCTACTTTTACTTTTTATTGATATTTGTTTTTGTACAGAAGACCAAACGATAATTCCTCATCTGTTGTTTGATTTCGTCTATGGAGTGGCTATTCGGGCGGCGTAAAAACAGACATTTTTATTGAGAAAAAAAGTACGACGGCGTTGTATGTATTTACATTTTCAGCAATTAAATATTTGTTGACATATGGAAAGTGGACGGTATATTTATGTGCGGGACAGTGACTAAAGTGTTTTTGACGCGACGGTGGTTCAAAGTATGAGCACATTTTTTTATCTGTCACTGTTTTCGTAAGACGTATCTCAGTGCGTGTCTGCGTTATTTCGGTATATCGAGACTGTCGATAATGCTCGATGATTGTACGCTTCTCAATAACATTTAGCGAGATAATTCAACCGGACTCGGTGAATGTGTCGCGGCGTTTTCAGTCGTAATAAATTGTTGTTTCGCTAATACGTCTAATATTATGGACTCGTGCTGATCGTTAATCCGACACGCAATATTGTTATTGCGAGTGCGTATTACGATTTAATCGTAAATTGGTCGTGCCGCGGTTTGGTTTTGCGGATTTGTCAGGTTTTTAGCGCGTTGCGGGTTTATTTATTTTTCGGAATTGGGAAAAATAGTAAAGCGTGACTCTCATGTAGCAATGTTTTGCACGTACGTTAGTACGTCCGTCTGGCCGTCCGCGAGTGTCGCCGTCTCGCTCCCGCTCGCGCGCGCCGCTCGCGTGACAGAGTGAGAGGAGAGAGGAGAGAGTGAGAGCTCGCGCGTCGAGTGCGATGAGTGTTTCCTGGCTTCCATTGACCTGGAATGCGCTTGTTTCGGTCGCTCGTTACGTATGAAGAGACGTACGAGCGCGGAGCAGTGAGCGGCGAGCCGGGCAGCCGGAGGGATGTCGGCCGCGGAGGGGGTGGTGCGGCGGGGGTACCTGAAGAAGCTGAAGAGCATGAAGAAGAAGTACTTCGTGCTGCGCGCCGACACGCCGGAGAGCTCGGCGCGGCTGGAGTACTACGACTCGGAGAAGAAGTGGCGCGCGCACGCGCAGCCCAAGAAGGTGATCCCGCTCAAGAGCTGCTTCAACATCACGCGGCGCCTGGACACGCGGCAGAAGTACGTGATCGCGCTGTACATGCGCGAGGAGTGCCTGTGCGTGGTGGCCGAGGAGGAGGAGGACCTGGCGGGCTGGCTGGACGCGCTGCTGGAGCCCGTGCGGCCCGAGGCCGAGCAGGAGAGCCCCCCGCACCCCCGAGGTCAGACAACTAACCATCCAACCATCCAACTTTACAACATTCAATTTTTTTTTTAATTACCTAACGTCCAAGTGACTCTGAAATCTAGCGACGGCTTATACAACACCGCTTACTTTGACCTTACTCAGACTTCAACTTTAAGTGTTTTAGCCTATGCCTACTCGTGAGTGGATTTACTCTTTATGTTTAAAGTTACTTTAATTTCATGTAATTCATGAGTGAAAATTCTAGGCAAAAACACTCGCATTGTAAGAATTAGAATTTTTACAACATTTAAATTCTTGGAACTTCCAAATGTATGGTTCAATTTCGAAACATAGTGCTTGAATAACTAGAATTTCACTAGAGACATCTATTGGTGAGATGAAAAAAGATCTCAACATAGATGAAGAAGAATATGGAAGTCTGGGCATTTATAGTATCGCATATTGTGTTTCGTGTTTGTAACTATATAACTGTTCCGTGTCTGTTTGTGTTGTTTTTCTGTGATCTGACCACCAAGTATTTTAAATACTTGATCATGCCAAATTTTCCTCGGGCTTCCTCTGCTTCTCATTTCAACTACATTACTTTTACTGCATTCTTTTACTCCACATGTCCAAAACACATTTTTTTTATGAATAAAAGAGAAACGTTGGTGTTTTTATTATTTACGCAAACATTTCCATTTCATACTATTTCTGTGAGCCTAAGCGGCTCATTTTTAGAAATAGGTATCAAATTGCGCTGCAGGGGTTCGAACCGAGAAACTCTTACTTAAGAGTCCGCGACACTAACCACGGGACCACAACCCGACCATAAAACCCCTTTCTTAATTTGATGGATAATGCTTTTCTCAACCTTGCATTCTTTCCTTATTTCACCATACAAACATCTGTCATACTTCGTTTTCAATATGATAGGTAGGTTAGAATAAAATACATCGCTCACTCCTTTCAAGAACGTCATAAATCAAAATTCGTCAATTTTCAGTTGGGCATGTTTTCGGAATGCCCAGAAAATTAACTATATCCCAGCAGAAGCGGCATATTTTTAACGTAATATTTACCCGCCACAGGGCAGAAAGTGTTGTTTTTGCATTTTGAAGAAAAGGTATTGTTTAATTATTTTTTTAAATAAACTAAATATTTTTTAAATGGAGAAAAAACCTTCAGGTTTTACTTAAAAAGATCTGTTTGCACAGTAAAAAGTTCAGTAAGTGGCTTGATATTTATTTTTAATACATTGTATTACATTTTTAAACTTTAAAAACGTTCTCCTGAAAAATCGAGTTTTTTGATTTATGACGTTCTTGAAAGGAGTGAGCGACATGCATGATGTTTATATTTCAAATGCTTTCATTGACTTGTAAAAATTAACACTGTTAGGGCGTTTGTCCACTACACAGAATTTTCCCACCCGGCCCGTCAGTTAGAGTTTTAAAACGATGATTGGCTTGGATTGGCTTGTGCTTTTGTCCATCTTTCTTCGGATCGGAGTTCTTGATCGGTGTGTGAACACGTTGCGCGTAAATTCAACCACGCTAAACTGTCATAGTCGCTTTTTTTTTTTTTTTTAAATTCCGGGTAGTGGACAAGCGCCCTTAGTATGTTAAAAAAAAAACAGATCTAATGAAAGCTAAAGTAGAAAATGAAATTGGTCAAAAATTTTCATTCATTCATTCATCATTTTCAAACCAGTATCTGCACCCCAATGGTGCATAGGGCACTGCATCATATAAACGCAGTTTTATCTTGATCGTTAACACATGAAGGAAAGGTGATCAGCCTTCCGCTTCAGGTACCAGTCCAGGGTGATAAGGAATAAATATTAGAGTGAAAAAAATCACTTATGTTTATTTGACCCCCCTGGGAATTGAAAGAAAATCGAAGGAAAGGTGATCAGCCTTCCGCTTCAGGTACCAGTCCAGGGTGATATGGAATAAATATTAGAGTGAAAAAATCACTTACATTTATTTGACCCCCCTGGGAATCGAACCCGGGACCTCCAGAACGGTAGCCGAGCGTGCTGACCATTACACTACGGAGGCGGACAAAAATTTTAATCCGTGTATTTTATTGAAACATTTTATACAATAATGTGGTTGAGTTGGACATACACGAAAACATTTTTTGCACATATTACGAAAATCCTATTGGCGATCAACGTGTCAAAAGGACAGTCAATGACGTAAAGGGGTCAATATATTTTGCGGTTGGGCGGATGCAGCATGTTAAGTTTTTCCCTGAGATTATTATTCTGTGAATATTTTTTCCCGTATCTGAATTTAGCAATGCAAATGTTTGCTTGGATCACGTTGTTTGTCACATTTAATGTCTGCAAATTTATCTTGCCAATTTGCTTATCTTGTAAATAAAAAACAAAACCGACAACAACTATGAATCGAGGCATTGGTAGATACATGTTGCACCGCCATTACAAAGTTTTGTGCTATAGTATTTATCTTCTTCTTCTTTATGTAGATCCTAGGGATCTGTTTGTGCCTCCGCATGTTGCTCTTGGGATGTCGACTCCCAGCTGTCTTTCCATCTTTTCGGAGGTCTGCCTGGGGGTCTGCGTCCTTCAGGGTTGCCTTGGAGGGCGATACGTGGAAGTCTGTCTTCTGACATTCTGTTTATATGTTCCTTCCAGTATCACTGTATATGATTTATGTATGTAATATGTTTTGAAATAAATATATTTGAATTGTTGATAATTCCAGGGCATACCTGGCAGGTGAATGTACAGAAGAAGGGTCTGGGCGCCTCCCGAAACATTGTGGGGCTGTGCCATCTGCACCTCACGGACAGCACCCTGTCCCTGGTGAAGATACAGCCGAACCTGCGCTACATCAGCTCCACGCACCTCCCGGCGCCGGAGACCTTCCACTTCTCGCTCACCAGCATACGGAGGTGCGTAGCGACGCATATTAAGCTACGTCAGTGGTTTATACACACAGATTCTCGAACTGGCTCTTAACCAAGGGTGGCCAACCCGAGGATTCTTGTTCTCAAATGAGAAAAAGAATCACCGATGAGCATTAGGAAAACTGTTTGCGTGTAGCAACAACATCAATTGTTAACGTATCAACATTGATGCACTTTCTGACAAAAAAAACAGGCTCTCATAATATATATTTTTTTAAATTAAACTTTTTTTGTATTGCCTAACTCTTATCTTATTAATATGTTTGATTCACATTTTTGTTAAATCTTCTTAAAAAAAGCAATATTTTACATGTTTACTTTGGATAGTAAAAAAAAAAATTGTTTTACGGCCCGGAAAGAAATCTGATTTCTAAAATCTGGCCCGGCTACTGAAAATGTTGGCCACCCATGCTCCAAACTAAACTACTTGGGTATCATACTACTACTACTACCATCACGCCGTTTCCCCGCAGGGGTAAGGAAGAGAGGATGGAACACCACACTCTTCTGTCCTGACATACACTCCTCGCCTCCTTCACATCCATACATCTAGTCATATATGCCCTCCGATTACGCAAACTAGTGGAACGGAAGGTCTGTTGACAGTCAACAGTCCGGCTTCTCCTGAACAGTTGTACGTGGTGTCCTCCCAGCTATGAACAAATGCAGAGAAGTTCCTGATTGACCCACACTAGATTATCCCTCCTGTTCCCAACACAGATTCAAAAAACATCTATTTTTTATTTAGAAAAAACAAAAATCCACACCGAGACAGTTCATGAGTTATATGACTCACGTAGGTCTTGAGTGTGAGCTATGACACAGAGGGAGGTCACAATAGACCTAATATGGTCGCAGTGAAACAAGGGATGCAAGATCGCTTGACCACTTGTAAAAAAATCTTTACTCTTACTGTCCCGAGAAAACATACTTCCCAACTATACGTATAACGTGGTAATATTTTTCTTCGTAAATTGGGTGTAAATAATATGTAAAGTGGGTGTATAATAATAAAATAAACAATGTGTTGCTTTGTAATTAAAGTTTATAATTAAAGTTTATTCTTAATTTATCTTTATAATATTTTTTCTATCTATCTATCTGATTCTGACAGTTCAGAATATTATATTTTTTCTATCGGAAGTCTTTTGTTTTATTCAGCGCGACGCATGCGACATCTGGTGGTAGAACTGTTTTATCTAGGTACTATTTGTAAGTACTTAATAAAATGTATAGGTAGGTACCTAGGTATTTTATTACATACGTATGCTCAATGTTTTATTAAATTTGTAGGTGTGGAGACTCTGAATGTTTTTTCTACATGGAAGTTGGAAGGTCCAGTGTAACCGGCGCAGGAGAGCTGTGGATGCACACTGAGGACTCAAACATTGCTAAGAGCATGCATGATACCATATTGCAGTATGTATCACACTTTATTTTAGCATTGTCTAGTACTTATATACTGCCTCCGTAGTGTAATGGTCAGCACACTCGGCCACCGTTCTGGAGGTCCCGGGTTCGATTCCCAGGGGGGTTAAATAAATACAAGTGATTTTTTAACTCTAATATTTATTCCATATTACCCTGGACTGGTACCTGAAGCGAAGGGCTGATCACCTTTCCTTCATGTGTTAACGGTCAAGATAACACTGCGTTTATATGATGCAGTGCCTTATGCACCGTTGGTGTGCGGATAAGGGTTTTGAGTACTTATATTATAATTTCATAATATGTACTAGTTTTTAAAAAAAAAAATTCAGACACTGGATTATTCACCCTACTGATGATATATCAATATAAGAGGTGTGTTAACCCTTCCCTTACGATGTTAAAAACATCCGCGCGCTCCGGTAATATGTATTTTGTAAACCATATGAGAATGTGGTTTAAAAATGGGAAAAATGTGAATATTTCTAAAGTTGAATTTGAAATGTAACAATTTTGTAATGTTAGCTCTGATAATTACCTAAAAACGATATAAAAAGACATCGTAAGTGGCCGTTATAAATGGCGTAGTGACACGACCGTCGCGCAAGACGATCTGCACACTACTGGACTGGCAGAGTAAACACGTTACGACATGCGTCATGCACGAATACTTACAAAGCAAGCCACACGCGCAAACACAGAAACGTTTTTGTATTGGTGATATAATTCCCGATTTTTCTACAAATTATTTATTTGCGTCGCTGCAAATGAATAACTTTATATTATAATACTTTCATGAAAAACATAATTATATTACGGGGGAATACAAAAATTGTGCGCCCGTTTCTTGTATAATATATTTGGGTGCGGATAAATATTGATGTGTTAACAGTCAAGATAACACTGCATCAATATGATTCAGTGTCTTATGCACCATTGGGTGCGGATAAGGGTTAGAAGAAGAATGCCGCATAGTTATAAAGCTAACTTTTATATACAACATTTTAAGTGTGTCCAAATACTTTATGTTCACAAATCTGGATTACCTCCAATCAATTTGTTCTCTCTCCTATAGTGCCATGAGGAAGTCGGCCATCAAGGCGGAGGAGATGGGCCCCAAGAGCAGGCTGCGCTCCTCCTCGGCCAACGAGGCCTCCCGGCCCATCCTGGTGCTGACCCGCAGGCAGACGCACGCGGGCACCAAGCCGCACGGCCTCTCCCCGTCCAGCGGTATGTCCACGCTCGGCGTGTCCGTGCCTCATCCCGTCACCCGCAGAGATCGCATTGACCGGTGGCACTATTTTTCCCGAGACGAGTCATTTTTTAACCCGCCCGGACCTGAGAGGGGGATTTGAAACACCCTTAAAAGTTTTTGAATTACCTAACGTCCATGTGACCTTATCATGACCCTACTCAGGCTTCAACTTTTTAAGTTTCATAGCCTATGCCTACTCGTGAGTGGATTTACTCTTTATCTTTAAAGTTACTATAATTTCGTATAATTCATGAGTGAAAATTCTAGGCAAAAACACTCGCAACACCCCTAAAACAAAACTTCAATATTATTTGTATTTAAATTATTATTTATAGATTTGGCGTTTGATTTGTAGAACTCCATTTTAATTCATGCATTAAATTTTAAATCAAACGCTGATTTTTCGAGTCTACTTAGTTGTATTTTATTGTTTAAAAAACACATAAAAATAAATTTTTGTGACAATTGTTTCGCCTAGTTTGTGGTATTTTTAAACGAATGCAGACATTCCTTTGAATATGCCATAACTAGGTGAAACAATTGTCACAATTTTTTATTTTTGTGTTTTTTTTTTTACAATAAAATATTACTTAGTAGACTCAAAAAATCAGTGTTTGATTTAACATTTATTGCATAAATTTAAAGTATTCTACAAAAATGCTAGTAATATTAGTATATAACCACTCACTGAGATTTTTTGTATACCGGTTTCGAGACGCACCCGTCTCTTTGTCAGGACAATCAATACAACAGCATGCAAACAATACTACACATCACTACCATAGCACTAATCACACATTCCTCGGGTCTACCGAAATCGCATGTGATCTTGATTCTATGTAGTTATGAGTTCATAAATTTCTCAATTGCTTTTTTAATTTTTCAAGTATAAAGCATCATTTTGAAAATAATTCTTCTGTCGATTTGTGAATGTCGTTATACCATTCCAATTTAAAATAACTGCTAGTTCGAAATCCGAATATTAGATGGCCTATTTTTGCGATCTATGTTAACGTGAGATATTTGATTTATTTCACTCTAACTACTGTGCGCCACAACCGTGTGGAGGCGAGACAGCATTATGAACTGTATTCTTCCCATTATTCACTCCACAATTTGCGCAGTTGATCTTTGAACATGCTCCGTAGTATTATTATTATGAGCAATATTTTCATGAATAGAACTGGGGTCTTTCAAATCTTCCTTTTAAATACTACGGGTGAGGAGGGTTTAAAATATATTTTCTTTTTTTTTTCTATGTGAAAGCAGTTGCCACCGCCAATATGATCAAATGCAAATTTTAGTATTTTTTCTTTTGGTATTATTACTTTTTTAGATTTGTAATCGATTGAAATCATACTGTGACTGAAAGTTTCCTAGTTTTATTTCACACGGAGTGCAGTCTTTTATTAGTATCACTTTTGTAGTTCGTACCTAACCAGTTTTTACGTAGCTTCAATGTTTGCGAGTAATTTTAAAGAGACCTCATCAGTCTACCGTGAGTTAAATATCTTCCAATATCAACAGAGAATAGATGAAATCATCTAATATTTCTTTAATTTTGTAGATAATTTAAATTTTTCTGTAACTGCAATTTCTCTCAAACAGGTTGAAGTGCATCATTCACAGTATTTTTGGGGTGTGTTTGAATCCTTGTTCACAAATCTGGGTTTCTCCTTTTGGGAGTTATTTTTACATTTTTGCATCTCAACATAGATGTAGAAGAATATTCATGTCTGGGCTTATCGCCTGCCATTTGGTTATGACAGGTCATAAACTCTGTAAATACCCAGACATACATATATGTTGCGATGTCAAAATGTGAAGTGTATCAGATTGTAAGCACTTGTCGATTTACGCACCCGCTTTTTTCCATTTTATTCTATTTTTACATCAAACTTGAATCTTACTTGTATTCAAAATGTTTTGGCCGGATTCGCATCGAGTCGGTAACTGACTTCAAACACAAGTGCTGACTTCTATATTCCCGGTATAAATGAGTGCAAGTCAGTTTCCGGCGCCAGTACTGGCGTCAGTAGCCGACTCAGTGAGAATCCGGCCTTTGTGCGGAATCTAGTGTCGATTTCAGATTTGAGGGTGAGAATCTCCGGTGTGTGTATCATATGATAAAATATAGTTTTATGTTTTAATGGATTGAGCATGTCTTGTGTTTTGTTACGAATGTTTTGTACACTCTGATGGGTGTTGGTAAATATCTTGTTCATTTGTTATATAATGTTATAATGAGATGGTTGACATTATAAAAAATGCCTTTACAGCAACATAGTGTAATAGTGAGATTACATTTTATTACTCAATGGATTTTCGGGAATCTTTCTTCAATATGTACTATTCTTTCAAGAGGATCCAGATTATTCTGGTCAGATTTTGAAATAAATTTAATTATTCCCTCTCCAATATTATAGTTATGTTAGATCCAGTAGTTTGTGGGTGCTATTCTCTATGCATTCCGTTGATGTTAAAAGTGTAATAAAATATTTATTAATTTTTTTTCTTAGTTTTATGGAATAACCCACAAAGCCTCTATTTTAGAGGCTTTTCTGGTGGTAGATAGTTGGGAAAGGGAAGGTATATGTGAAAAATACATTACAAACACCCGGACCAATTGAAAATTAATATTTCTTAAATTCATTTTACAATTGGCGGGAATTGAATATGCATTAGCAGTTTCACAGTCGAGCGTCTACCCGACTACGCTACAGCGCCTGTCATTAAAAATGCATTTGTTTGCTAAATCATTTTTACCGTCTCCTTTTCCCCAATCAAACCACAGCTATTTGTTGATTTCCATTACAAAGGTCTTATGGGTCTCAATGATTTAGTCACCTTATGGTGTTTGATTTGGATCAATTCCCGCTTGAAAATTGATATTTGTAGGAAGGAGCCAACAACATTAAAGTTTGTGGTGATCGTCGCCTTCCCATTGTTTAACAGTTTCTACATTTTGGCATAAACCATCTCACCCATGACGCAAAGGAAATGATCATTAGTTAGGAGCAGGGCTTTTTTTTTGTAAACAAAAAGGTCCTGGAACTCTTATAAACTTCCGGAAAAGTCCCGGAACTCACTAAAATTAAAAAAGCATTGAAATATTCATTACAATTCCATATTTTGTCATTTTGACCAATTATATAAATATAGATTGTTTCTTGAATGTTTTCCGCAGATACTTTGTGGCACATTTTATAATATCTTTATAAAATTTATTAACTTTGTTAATTTATTAATTAATACAATTTAACCTACCGGATTCGACATTACCTTGTCATCATCAGGGTTTATTTTAAATCAAAAACATTAAAATACTCTCACCAAAATCTTCCACACACGGATTATGGATTTTTAGGATTTTCATCGATTGTGTGGAAGTTTTTGGTGAGAGTATTTTAATGTTTTTGATTTAAAATTAACCCTGACAATGACAAGGTATTGTCGAAACCGGTAGGATAAATTGTATTAATTAAAAAAAAGTGGTGAAAACAAAGTTAATTAATTTTATAAAAAGATAATATAGATTGTAATTACGTAAGCACAAAAATTGTTTCATCTCATTGATTTTGAAAAAAATGCCGGAACGCATTTCACGGAAAAAAACCCTCATTAAGGGTCAAATTACACTTTTTAACATTAACGGCTAACTTAGTGAATAGCCCCACAGTTAGGGAATACAGGTAACTAAACATAGTGTCTAGTGAAATAAGGGCAGAGTGTTAGGTGTCAAGGGTCAAATTACACTTTAAACAAGTAAGTGCAAGTGTCAAGGGTCAAATTACACTTTAAACAAGTAAGTCCAAGGTAGAGAGGCGGGAGGTGTACGATTGTGTCCCGCGGCTAGCACACTGGCGGTTTGCTGTTTGCAGAGAGCACTCTATGCAGCGGGCGTGGTTGTGTCGGCTTGTGTATTAGCCCGTGTGAGAACGCGTCGGCGGCCTACTGCGGGCCGCAGGAGGCGGAGCCCCGAGCCCCCGAGGAGCCCCGCCAGCCCGGTATGCCCCCCACCCCCTCTCGGCCGCGCGGGGACGTGTCGCTTCCGGCCTTCGCACTAATACCCATTGCATTCCTGTGACTTTTTCATTTGATGTGGAGCGCACGCGGCTGTTTATTGTTACTGTCCATGCGGTCATCATCCGTTTCATTGATTTCAATTTATCCCGGGCTGAGCCGCACACGAACATGTCACGGTATTAAACCGGTCCTATTTCTCAGTTTCCTGGAGAAATTGGCTCGGAGCCTCATCGTGCCTCGACTGTGCGGCTCACCCGGATGTATAGCCCATAGCTGCTTGCTTTATTCATCCGATTCTCAAATTCATATTTATTATTTTCTTTGCATCGCTACACGGCCCGTTCATATGTCAATAGTGGGGCGAAGGATGTATAGTAAAAATAATAAAATAATGATTATTTAAATACGTAAGAATAAAAAACTTGTATATGACAATTTTTTACTCTATTACTCACTTACCAGGTTAATATATTTTTTAGTTAAAGAGATTACATAATTCAAAAGTTGTCCAGTTCAAAGAAACAAAATAGAAGCAATAAGAAAAAAACTAAGTCGTAACTATAATAATAAAAAAAAATAAAAAAATAAAATGATTTGAAAAATTTTGTTTTTCAAAGAATTTCCAATTGTCATTGTCAAGTGGCATCAATTCAGTTGGTTTGTTTATCTTCTGTAACGCAAATAAGTCGAAACACCCAATAGTGCTTGGGTTACTGCGATATGCTATATCTGCTGTTGTTCAAAATCTTATTCTTATTTTAGCCTGTTGAGAACATCGGAATTTACATTGGTAAACTCAAAAAGTGGTCTTGAACAAGTATTTTATTTTAATTTTAAAATCATCATGTTTTTCCTTAGTGCCAAATCAATAAATGATGATAGTGAATAGTCGGATATATAAATAAATAAATTGTTATTTAAGATTTGATTTTTACGTGAAGGTCAATTCAGTTCAGTTCAGTTATCAAAATCGGCGTTTATTATAGTGTAAAATACAATAACCTCCGTTTACAATAGTGAAAAGGGAAGACTAATAAATTCAGCGAAATTAAATTAAAATAAGCAAATATATTAGATTATCCTCACTAGGTATAGTAAATACCTAAACATCTGTGGAATAAGGAAAGAATGCAAAGCTGAGATAAGATATCAATAAAATTAAGAATGGTGTGTTGAGATGGTTCGGACATGTGGAGCGAATGGATGAGGAAAGAAGGGTGAAGTTGGAGTGATCATTTTATGCATGTATAATATTCACCATTCTATCCACAATTGACAACTGCACTACACAAATTTCAGAAGTCGTATATCCTTCAAATGACACCATCTTTCACATCGCTCACTCCTTTCAAGAACGTCATAAATCAAAAAACTTGATTTTTCAGGAGAACGTTTTTAAAGTTTAATAATATAATACAACGTATTAAAAATAAATATCAAGCCACTTATAGAACTTTTTACTGTGCAACAGATCTTTTTAGGTAAAACCTGAAGGTTTTTTCTCCATTTGAAAAATATTTAGTATATTTAAAAAAATAATTAAACAATACCTTTTCTTCAAAATGCAAAAACAACACTTTCTGCCCTGTAGGGGTTAATTATGAAGTTAAAAATATGCCGCTTTTGCTGGGATATAGTACATTTTCTGGGCATTCCGAAAACATGCATAACTGAAAATTGACGACTTTTGATTTATGACGTTCTTGAAAGGAGTGAGCGACATGTGAACCAGCCCATGGCAGTTCGTATGGCCTGTAAATACCCAGGCTTCCATGTACTTTGCAAATTTCTCAACTGATGGCGCCACAATATGAACTAGCGCGTGAAATGTCTCCACCAGCATTGCACATATACAAGTATTTATCCGATTTGGATGTTCAGTAAATGGTCAGAATGGTGAACGTTTGTGTACAAGTGTATAAAGTGATCACTTAAGCCAGCCAAATGCCAGGTTGTGAATCCTGGGATGCTCAGACTTCCACATTCTTTCATCAAAACTATAGATGTTTCATCTCATGTTGAAACACCTATAATATGAATAATTTCTCATACATAACCTAATTATTTAAAAAAAAAAATCCATCAAGAAATGTTGAAATGTAGGTACATTTTAAATATTTTGTCTTTTAAGTTTATTTTGTTATATTAAGTTTATTTATTATCTGTAAGTAGGTGAACCATTCTTCGGACAGCTTAGACTACCATTAATTTTAAATACTTTTATTTATGTAAATCATGTATTATAGTACAAATGTATGTAGACACTAGCACCTGATAGAGTTACCATTCTTTATCTTTTCTCGGGACATGTATTAATTTTGAAGTTTTAACCTAAGTGTGGTTTTAAAATATGTAATTGAATGATATTAAAATTTTCCTGGTGAAATCCATTTCTTAAGATCTCTTCTGACATTCCGTTTCAATGCATTCCGCATAATTTTCAAACACCGTAATATACGGTCATAATGATACGGAATGCATTAAAACATATCACAACAGATAAAAAAAGGTTTTTACCAAGTGAAATTTAAATATTAAATGGGGTCCGCCTCCATGGTGTAATGGTTAGCGTGTTTAGCTTTTGTGCTTGAGGTCCTGGGTTCGATTCCCGGGGGGGAGTGAAAATAAATGTTGGTGAATTTTCGCTCTGATATTTATTTAATATTACCCTGGACTGGTCCCCGAAGCGCAACAGTGATCACCTTGCCTTCATGTAAAATAACAATCAATATAACAGTGCGGTGCCCTATGGACCATTGGGTGCTGATAAGGGTTAGAGGTAGAAAACATAGTGAATGATGGATGAAAAGAAGAGTGTTACATTGAATTTGACCGCGGCTCTCGTCACATTGGTTGGGAATCGCTGAATTAGACTGTAGGATCACAGGTTGGAACTATGCACCATTGGGTGCAGAGAAGGGAGTCAGATGTAGAAGACATAGTGAATGATGAATGAAAAGGAGAGTGTTACAATGAATTTGACCGCGGCTCACGGCACATTGGTTGCGGAGCGCTGATAGACCGCAGGATCACTTGAAAGGCGTACAGGGTGTTCACTCTTGAATATGGTGAGTGGGCGGAGTGATGCGGGGCTAGTTGTATGAGCGCAGTTCTGTTTCCACCGGCAGGCTGGCAGGCGCAGGCGGGCGGCGCGCTGAGCGTGGTGCACGAGCGCACGCGCTCCCTGCCGCTGGAGGAGCCCGCGCGCCGCTGCTGCCGGCGCGCCAGCACGGGCGCCAAGTCCCCCCCCTCTCCGCACCTCCCCCGTACGTACCGCGCTCCGCACGCGAACCCGCACGCCTCCACGCCTCCAACACACGCTACGCCAACACAGCATTGAGCATTTTATTTCAAAATTTTCACACCTCATTATTAGATACGATAAGTTGACGGTTGAATGAGCATTTCTTTTGCTGGGTATTGTTTAAGAAACGATACTACCATTGGTTAGAATTTCATTCATTATAAAATATTGTTTTATTTGCGGCAATATTTAATTTACCTCTATGGGAGTGTAACCATATGTGGTCGTCCAAACAAAACTTTCCTCAAAGGGATATGGGCATACGTGAGCGCCTGCACTTAAAACATAAGCCCGGTGTCAATTATTTCTAAAATGGCACTAGTACTGCCATCAGCGGTTGTATTCAAACACTAAAACCGCGTTTCAGATTATTTTTCTGTGTTACCTACTCATGACATTTTACTTAAAACTGAGTTTGTGTGATGTCATCGTTATGACACTATCAAAGAAAACCCATGAAATAAAACATGGATAGTTTTGATATAAATCATCTTTACTGTTGTAAATATTTTTTTTATTCAAGAAAATATTTTGCCTAAAACATTGACTATGTTATTAAATTATATAAATAAAAAAATAACAAAAAACTCACTCCCCAGATACAGTTTTGTCTGCGAAAACTCACTCACGGACAGCTTAAAAGCATTTTTTTTTTAAATGATAAATTTCCTTTGTTATTTCTTGTACATTTTAATATTATTGTGAAATTCCATGAAAAAAAGTATTCAGTAAAAACAATGTTTATTTGGGTTATCAAATTAACAAGTTCTTCTCAATGTCAATGTCAATTTCGGAGGTTACGAAAACAATTGAATTATCTTACAAAAGAAGCGATACGCGATGCTTGTGTTGGAGGTCGAGTGTTAGAGATATATTTTTAACATTATCTTCAGAATATGCCGTAGTTGGTAAGTTGGTTGGTTTTAGTAGTAGTTAGATTAGTTAGTGAAACCAGCATGCCTATATATATTATACTAATCTAATTTTTCAAATGTCGAAATGATTGTACAGTTTATTTGATTGTTGATTGATTGTTGATGATTGTTTATTTTACAGAATTAAGTAAAAAAACATACACATTTGAACCTCTGAAATGCAGTCTATCTATAAAACGGTCACGCTTATCAAAAGCATATCAATTATTTTTATTTATTGTTTCGGCATTAACTTTGTGGTAAGACATGTTACAATGATTAAAGAAAACACTTCGTTTTTTACCACTTGAGTTTTATTATAGACTACATGTTTCAGAAGTTAAACTTCCATCGTTCAGGTCTGTATAATAACACGATGATGAATGATGATGAATGATGGAAGTTTAACTTCTGAAACATGTAGTCTATAATAAAACTCAAGTGGTAAAAAACCAAGTGTTTTCTTTAATCATTGTCAATTATCAACTGTAATAGAAAAGGTATTTATGTTTGTCACAACTGTATTTTTAGATATATTGATGATATATTAATAAATATACTAAATAATTTATTTGAAAATCTAAAAGTAGATACTTTGATTTTGTTTTGTTAATTGTCTTAGAACATAATGAAAGAAGTACTATTATTAATATTTATTGAATTTATTTTATGGTTGGTCATTTTTACTTTTTTTTTACAATTTTTTTTTTAATGTTAGTATATAACCACTCTGAGATTTTAGCCTACTGGTTTCAAGACGTACCCGTCTCTTCGTCAGGACAATCACTACACCAGCATGCAAACAGCACTACACGTCACTACCGTAGCACTATTCACTCACTTACTACTAGACAAAATATTAATCACATGCGTTTTTGGTCGACCCAAGGACCAACATGCACTAAGAATTCGCAGAAAGACATGCACTAAAGGCCGACGTCTAACATGTATTAAGGATGTTTTTCAAAATGGGACAGGATTACAAAGGTTGAAAGGAGTGGGCAGGGTCTAAGTGGGTGCTGACAAATCTCACTTTATCAATGATGTCGAATCAATTAGTTCACTGTAACGAAAATTGATTAAAGGACATTGGCCTTTAGTGCATGTTGTTCTGCAATTCTTAGTGCACGTTGGTCCTCGGGTCAACCAAAAACGCATGTGATCAATATTTTGTGTAGTCGTAGGTGTGTGAATAGTGCTATAGTAGAGACGTGTAGTGTTATTTATTGATTCGGCATTAACTTTGTGCAATGACATGTAGATTATTTAAAAAAAAAATTAAACACTTGGATATATCACTTGATGAGTTTTATTAAAATATACGACTAGTTTCGAAAACTTACACATGTTTTCAGTTTTAATTTTTACCAGAAGATGAAAACATCTGTAAGTTTTTGAAACATATATATAAATAAAACTCATCAATTGGTATATTCAAGTGTTAAATTTATAAAAAAAAAAAAATGTGTAGTGTTGTTTGCGTGCTGTTGTAGTGATTGTTCCGACGAAGAGGTAGACTAAAATTTCAGTTAGTGGTTATATACTAAAAATAACTAATATTTTTCTAAAAAAGTAAAAATGATGTCGTTTTCATTTCGGTCTTATTTTGTACATGGGTCCTGAGCACCGGTAGGTTTACTAAAAAAAAAATTTTTGCAAGTTTACTAAGAAATCATTGATATATATTTTTTAAAAATATTACTTGATGGTTTATAGAGGGTTGTACATAAGTATATTCAATAATAAGATGTAATATATCTCGGTTAATTGTACCCCTTTCCCCCACAATTTGACAGACTATGAGTTGCGCTTTTCAATCATCGGATTCATTACCGCATACCATAGGAATGTCATTTTTCTTTCTTCACTAACATTGCATGCTTTAATATTGTATCAAATGATCATGCCTTCATACAAAGCTTTTAAAAGGTGTATTTAATTATTTTTATTATTTGTTAATAATGAATGTCATTTGTTTGTCTTAATTGAGTATTTATGAACTTTCAATTCAGTCAATTGAAAGTTCATAATTCGGCTTTTGATTAAATCACGTCGAACTGGTAATATTCTATTCCGTTTGACCATAGGTACTACTTTTATGCACTTTTAAATTATATAATTAAAAAAAAGGTCATTGAAAATAAGAAGAGAGATTATTTTATATCGATAAAAATTTGTGAATATTATTGACAATTTAGAATTTAAGAAATGATAGACTGCCAAAATATATTGGCGTCATCGTCGATATATCGACGGCTGCGCTTTTGGCAAAGTATACTAGAGTCGATATATCGATTTTCAGCATTTTAAGGGTTAGAGCAGGGGTTCCCAAAGTATGCGCCGCGGCGCCCTGGTGCGCCATAGAAAATAAAGAGGGGTGACTTGAGTTGATCCTCTATCATTATCCGAAACCACAAATATTCTCGGGTACCTATAAAGCAACAATTTCTATTTTGAGCGCTCGCGTCTTTCTACCCAACTACTATTATTGTAGGAACCTATTTCTTTCGACTATAATATTTTTTTATATATAGTCACTATATCTATTCCAAATATAGGGTCCGCCATCTAAAGTTTTTTTTTTCAACTAGTGCTTATTTCGTGAATGGTAACACTTAGCTCATGTCTGATTTGACAGATAATTAGTTTTATCCTTCCGCTGAGCGAATATGGTTGTGTATACGCTTGAACAACGCTGGGAAATATTGCGACATTACTTTGAAAATCATGGTAATGTTGCAGAATGTGTGCGAAAATTGCGTACGGTTTTTGGAAGAAGAGAAGCACCGTCAGCTCCGTATGTTCGTTATCTTGTGAAAAAAGTGAAAGAAACTGGCATCCTCATCGATAAACCAAAGCGTGAAAAGCCAAAAACAGTGCGTACACCCGAGAATATCGATGTTGTGGCAGAAAGTGTGCGTGAAGCGCCATCAACATCAATTCACCGTCGTTCTCAACAATTGAACATTTCGGAGACATCATTGAGACGAATTTTGCATAAAGACCTTGGTATGACGCCATACAAAGTCCAATTGGTTCAGGAGTTGAAGCCAACTGACCATCCAATGCGTTTTCGCTTCGCTGAGTGGGCCTGCGATCGACTTACAGAAGATGCCGATTTTGCCAAAAAAATCATCTTTTCGGATGAAGCTCATTTTGATCTTGGCGGGTATGTAAACAAGCAAAATTGTCGTATTTGGGGCACAGAAAACCCGCACGCATACATTGAAAAGCCGGTACACCCAAAACGAGTCACTGTTTGGTGCGGATTTTGGTCCAGAGGCATAATTGGGCCATTTTTCTTTGAAAATGAGCAAGGAGTGGCCGTTACAGTCAATGGCGATCGTTATCGGGCCATGTTGAACGGATTTTTGTTCACAAAAATTGAAGAGGAGGATATTGGCAACATTTGGTTTCAACAGGACGGCGCTACGTGCCACACAGCCGAAGTTTTTTAGTTTTTTTTTTATAGCATTTTCAAAAAAAAAAAGTTATTTGGCGGACCCTTTAGCTTACTAAAGTAGGGCGCCTTGACAAAATACTAAACTTGTAAGTGTGCCGCGGGCTGAAAAAGATTGGGAACCCCTGGGTTAGAGTATTTGATGAACAGTGCACTTATTTCTCTACCACCAGTTGGATTTGTGTGATTCTAGAATCTTTTATTACTGGTACAGTGCATTCTGAATTTTCCGGATTCGTGTTGACCGGGAAGCGGATTATCCGCCAACGGTTAAGTGTCCTCATGGTCCGTAAGATTTACGCACTGTTATTTTGTTGGTATTATTGTGTTTCTATTTTAAATTTGCTACCCATTTTTAGTCAGCTTTTCGGAATATATCGAGATTGTCTACAGCCATTTTTGGTGGAGCTGAAATTTATTGCTAGGCTACCATGCTGGAGGTCCCGGGTTCGATTTCCAAGAGGGTCAAAATAAATCGATTTTTCAGTCTAATATTTATTTAATATGACCCTGGACTGGTACCTGAAGCGGAAGGCTGATCACTTTTCCTTCGTGTATTTAACGATCAAGATAACACTGCTTATATATGATGCAGTGCCCTATGCACCATTGGGTGCGGATAAGGGTTAGAAGACGAAATTTATTGTAACAAACAAAATATTTATTTTTTACTCTGACCAGTGACGGGATTTTTTCATGACGATAATGATATTACCGTATACGTAACGTGTGGTATGACATTGTCGTTATGTTGAAATCCAGTCGGTGGTTGACGAATATAAGTGGTTAAAGCTTTAAAAAAACAGTACGGTCGATTGTATTTAACATTAGTTTGTACTTACTGGGATATATTTGTATTTGAGAGCTTGTCGGAAATTCTTTCTCAGTCATTTTGTTCAAGGGTTGAGAAAGTTGTTTTCTTTTCGTTTTTCCGCAATTAACCCTTCAACTCGCTCGCATCAGTAGATGTTCAAAGTACTTAGAGATTCCGTTTCACGCATAAATTTTTCTATGTACAGTGGGATCCCAACATTCGTTTGCCTTTCCGTTCCTACCTCTTTCCAACTCTTTCTTCTCTCTCTTTCTCCCTCTTTCCCCCTCTCTCTCTTTCTCTCTATCTGCCCCCGGTGTTCGTACATTTGTCTGATGCCTTGTCACAGAGCTTGGTGGATTTATGGCGTCTTAACGTTGTGTAAAGCTTTATAAAATAAAAGTAGAACTTTGTTTTTAACCACTTTTATTTTCGCTGCTTTACCCCATCCCGTTTCGACAAGAACCTTGTCATCTTCAGGGATGTAAAACCATAATTTACAATATGATAATGACTAAAACCTCCCCCTTATTGCTCATGTTTCTACTGATAATTTCTTTTACACAAGGAACAGCTCCTACCTCCATCGAAGGATGAACCTTCAACGTCCCAAGGACAAAACTCTAAAATTTGGGCTAAGCTTCACATACGGTGTTTGATAATGATGCGGAAAGCATTGAAACTTGTGTCTCAATAGAAATAGTGGTATTTGCCAAGTAAAATTTTAATTTAGAATTACTTCCTTCTCTATCCTGAACTTATCACACCAGCTTCCTTCACCTTAGATAAGATAATTTTTGAAAAATTTATTTAATGCAATTTCATTGTTTTATAGTTTTTATAAAATTTTATTTATGGTATTATTTTCAAACGCGCTAATCACTGCGTAGTGCAGTGATTAGCGCGTTTGGCTACCGTGCTGGAGGTCCAGGGTTCGATTCCCAGGGAGGCTAAAAATAAATATAAGCTGAAGCGCTGGACTGATTTAGTTATCTTCATGTAATTATCGATCGAGATATCATGGCTTCAATATAAAGCAGTGCCTTATGCACTATTGGGTCAGAATAAATTTTAATAATAAGGGTCAGAAGAAGTTTTTTTTTAAAAGATTGAAATATTTATCTGGGGATTTTTCTGGGGAGGCTAAGTCTGGTTAAACGGAAAAGAAAGACAAGATCAAGCACACATTTCTAATATATTTTGTTTCACAATGCTATATTTATAGTGTGTATGCTATATTTTAGCGGCTGTCAAGAAGCACGCCGTCCGCCGTGAGCAATGTTTAGTACTGCATGTATGGGTGTTACCTAGATAGTTAAAAACATGCGCCTATTGGAATGCAACATTGTGTCAAAATTACAAAGCAATCGGTGAACAGCTTTAGGAGGTTTGAGATTTTAACTAATGAATTTTATCTTTATAAAATAGATTGCGTACAATTAATTTATCCCGGATTTTTTTAACGTTATGTGGGATTCCTCTGTACTTGAATTATTTCTTTGTTATACTCTATGCGATAAAACTGTTTTTTTAAAAAAAAAATATTCCATGTATAAACAGTTGTAGGTGACTTTATACGGGGTCATCATGAAAGGTTAGCTTGATTAGATACTGCTATATTTTGTAAATAATACAGATAAATAAATTGTTGTTTTTGCAGAATGTTCTTATATATTTCGCCTTGAAAAGATTGAACGTGTGTTCCTTTGGTGTCATAATGCACACCAGAAAGGTTTCAACGCTGAGATGACCATAATGGTTTCCGCAGAAAGATACGATTTGAAACTTTTTACGATTTAATATAAACTTATTATTAATTAATTATTATTTGGATGTATCAGATATATTCACCCTATGGATGATATATCAATATTACACGTGTCTCAATTTGAGATGAAACATCTATCGTTATATATGTAAGAGAAGATGGAAGTTTGAGCATCCCAGGGCTCACGACCTGGCATTTGGCTGGCTTAAGTGATCGCTTTATGCACTTGTGAGACGTTTGCCATTCTGACTAGTTCTCGCCGTTCTCAAGCCAGGCTAATGTCGGGTCTTAAGCCCCGGGACGCTCAGACTTCCATCTTCTCGTTGTGACAAGACACCTATAACGATTTGATATAAAACTTAAACATTTTACGAGAGTAATATGTCATTTTTCCCTCGATTGAGGATAATAATAAATAATAAATCCCTTACCGCACCCCAATGGTGCATAGGGCACTGCTTCATATAAACGCAGTGTTATCTCGATCGTTTACACATGAAGGAAAGGTGATCAGCTCTCCACTTCAGGTACCAGTCCAGTGTAATATTTAAAAAAATATTATAGTGAAAAAATCACTTATATTTATTAAACCCCCCTGGGAATCGAACCCGGGACCTCCAGAACGGTAGCCGAGCATGCTGACCATTACACTACGGAGGCGGACATTAAGGATGGCAGTAGGAAATTATGTAGACCTTTTTTGATGATCCCGTTTTTCGATGTGTCGTGTCGTCTGAGGCATTTTCCACAGCTGTTTTGATGTAATTTTGATCCCTTTCCGAGTTTGTCTGTACTACTTTCTTCTTTCATATCTACTTGATGCGATGCGATGTGTTTTTAGTAATAACGATTTTTGTTTGCTTTCGTTTATTGACCCTAGACCACGGGACTTGTTTCAATGTACCTTAATGCGGGACTATCGTATAATGGACAATAAGAGAAACTCACATTTGATCAAAAACGTTTAAAAATATTTTTTTTTGAGAACTATATAAAATACAAACATAAAATATGAAAAAAAGAGTAAGATATCTGCTAGTAGCAACGTCATATATCAAAAATCGTCAATTTTCAGTTGTGCATATTTTCGGAATGCCCAGAAAATGTACATTATTCCAGCGAAAGCGGCATATGTTTAACTTAATATTTACCCGCTACAGGGCAGAAAGTGTTGTTTTTGCATTTTGAAGAAATGGTATTGTTTAATTATTTTTTTAAATATACTAAATATTTTTCAAATGGAGATAAAACCTTCAGTTTTAACCCAAAAAGATCTGTTGCACAGTAAAAAGTTCAATAAGTGGTTTGATATTTATTTTTAATACATTTTATTATATTCTTAAATTTCAAAAACGATCTCCTAAAAAATCGAGTTTTTTGATTTATGACGTTGTTGAAAGGAGTGAGCGATGTGTTACTTCGCTGCTCCCCACATATTAGATTTCTTCTGTTTGTGTCATGTCAGGTCCCCCTGATGTCGACTTTCACTTGAGAGTAATTGTCCTTGTCTCGGGCAGGTCTAAACAGCGCCTCAACGGTCCTGATCCCTGTCCAATCTCATATATTCCGGAGCCAGGAGATCTGTCTTCTGCCCACACCTCGTCGACCCTCGATTTGGCCTTTTATTAGGTGCAATAGTTCGTAAAGATTGGATGCCCGTCGTAAATTTTACAAATGTCCTGTAATCTAGGGTTAATATCTCTTGTGGATTGCTCATACTAAGTTGAGTATTATTATGGACAATATTCTACTTAAAATAATTAGTTTTGAGACTTGTGTTTTTTAAACTAAAAAAGAAATACTATTGGCGATTTTCACATATTTTTTTTTTTAAGATGGCAAGTAAATAAGTATACAAATCGCTATTCTTGTTCCATATTGTAGTTTCCCAGTAAGTTTTATATGTTTTTGGTTATTTAAATTTTACTTGGCAAATACCGCTGTTTAAAATCTTTTATGGCACATGTTTTGATGGATTCGTTGATGGTTATTTGAAAACAATGCAGAATACATTGAAACACGTGTCACAATAGATTTTAAGTACTAATGGTATTTGTCAAGTAAAATTTTAATCAAAAATGGATAGATATTAAGTGATTGCCGAATCAATTAATACAGGTTTATTCGACTTCTTTTACGAAGAATGTACTTGTATTATGGGCTGATAATTTATACATAATAATTAATTTAATATAATTTTTAAAATTTATACAACAGTTTTATACATGGGCATGGAATGGTCGAAGTGATATATCGTTAGAGTAATTCTCATGAATGTTAATGATATGTGCTTGTATCTTTCCTATGTAAGAATGCTTATCTAAATAATTGGTTTACAATATTTTGAGTGTGTCCAAATTTTTGTTAACAAATTTTGGATTTGCTCCGCTTGGGAGTTATTTATATTAAGACATTTTATTGGCATCTCAATGTAGACGAATTAGAATATGGAAGTCTGGACATTTGCGGGGCATATGACCTGTCATTGGGCGATTTGAGCCTTTGGGCGATTTGAGCCTTTGGGCGATTTGAGAAAAAATGGGCATGTAGCAAAATGGATATGTGCTATCCATCCCTGAAGATGCTTATCAAAACCGGTTGGAGGAAAGTACCAAAAATAAAAGTGGTTAAAAACTTGAGTTTTAGTTTTATTTTATAAAATGTGCCTCAAAGCATTAAAGAATTCTCCAAATAAACATTAAAAAATTGTAGAGTGATTACTTGAATCAGGCAATGACAGGTCGAAAGGCCAGCAAATATACAGATTTCCTTATTCTTCTTCATCTATGTTGAGATATCAATAAAAAATCTTGATAATTGGTATACATATCATACATTTGGTATTGCGGTGCAACTCCTGTGCTGCGTTGTTGCTTGCATCAAAATTGTATCGTGTTCCATCTTAAACTGATGTACAATGTGTGTCGACAAATCGCTTCACTCCGCCTGCCGCCGTCTGCGCCGGTCGAAGCTTGTGGACGCTTGTCACAGGGAGCGGTGTGCTTGTCAACATTCCGCATCTCTTTACGACGGAACAGGGCATGGTGTCTCTGGAATGAATGTGCATGAGAAATCTATACCAAGGGAGACGATGTACAGATTGTTTTACTGTTTGACCATATGCTTTGTGTAAAACTGATTTGAAAACAATAACAAAAATAACACCCTGTTTTATCGGATATTTTTTGTAATGTTTAACTTAACCACTTAATGCTCGTGTGTTTGTCCGCTTCCATAGTACAATGGTCAGCACGCTTGACTACCGTACTGGAGGTCCCGGGTTCGATTCCCAGGGGGGGTCAAATAAATATAAGTGATATTGTCACTTGAAGCGGAGGGCTGATCACCTTTCCTTCGTGTGTTAAACGATCGAGTCTCTACATTTGCTTGTGTGCAGGTGGGATAGTAAGGATAAGGAAGGTGAATGTGAAAAATACACCACAAACACCCGGACCGATTGAAATTGGCGGAAATCAAACCCGCGTCGCCAGTTTCGCAGTCAAGCGTCTACCCGACAATTCAAGTTAGACTAACAAGGAACTAGCCATTTTGCGAAAACGTCAAATTTATCAAAACTTAACCTCTCCGGGAGTATAATAATTGATGTCCAACTTTCTCTGGGGAGTGGGTTCTTTTTACATGAAAAGTTTTCTTTTTCTTTCACGAAATCTATGCATCATGATAGAAATTATGAAAAATTCTAAAAAAATAAAAAACTCACCATCTTTAGGTACCATTTTATGACAAAAGAACGTACGAATGTCCACAGATGTTATTGCTATACAAGTTACATCATACCAACTGACAGACTGACTTTGATGTTCAGTACCAGTTCAGTAACAGTCAAATTATGGCGAGAAAATTTGTCGGTGCAGGAAACCATTACCAAACAACTCAAAACGGAACTACCCGAGCCTCAAATTGGTCAATAAAAAAAAATACATAAATGTATTTGGCTCGGGCAAATCAATACCACCAAGTTGGAATAGGATTTGCCCGAGCAGCACTCGGACTCATCAATGCAACACAAACTCCTTGCCCGAGTCACGTGAGGGATGAACTGGCAACTGGTTAACGTCGATACTCCTTTGAGGAAAATTCGCAGCAACATTGATTTACATCCTTACTCCCGGAAAGGTTAGGAAAGGTTAAAAATAATTAACAATGTCGCTCACTCCTTCAGCGCTTATTACGGAAACCGCTGTATTATACAGATATTATAACAATTTTGTGTGTAATTAAATAATGGAACGATCGCTTTTTGGAAATTGCTTTTGTTAAATTGTTGAGAGTTTCGGGAGTAAACGGAGAAAATTATGCATTTCAGTGGGGTCCGTCCACGGGAGCGCCGTGTGCGGGATACGGGAGCGCTGCGACAGTCTGCCCTCCAACCGTGGGTCGGGAGTGGCGGGGCTCGCGGGGCTCGCGGAGGCCGAGGGGCCGGGCGCGCGCCCGCACAGCATGTACACGCGCGACCTGAGCCACTCGCCGCCGGCCGCCATCGCCAACAGCCCCCTCAGCCCCCACTCGGGTTTGTATTGCCTTCTATGGGATAAAGATATTGAGAGAAGGCCAAATGCGGGGGAAATAGATTTAACTGTAAATGAAAACACTTACTGAAATGTATTTAAAAAATCTGGTCATGTTGAAAGTCTACATAATGGAAGGGTATGGATGACTAGATGTAAGGATGCGAAGGAAGCTACGACAACCACACTACTCAAATTCTTGATATATTGATCAATCTTGAAACTCAGTATGCGAGAGTTCACTATGGTCATCTATGGTGGGATGAGTAAAGCTTTTTAGTAAGCAGAGACTTTTATTTGTATGTGAGGTCTGAATCCTGGATTATATTCACAAATTTGAGAAACGCTTGAAAACATGATTTGAAATTTATATTTATGATATGTATCCTCTTTTCCATGGAGAAAAGGATGTGGTGAAATGCACCGAGTTTATTGTTTTGGCGATTACTTTCAGCAGCGGCTTATTCTACGGACAGCGCCGGATCCAGCATATCGATAGACGAGCCGGACAGCTTCCACCAGCACTCGCTGCAGCTGGAGGAGCTGGCGCCGCACAGCATCCTCAGCCGGCTGATCAACTCGCGCACGCCCGACGAGCGCAGCATCCCCGAGGAGTCGGCGGAGGAGCCGCTGTGCCTGTGGCAGCCGGACAGCGCCGGGCGCCGGGGCGCCGCGCCCGTGCCCATTCCGGGCCCCGCGCCGGCGCCCAGCCCGGGCCCCGCGCCAATGCCCAGCCCCGCCGCCTCCTCCCCGCGCGACACCGGCTACATGGCCATGTCTCCCGCCTCCTCCGACCACACCAGAATGTCAGTATACAGTCTATCCTCGTCATCTATCGTATCCCGTATTCCTATTGTTGCCCTATTAATGTTTTATTCTAATTCAGGATACATTCCCGCGCCGGGTGCAACTCCTCGAATCATTCGAGGTCGTCGTCGCTGGCGGAAGAGGTCCCGGAGGGTGGCAGCGTGCCCAGGGGCGACGACGGCTACGTAGACATGGAAGCCTCCAAGAACGAGCCAGGCGCCATGTCCCCTGCCGCCTCCGTCTCCTCAGTCACCAGCGGAACTCCCTCTACCGATATTCGCTTCTCCGAGTTTCACCTGGTGAAGGTGTCTTCCTACTTTCCGCAACCTCAAGAGGAGGAGAGGCCGACGAGAGCCTACAGCTTTGGCTCCAGGCCCGATCATATCAAAAAAATTATCAACAGACCCGAGTCGCATTCCGCCTCGGACCACGCCCGAAAGCGAGCCTTCTCGGTCGGCAGTCGGTCCAGGACTCACAAGGACAACAGGATACTCAGCCACGGAACTCCGCCTCACTCCCAGATGCAGCACTCTTCTCATCAGGGGCCTGAGGGCTCCGGCGCGCCCGCATCGGGCGGGACCCCGTCTCGCCACTACGGCTCCGCGCACAGCTCCACCGAGCCGCTGGACGACCTCATGGAGATGGACTTCTCCAACCGCAGCCGCTCCACTCCCGCCGCGGCCGAGCCTCCCGCCCCGAGGAGCGCCCCGCTCACTCTGCCCGTGCCGCCGGCCAGCCTCGCCCCCCCCAGGGCCCCGGAGGAGGGTTACATGGACATGTCCCCCGCGTCCGACGCCTCCTCGGGCTACGTGGAGATGAAACCGGCCGAACCCTCCAACGCCAGGAATGCCAAGCCCGTTCCGCAAATGGTTAGGAAAACTTCGGTGACCAAATCTCCCCCGTTGAGTTCCTTCAACCTCTCCAGAGGAATGGACTCGTTGCGATTGAATTCTCAGTCTTCCACTACCGCCGACGGATACGTGGAGATGTCCTGGAATAAAGACTCGAATAACAAATCCGACCGTAATCGGATATCGTCTCTTCCGATAGCCATAAATACGGCCACTCCGAAAAGTCAGCCTTCCCTCAGCGCCAGTCCGCAATATAACGCCGGGAACATTCTCAAGGCGGACGGCGGTTCCGAGAGTAAAGCGCACCACAGACTGAAAGGTGCACCGCTGAAGCCGTCTCCCGTCCCCTTCGGCGCCCCCGTGCGGAGGCATCACCCAAGAAGGAACTCCAAGGAGCTGCTGGCTGCCCTTCAAGGGACCCCGCCCCAGACCATCTTCCCTATCAGCATTAACAGCCCCGGCTCCCCCATGAAGGACTTCCCCAAGGCCCCGCTGGCCGTGCCCGAGGGCACGCCCGGGAGGAAGTGCCCTGTGGACGCCAGCAGCGGGACCCTCAGGCTGTCCCACTCGGCCGACACCGCCGACGTCCAGTCGGACCCCACCTCCCTAGAGGCTGCGGAATCCGAGTACATGGACATGGTGCCTTCCAGGCTGACCACTGTCACAGAGATCAACGAGTCCAATCTCAAGTCTTCCGTCGACAAGAACACCAAGCAACTCATCAATAATGCCACCAAGGTTTCGGGTTCCACCATGTCCGCCGACTTTGAGTATGTGAGCTTGAATCCGAACGCCACCATCGAGAGGTCTAAACCCCCATCCGTGTTCAAGTTGTCCGACGATCCGTCGGGGGACCTGTTCGCTAATAACGCGCCTTTCTTGGACCGACTGTACTCGGCATCCAAACCTCCCAACGGGAGCCAGCCTGTGGGCGCACCCAAGATGCTCATTGTGCCGAGGAAAATTACGACCGCTTTTCCGATAAGTCCCGACCTCGCGATAAACACGGATATGGACTCCAAAGAGAATCACGACATTCTGTCTTCGAACCCTCTGGCCAACAAGACCATGATGTCCAACCCCTCGGCTAAATCCAACAACAACCAAGTTCCGCCGGTCAAGAAGCCCATCCTGGTGCTGAGTCACTCGCAAGCGATCACGGCCAACTTCAAACCGATTCCGGCGGGAGACTGTTGCGAAGTGCGCTCCGTCAAGTCGGGGTCCCCCAAGCCCGTGGAGTCGGCGCTCAAGGGGCAGCTGGCGGGCGCGCAGCTGGATAACCGGTGCAAGGGCCGGGAGGGCCGGGAGGCGGAGGGGCCCGGCAAGAAAGCCAGCCGGCCCGGCAGCGCCTCGGGCTCGCGGCCTTCCTCGGTGAGCAGCGAGGCGGGCGCGGAGGGCGGCGAGGCGGCGCGCCTGCACTACGCCAGCCTGGAGTTGGACGCGGCGCCGCGCTCCCCGCTGCCGCCGCTGCCCCCGCCGCCGCCGCCCGCCTTCACCTACGCCGAGATCGACTTCGCCAAGAGCGAGGAACTCAAGAACTCCAAGAACCTGCTGGCCAAGGGCAAGAACTGACCGCCCCGTCTGTCTTCCGAATACGATGGCGACCGACTCTACCGCGTTTATGCGTTCGCAACTTTTTCGTACGATGCGATATATACCTACTAAGATTATTTCACACCGAGTGTTCATTATTTTAAGTTTATCAGTAATATCGCATGTGTAATTTTTAATAGTTTTTATACAGAGCGTTAGTCAGGAGATGATACGAGCCTCTAAATCCTCCAAGATTGTCACCAATTTACCAAATATTATTCTCTGGTAGTCTCTCCCTAGAATAGGCTGATTACGCGTATTATACAGATAGCGACGCAATGCTAACAACCTCCGGTACGGAAGGAACTCTCTTCTAGACCTTCGCTTTTTCTTTCGGACATTCTGGGGGTTTTTTTCCGGTGTTTGTATCGCTTTAAAAACAATTTCTACGGTTCAAAATTGTACTTCCCCGAGTGCGATGCGTGACTTTACACTCGCCACTCACTCGAATTTGGATTCCTTCACTAGATGTCTGAAAGACTCTGTTGGTTATGTTTGTTTGAGGATGTCAGATTAGCGATTTATTTATACATTTTTCTTAAATTCATATACATATTTATATTACTATATTTTCACTCAGTGTTCCATAGATGTTATATTTTAGTTTTTTTTTAAAAATGTTTTTAATAAAATCATTATTTCTACTTTGTTACATGTTAACTATGATTTTTTTTCTCACTTTTACAAACAAAATATAACACATTTTGTGCGGCTAAATTTTACAAAAATCCCTTTATCTGATTTTTTCGATATCTCGATATAGTAGTTTATAACTTTTGTCTTCTCATTCTTTCATGTAAGGATAATACGAGTGCGAGAAGGATGTAGATATTTTGTTTATGAAACATTAAAAATATTGCCTTTCTGCTCACCCGTCAAAGAATAATAGTATGTGAAAAGAAGATAGGTATAATTTGAGAATAAGGGAAATTATTTCACTGACTTGATTGAAATTACTAATCGCCTTCATATGCAGAGAGCTGCGCAAGAGTATGTGTGCGTTGTAAAATAAACGATGGCCTATCTTATCTTTTTGTAGATGTGTGCGTAGTTTGTAGCGCCTTGAAGCGCTGACCTAAAATGTTGGAGTAGAAATACCTTCTTTTGTATTTATAGAAATACCCTTCCTGCACAAAGTGTGTTAACAAACAATTTATAGGACGGGATAAAAGATGATTTTTTTTTACGATATATCGTTTTTTCTTTTAGTGAAAGTACTTGGTACTGAATTTTCCGAATCGCGTTTTGTTTGTCTCGTTTTCAAATTGTTTTAATGATCAAAGTAAATTTATTGTACATAACATGTGTGTACCGATTTGTTTTGCATACTTTGTTATTATTTATGTGTTTCAGATAAGATGTTTAAAAAATGTATGAATTGTACATTGAGAATTGTGCCCGCAGCGGTGATTGGCGCTTTCCTACGATTCATTCCTGGTGTAATGTGATGCATTTTGGAATGTTCTCTTGTATCAAAACAAATAGTATCTAGTGTATGTGTTCAAGAATGCACTAAATATCTTGTGGTAAAAACATTCCTTAAAGTATGGTTTTTTTTTACTGCATTATTCTAACTTGTTGCATTCTATTATTATTCATTATATCAGACACTAGTTTATTCACACTACGTATGATATATCAATATTATAGGTGTCTCAAATAGAGACGAAGCATACATTGTTTTTTGTAAGATATTGCTCACTCCTTTCAACAACGTCATGTATCAAAAATTGTCAATTTTCAGTTGTGCATGTTTTCGGAATGCCCATAAAATGTAGTATATTCCAGCAAAAGCGGCATATTTTAAACTTAATATTTACCCTACGCTACAGGGCAGAAAATGTTGTTTTTGCATTTTGAAGAAAAGGTATTGTTTAATTAATTTTTTAAATATACTAATTATTTTTCAAATGGAGAAAAAACATTCAGGTTTTATCTAAAAAGATCTGTTGCACAGTAAAAAGTTCAATAATTGGCTTGATATTTATTTTTAAAACATTTCATTATATTTTTAAACTAAACGATCTCCTGAAAAATCAAGTTTTTTGATATATGACGTTGTTGAGAGGAGTGAGGGATGTATACTTCGCTAATTTCTCAACGGAAGGCCGAAATTCTAAATCTATCAAATAACAACTGGCGTATGAAAGGAATCCAACAGCAGTGCATATCTACTATGCATTATTATTATGAGTGATCGCTTAAGGCGGCCAAATGCCAGATCATGTCGTGCCGCTTTTCCGCAGGGGTAGGCAGAAAGAATAGGACGCCACACCGATCTGTCTTGGCAAACAATCTTCGCCTCTTGCACATTCATGCATCTCCTCATTTTTTTTTTTGGTGTCAAGGGATCTTGCATCCCTTATGTCACTGCGACCATATTAGGTCCATTGTGACCTCCCTCTGTATCACAGCTCACTCCAAAGACTTACGAGAGTGTAACTCACGACCTGTCTTGGTGGTAGGAGCTTCACCTTCTCGGAGTCCAGGTCCTCCAAGGATGTGACTTGGTTTGCGAGCGAGTGCGTCACAATTATAGAGAATGTGGATTGGCGTTTCGTTATCTTCCATACAAAATCTGCATACTGAGGAGTCATGAAGTCCAATTTTTGTCATGTGTTTCCTCAGTCTACATCTCCTCATACACACCTGCCTATTATTCCGACTCCTGATGTGATTGCTTTCAAGTATTTGTAATACTTGATGATGCTAGTTCTCCTTAGTCTTCCTCCGCATCTATTACCAACCATATTCGCCTCATAATTTTTTTACTGTTCTTTATTCACGCATTCAATTAACATGTGAAAACCATATCAAAACACCTTCTTTAATTTTATGGATAATACTCATCTCGGCCTAGCATTCTTTCCTTATATCACCATTTGAACATATATCGTACATGGTTTTGCCACACTGAAAGATCGCATCTTTACTGCAATCAGTCTACTTTCATCCTTCTCTTGCAAACTCCATGCTTCACTTTTTTGTGTGCAGACTACTATCATCTTTCATATCCAAAATGATAGATGCTCTGTTTCAAGTTGTGACACCTATAATTATTGCAGTCTTTTGAAATTTAAAAGAAAAATTTTGAAACTGAATCTAAACTTTTTTTAATTTCAAAAAGTAAGGAAATGTATGTTCTATGTTGATGTTTTTTTTCATGAATTCTCACCATACATTTTTTATTTCTTTGAAGCTCATCATGCATGCTCTTTGTTACATTTTTATATATAATTTTTTTATTATTATTATTATCAATTACACATATTCTAAAGGAATCAAAAGTTTTTAAAGTGATACAAATTTAAACAAGTTATCTTTATTATTATGTAATAATATATTATTAATCTTCATATAGATTAAGTTTTTTTTAAATTATCTTTTTGTATCATGCCACTTTTACTGTGAAGATTTTAGCGAATTAAAATAACGGTTTATTTTAATATCCGACAAACACTGATCATATTGTGACTTTCAAAATTTATATATATATATATATATATATATATATATATATATATATATATATATATATATATATATATATATATATATATATATATATATATATATATATATATATATATATATATATATATATATATATATATATATATATATATATATATATATATATATATATATATATAATTACAATTATCCCGATATAAGTATAAACTATGTATAACATACAAGTATTGTTTTGTATAAATTTAATTTATAATGTAAATATTTTTTCCCTTCGTTAGATGTAAAGTTCCGGTACAAGTGTTATAATTTCCCCGGAGTTACATATATAAAATAATACATTGTTACAGAGAACTTTTTGCAGGCTATATATGTAGTTACTTCAACAAAAAATATATATATTTGTTAGGGCTATTTTTCATTCAGAATATAATTTTATACAGTATGATGGTATAGGGTTCCGTAATGTTAAAATAAAAAAAATATATTATGATACTCTTTCAAATATTCAACAATATTCTGATGCTGCTTGATGTATTATTCCTCTTTACTCTTCACAATGCTAAGGATTTATGTTTTCTTTACATATTATATAGGGCCGATCATAGGACTTAACATCGAAATGGAATAATTCATTCGAATTGACATTCGCGATAGTACAATAACTTCAATTGGCATTTGCGATAGTACAATAACTTCAATTGGCATTCGCGATAGCATTTCATAGTCCAATAACTTCAATCGACATTTGCGATAGCATTTCATAGTCCAATAACTTCAATCGACATTCGCGATAGTATTTCACAGTCCAATAACTTTAGTTGACATTCGCGATAGTGGTCCATTAACTTCAATCAACATTCACATTAGTATTTCATAGTCTGATAACTTCAATTGGCATTCGCGATCATATTTCATAGTCCAATAACTTCAATCAACATAGCATTTCATAGTCCAATAACTTCAATCGACATTTGCGATAGCATTTCATAGTCCAATAACTTCAATCGATATTCGCGATAGTATTTCACAGTCCAATAACTTTAGTTGACATTCGCGATAGTAGTCCATTAACTTCAATCAACATTCACATTAGTATTTCATAGTCTGATAACTTCAATTGGCATTCGTGAATTTTTATAAGGTATTTGACCATTACAAGTACATACTGAGAATCTGTATATCGACCCTGGTATATTTTGTCAAAACCTTTTGCAAAAACAAAAAACAAATAAAAGGGCAAAGGGTTGAATATGTATCCAGACGCATTGTGGATCTATCGACTATTGTAAAATTAAAATATAATTTTAATATAGAAATTGGAGTTCATCCGTCAAATCTCTATAGGGCGGAGGGGCATCTTTAAAATATTTTTATATTTATCTCGAATCGATCCTATAATGACCCCCGTGTATGAAGCCAAGATGTGTTCAGTTTTGGGACGGTCGGTGTCATTCTGCAAGCACCCACGGAGGCACCGCCGGACCATGCGCATATATTTTATCCACACCTTTATTTCATTTGAGATATTATTTACATTGTATACAAACCAAGTGTGATTGTTGAATTGTTTTTACTTGCAATTTTACGCGTGAGTGTATAATTTTTTATAACAGTAAATTGAATGGCTCGCTTTAAATTAGATCTGTAAGTTGACGGTTGGATGAGAATTCAATTTCTGTGTATTGTTTTAAGAAACTATACTACCGTTGATTAGAATCACATTCAGTCACTATATAAAACATTAGTTTAAAAAAATTATTTATGCTTATATTTTTAACCTGTCTGGGAGTATAGCCTTACATGGTCGTCCAAACAAAACTTTTCTTAAAAGAGTATGGGCGTATATAAATGGCCGGGCTTTTAACTAAAGCCCGGCGATATTTATTTCTAAAATGGCACTTGTACCATCGTTTGTAGTTGTATGTATCTAAATGCTAAAACCACACTTGAAATTATTTTTCTTTTTTACCAGCGACATTTTACTTAAACAAAGTTTCTGCGACGTCATTACAATGACGTTATCAAAGAAAACACATAAAATGAAATATTGAAAATTTTGATACAAATCGTGTTTACTGGTGTAATTTTTTTCATTCAATAATATAATTATGAAAAGGTAAAAAAATAATAGGAAAAAAAATGGCTTCCCAGATACAGTTTTGTCCGGAGAAACTCACTCCCAGAAAGGTTAAAAATCAACTGTTAAAAAGGCTAATGTATTTGTAACTCATATAAAAATATATATATGCACACTTTGCTCGTCATTCAGCATGAAGTCTGCATTTAAAGTAATATACCTCGCTGCGTACTATAGAGTTGGTTGGATCATTGTGGGTGTAATTGTATAATCTGGTCATGAACGTAGTTTTAATAGGAACGTTGTGTATGGATCTTTCCAATATTACAGTAGGTTAGTTTAGTTTAGTGGTACGATAGGAGGCAGTTATGTGTACAATAGGGTAGTTAGGGTAGCTAGGGGTCGGAGCAGACAGTTCCCAGTGTCATGCCAAACCGTTTCTGTGCCAACATAAGGAATTTTTATTAGCTAAACTTAACAAGCTTAAGGTGTGGCTGTATCCAAATATAAGTGTCTTTGAGACAATGTTGTTCTTGTTATTTGTTGTCACGCGGTCTGTAGAACAGAATGAGCTAAAGTCACTCGGTCTGCAGAACAGAGTAAGCTAGAGTCATTCGATCTGTAGGACAGAGTGAGCTAGAGTCACTCGGTCTGTAGGACAGAGTGAGCTAGAGTCACTCGATCTGTAGGACGGAGTGAGCTAAAGTCACTCGATCTGTAGGACAGAGTGAGCTAGAGTCACTCAATCTGTAAGACAGAGTAAGCTAAGAATGCCACGGATTAAGAGAAGACAAAAATCCTTACACTTACAAATGTACTTAGATTCAAATTTTTGTAGAAATTTCATTAGTTATTTTTCACATTGTAAGAATGTTTGTAATAATTTAAAGTTAGACTAGTATCTTAAATATTGAAAGTGAACGCACTTTATTCCTCGTAATGTGGTAAATATCCAATTTAGTCTTTTGATGTTCCTCTGTCGAGTAAGTGTATAGTAGTAGGTGCGTGCGGGGAGTGGGTTAGGTCAGGCCCAGGAGTCGGCTCCGCGGGACTCGCCAGCCTCACCTCGCTGCGGAGGATGCACCGCCGGTGCGGATAACGTCCATGTATTATAAAATGTCAATGGTGCTACCCGATCTTAGGTCATAAAATGTTTCCTATTATTTTTACGTACTCTCAAAATACACTAGGCCTATGATTGTTTCTCACGTTCAATCTCTGTGTAAATGTTTACCGAGTAATATAGCGGGTTGGCTGCGCAGGTCGGCGGCGCGGGATACTGCCGGAACGTATCGGCAGCGTCATAGCAGCTTATAGTCACACGAGATCACTATAGAAATATATTTTTTTAAGATTAAAAAAACTACTTTTAGCTTCGAGAAACTAAATAGATTATATCGAGAATAAGAAAAGAAAAGCATTTTTATAAAATATTAGATACAAATATCACCCGTACAGATAGAACGAGCGTTATTGTGTAAACGGACTCGTGACGGATGTATTCTTTCCGTGCGCTTTGTGTTTACGGAATACGCAGTACGAAATAACAAACACCAAAACGGAAGCTTTGTTGGTGCGCGTTCTCGCCGATAGCGCGAGAGTCGTCTTAGCGGGTCGCCTGAGAGTAATGTGCCTTGATGTCCGGAATGTGCGCATGCCAAAGCCAAATCAAACAACACGATTCATAATCTGAGACTGACTTTATTTTTTAAAGACTAACGATAGACTTAATATGTCTTCGCGGATTCACCATTTCAATTAATACCCGACACTTTTGAAACCTCTTGTACTAGCCATCGTTCGACGTTCAACCTCAGACGCGCGTCGATTGTCTCAAAAATGACAAAAACCGCTGAAATGCGTCCTCTGTTTTTAGTTTTATTATAAGTATACTCGGGGTATAATAAGAGTGTGTGTTGTGAAAGTGTTTAGAAATTAGATTTCGTAAGATGCACTTTTGAACATTGTTAAATTATATTTAATATACGGCATTCGTGTTTCCGCTCGTTTGAAACTATACCTTGATAATAAACCTACATGACCAAGTAAAAAATGAAGGCAAAATTTAATTAAAAATAACGTCGGGGCGACATTCCATAAGTGTACAATTTAATCGATTTATGGCAGCCTGGTCTTTCAAGAATCTTTTCTCATATAGTGAGATCAAAGACAGACAATAATTTTTATGTACACTGTACGCAGTGTGTGTTATTTGTAAGTCCGACAGAATTACTCACTCCGGACGTTACATGTGTAGCGTCCTGGGAAGTGATGATTAAATTTGCATCAAACATCTTTTTAAGCGTATTTGATTGTGCCTTTTATAATAAAGACCAGCTGACCAGGCCTTGCCGACGATGGTATAGTCGATTCGTTAAAATATTACATTACTCGCTGCTAATGTTTTTATTTATTTATTTGCCTGAAGGTGAATATCTTAATTTCTTATATCCGGTTGTATTAAATGGGTCAAAATGTTGCACAGCCTTGTTATACATATGTATAGGACTTAATGTAATTATTGTGAATTTCCTACGACGGTGTTGATTGTTATTCTGCGTAATCGGTATATAATAAGCAAATAGCAAATTATACACTCAGTATAGCCCTTTCTAGATAGCTAAATTTACAAAATGGGATTGTAACACCGTAAGGAGAAGCCGGCAGCGGAGGATTGTTAGATCTAAGATCAAACTAACTTTAAGTAATGTTTAGGACATGATCCGTAGACTTAATGTTCAATTTGTACAGTACGAGTAAGTTGGGGCGTTTTGTAAACTGAGCACAACGAAATTTACAGTAATTTGTCTACTTATCGCTAGGCTTCTGATATTCTTTAAGTATGGTATTTTTCATTAATTTAAAAATATTGTCTCTAAGATATGATGTTAAAATTGGTTTTAAATTTACAACTAAGTGACGATTGGTGGATGTATAGTCTGTCGAGAACGTTACGGAGGTGACGTCGTGCGCACTATCCTTTGTTAAGTTCTTTTAAGGGTTCACAAATGGGGATATCTCTGCCGGGTCTAAGAGGAAAACTCCCTACTAATTTATACGGAATTTTAGAGTTTTACAATTTTTATATACATTGAAAATGTAATTTAACAATAAGATATGCGGATGACAGTTCTCTCGCCGTGCCTATGGCTTTTGTATAATATCGGCAAGTGCGAGGTAAACGATCACAAGTCCAACCCGTAAAATGTTCACTAGAGACAGTTCTCTGTTACGTTACCAAGCAAACTATGTTCAATAATTGTACCTTTGACGTTTTGGATTTACGATGGTTTGGCTCGTACGCTCTGGTACGATGTGCGACACTTATGCCCTCACTCGCATATAATTATTTCCCATAGTCAACTAATATACCGCAAGATGTTCAACTTGATATGTATCCTAAATTAAATGCCATAAAAATACACATACGCATATATTATATTATTATACGATATCAACCGTGTTGGAAAAGTTTAATGGTAAAAATTAATTATTATGTTATCGATTAAGGCTTTGGGTTTTTTAATATTATATTAAACGGATGAATGATTATAATTTTAGGAATTGATTATCAATACGCTTAATGTCTACGTCTTCACGATGTGCAGTTGGGCTATAACGCTTTACAAACCTGTTTGGATGGACGAATGGGCGTGCCTGATGTATCCATGCGCTGTGCCTACACGTCGCGCGCTGTCTCCGCGGGGTGTGCTCTGTCTACCGTCACTCGGCCAGACCTCCGCGGAGGGCGTCGCTCGCTTGTTCAAATTATCCGAACTGTATGTAATTTACGTATAGAGTTACCAAATTGGTTGTATCTAGGTTAATTAAAGTTTTGAGGACCTTCGCTGTGTCGGCGTGCGCGGCGGGCGCCCCGTCGTGTCTCCGCAGAGACGAAGCGAAGCGCTAAAGGCTGTCCGGCCGTCCCCGGCTCGGGGAGCGAGTCAATTATCACTGCCATATTTCCACATTACCTCAGAATTCTTCCTACGACACCAACTTTCGAAAGAAATGTACAAATAACTGTTATTAGTAATGTTAATAACAAATTATAGCATCGGCTAAATGAAAACACTAATTCTATATTGCGCTAGAGCTGACGAGATTTTTTCAAAAATAAAATGTTAACGCTAACTATGTAAAGTTATTATTGTTTACTTGATATTCAAATTATATTAATATCGCTAGAATTGTCGTTTTATTATTAATTCCCCTATCCAAAACATGATCCTTCCTTGCCAAAATCAACAATAGTATAACGACAACAGTACAACAACAACAGTACAACAACAACAGTACAATAACAACAGTACAATAACAACAGTACAATAACAACAGTACAACAACAACAGTACAACAACAAAAGTACAACAACAACAGTACAACAAAAACAGTACAACAACAACAGTACAATAACAACAGTACGACAACAACATTACAACAACAAAAGTATAACAACAACAATATAACAACAGCAGTACAATAAGACAAGTTTATTTTATTTACGGCTAATGCCTGTAACATTATTAACAAAAATATGTACAATAACAATAAAGAATACACTAATCAAAATCATCAGGTACCTATCAATAACAATACATTTTCAAAACAATTTGTCACATAAACGACTACATACTAGAAAAAAATCTGGAAAGACTTCCAGATTGGTGCAATAAAAATAAACCCTATTTAAACTCACAAAAATGCCACATAATGAGATTCTATAAAAACAAGGAACCACTATTTATAATATTAGGAATAACACAATTTAATGCCTTACCAGAAGAAATAAGGAAGGAGAAAGATGATGATAAAATCAAAAAGAAAATAAAAGGAAATTTTATCACTAGAATAATGTACTCAATACTCAACAATTTTTTTTATTATTTACAACATTTTTATTGGGTGTGGACAAATCCATGTTCACAAATCTGGACCTTACCAGAAGAAATGAAGATTGAGAAAGATGATGATAAATTCAAAAAGGAAATTAAAAGGAAGTTCTTTCACTAGAATAATCTAACTACTTTACTATTATTTTTTTTTTATTCAAAACATTTTTATTAGGTGTGGCCAAATCCTGGTTCACAAATCTGTGTTTCTGTACTTAGGAGTTATTTTGACATCGCAACATTTAAAAAAAAAAAAAAAATTTAAAAAGAGAAATTGTATTTGTGTTTTTTATTATTTAAAAATACTTCAATTTTATACAATTTCTATGAGCCTAAGCAGTTCATTATTAGAAATAGGTATTAAATTGTGGTAGAGTGGGTTTGAACCGATAAACTCTGACTCAGGAGTCTGCGACACTTACCACGGGACCACAACCCGACACATAGATGAAGAAGAATATAGAAGTCTGGATATTTACACGGCTAATGAATGACCAGTCGTAGGCTGGTTAAGTGATCATTTTACACCGTGCAACATTCACCTTTCTACCCATAATTGACAACCACTGCACTATTTTTTTGGAACTACTACATATATCATTAATCTCATGACGCTTTAGGTTTGAGTTCACTGGAGCCATCTGTGGTTGGTTTGAGAAAGCTTTTATTTACAATAAGTCCTTTTATTTAGATGTATGCAAATTCCTAATCGGATTATTTTACACACTGGAAACCGCCTGAAAACATAATCATAAATTTTTATGCAGCTTAACATTTTACCAGATTATTTATTCACAGCATTTTTGGATGTATCAAAAATTTTGGTTAGTGATTATGTTTTTATTTACAACATTTTTGGACACTCAAAAATATGCAAAAAATAATCTGGTCTAATTATAAGCTGCATAAAATTTTTAAAAGTATTAATTAAAAAAAATTGTGACCGAAATCAAGCTACAGCTTATGAAACACTGCTTATAGCCCTTTATAGCCTTTAAAAGTATAATAGCCTTTTCCTACTTGTGAGTGGGCTTACTCTTTACATTAATATATTTTCACTTGATTTCATGAGTGAAAATTCGCGGCAAAATGCTCGCGAGAAAAAAAAACAGATATTTAAGATGGCAGAGATTGCCAACCGGTAGTACGCGCAAGTACCTGCCTACAATACTCGTATTGTAGGTAGGTACTTGCCTCCGACCTCCCTGGCGCAGCATCTCGGTGAACCGCTAACTGCAAGTAACCACTCGTCTACCGGAATGGTCTTAATAATACTTTTTGCAATTTTATTTTAGGAAATCAGAGCCACGATGCGCGAACAGTCGCTAGGCGAACGCGCTGCTGTTCGCATCTCTAAAATGCGGATGGACCAGTTTGTGGTATCGGTGACCGTTAAAATTAAATTGATCTAGAAGCTCTTGTTTCCAAATTCAAATACGAATAAATGCACAGTGTTCACAATAACGAGTGGCTATTGAATGAATAAAATAGTTTAAATAATATTGGAGTACCTATCTACCCGTGTTTTAAAAAAAAATTGAAGACAATGCTTAAACGGAACATTTCAAAAGCGTCTAGAGCTTCTAAATTTAAATACGAAAAAATAATAATAAAAGCATAGTGTTCATTGAATGAATAAAATAATTCATATAATATTGGGGTACCTACCTATTGCGTTCAAAGTATTACCAGTGTTTTTTTTTTAAATTTTGAATACAATGCTTAAATGGAACATTTCAAAGGCGTTAATCTAGAAGCTCTAGCTACTTCTAAATTTAAATACAAATAAATAATAATAAACACATAGTGTTCATAATGACAAGTGTTAATTGAATGAATTCAATAATTCAAATAATATTGGGGTACCTACTTACCGCGTTCGGAGTATTACCGGCGTTTTATTTTAATTTTTGAAGACAATGCTTAAACGGAACATTTCGAAGGCGTTATATATTTTGAAATTCTCGATCTTTTTGAACTGTTTATTTTCTTTGGCAGTAAGTGTGAGATCGGAAGAATTGCTTAATAATTATGATATATGGAATGATAATGCACAGCAGAAAAATATTAACCATGAATTGCCGACCTTTGGGTCAGCAATTCGACCTTTTGAGATAAAAGATGGAAATAATGTGGATGTATTACCGAGACATAAGAAGAGGGAAGGAAAAAGTACGTATTTAATTTATATTAATTTGATAATTATTTTTAAAAGTATGTATCATATGTATATATGTAAATAAAAATATAAATGTGAGTTTATTCAAAATCTTAAATCTTTTAAAGTTATTCACCGATTGCTTTCAAATTTTGACACATCACTCGTTTTTATCTGCATGTATTTAAATTAAAATGAAATATGTGACAATAAAAAAATGTTTTTTTTATTAGCAGTTTTCTTTACCGCAATGGCAGCGTCATCTGTTGAACGTAAAAGGAACACACGGATACTAAATTTTGCTAATGGTGGATGGCGTGTTTCTTGACAGCTGCTGTCACTTATAATAGCATTATCAATGTTTTCTATTGCATTGTTGTTTCGTAGATTTTCACTGATTTCACTCCTTTATAGGTATTATGAAATTAATGAAAAACGTGTATTTTTTATTATCGTTCTTTTCCATTTAATCAGACTGAGTTGCAGCAACGCGTGGTCGGGTATATATACATACATATATATGCACTATAATATTTCTGGTACCTACTACTACCATCACGCCGTCTCATCGCAGGGGTAGGTAGTGAGGATGGAACGCCACACTTTTCTGTCTTGACATACGCCCCTCGCTTCCTTCACATCCATACATCTAGTCATACATGCCCTCTGATTACGCAGATTACGCATAATTCTGGTACCTAGTATCTTATAATACTACGTCGGAATGCCATATTTGGCATGGTATTGTAATAAAATATGAAATCTATACGCGTCTACATCTATATATATATATATATACATAACTCCTCGCTCGCACTCGGTGAACCCAGGACAAAATATATAAATGTAATACATATATCGCTCACTCCTTTCAACAACGTCATATATAAAAAAACTTGATTTTTCAGGAGATCGTTTTGAAAGTTTAAAAATATAATAAAATGTTCTAAAAATAAATATCAAGCCACTTATTGAACTTTTTACTGTACAACAGATCTTTTTAGATAACACGTGAATGTTTTTTCTCCATTTGAAAAATAGTATTTTCTTGAAAATGAAAAAAAATACACTTTCTGCCCTGTAGCGGGTAAATATTAAGTTAAAAATATGCCGTTTTCGCTGGAATATACTACATTTTCTGGGCATTCCGACTGAAAATTTACGATTTTTGTTATATGAAGTTGTTGAAAGGAGTGAGCGATATGTATACTACATTCTACAATGTCCTTTTGACCTTACGCTGCAGTAATCAGGTCATAATTTGTTTGCGTAGGTAAATGATGAGCTTGTTTATAAGTAATAATTTATCGCCTTTATTGGGTTACGTTCTTCCTCTTTTACTAACCATTATAAGTACCTATTTGTGCAAAGCGTACTCCATCGTGTTGGCGCAGTGTTATCTTAATCGTTACTTACATAAGGACAAGGTGATTGATCTAACTAATATTAAATAAATCTTGGAGTGAAAAAACAACAATAATATTTATTTTGACCCATCATGGAGATCGAACCTGAAGCCTCCAGCACTGTAGCTGATCGCGCTAACCATTACGTTACGGAGGGGGACATTTGTTGACATCATTGGGTCATAATGGGATATCACTAGACATTTCCTTTAGGCAGAGATAATAGAACGCCACACCACTCTGTGTTTGCAAACAATCTTCGGCTCTCACATTCATGCATCCCTGCCGATTTTTCCGTCTGCTGGTGAAAAAATGTTGTAAATAAATTAACTGGTCAAATTAAAAGCTTAAATAATAAAATGAAAAGGATATTTTCTAGCGTTTCTCATGTATGTGATTATAATCCAGGATTCAACCCTACACATACAAATGACAGATTGCTGCTCAATAATAAGCTTCTTTCATCTCATCATAGATGTCTCTAGTGAAATTCTAGTGATTCAAGCACTTTATTTCGAATTTGAATAATATATATAGATGTTCCAAGAATTTGAGAAATGTGGTTGTCAATCATGGGTAGAATTGGTGGTTATATTCTCAATATTATTAATATTTAAAGCATTTATATTACTTTGTGGTTAGTAATTTTTACGTATTTATTTTTTTACAAAAATGTTAATAATATAAGTTTATAACCACTCACTTACGGTGAGTGGTTATATACTAATATTATTAAAATTTTTGTAAAAAAATAACTAAGTTAAATTGGTGATTGTTACACGTGTGTAAAGTGATTACTTAAACCAGCCTATGACGGTCGTAAGCCCCGTAAATGCCCAGACTTTTCTTCTTCATCTTTGTTGAGATGTGAATAAAACAATACAAGATTCAATAAAAAATTAACCAGCTGCCTGACATATAAAATAGAACCCATTCGGGAATCCAAAACAAATGATCTGAAAAAATACTTTATGGAAATATATAAACGTAGTATGTATATTTTCTTATTTTGTTCTTACCTTATGTTTTTTTATATTTTCTCATTTGTTTATTTTAAATGTGCTTCTTACCTTATGTTTTTCTCATTTATTTCTTTTAAATATGCTTCCTGTGCCTGTTAATTATTCTTGTTTATAGTTTTTATATTTTGCCATGTATTCGTTTTGTTACATTATTATATCGCTCACTCCTTTCAAGAACGTCATAAATCAAAAATCTTGATTTTTCAGGAGAACGTTTTTAAAGTTTAAAACTATAATACAATGTATTAAAAATAAATATCAAGCTATTTATTAAACTTTTTCTGTGCAACAGATCTTTTTAGGTAAAACCTAAAGGTTTTTTCTCCATTTGAAAAATATTTAGTATATTTAAAAAATTTATTAAATAATACATTTTCTTCAAAATGCAAAAACAACACTTTCTGCCCTGTAACGGGTAAATATTAAGTTTTTAAAATGCCGTTTTTTCTGGGATATAGTACATTTTCTTGGCATTCCGAAAACATGCACAACTCAAAATTGGCGATTTTTGATTTATGACGTTCTTGAAAGGAGTGAGCGATATGTGTTCCAGTCTTGTTAACCTTAATCCCATGTCCCAAAATGAGAAATATAAATTACTCATCGGGAATATTATATATATGACTTATGTATGTAATATGTTTTAAAAAATAAATTTAATCATTGTCATGTGAGTTAAAATTTATTGATTGGAAAGTAGGTACGTAGGCAGTGACAACCCAATAAGATAATGGTGCATATCCAGTTTCACTAGCGGTACTATCCGTACGCAAGATGCGCCTCCTTCGCACTTAATTTGACAAGGAAACAAACTGCATTCTTGCTGCACCGAGAGACATTTAACTCCACAATGCACCGTTAGCCATTCTTACTAATTTTTAGAATCAATTGACAATGCAGATTGTTTTCGGCGGTGACGTCATGTCGCCTTTCTTCTACACGAATGCATTAATGTATTTCATGGTACACATATCGCTTACTCCTTTCAACAACGTCATATATAAAAATCATCAATTTAATTTGTGCATATTTTCGGAATGCCCAGAAAATGTACTATATCCCAGCAAAAGCGGCATATTTTTAACTTAATATTTACTCGCTACAGGGCAGAAAGTGTTGTTTTTGCATTTTGAGGAAAATGTATTATTTAATTATTTTTAAAAAATACTAATCATTTTTCAAAAGGAGAAAAAACATCCAGGATTTACCTAAAAAGATCTGTTGCACAGTAAAATGTTCAATAAGTGGCTTGATATTTATTTTTTAATACATTTGATTATATTTTTGAACTTTAAAAACGATCTCCCGAAAAATCAAGGTTTTTGATATATGATGTTAAAAAGAGTGAGAAACATGAATGTTTTAAGAAATCATATTTAATATACAAATGTTTTTATTTTATTTTATTTTAAAATAAGAAGTATTGTTAAATTTAACGACATTTGACTTATCTACATAGATATATCGTTCAGGATCTATCTATTGGCCTGATTTTATCTCGAAGACAAGTATGTAATGTTGTTGAGTTAACTACAAAGCTATAAGCCGATCGAATAATCTACATACATTATAAAACTCATTCGTTATGCAAATGATATCATACTGTCGAAAATTAATGATCGATGGAAATGAAAAGAAGTCGTTTATAATCATCAATTGTAATTTCAGACTTGTTTTAAGATAAGCCCATTTTTTGGGGTATTATGCCGCCTGTCGTTAGGATTATTTAGCGACAGTACCCGAAACTAAGGTTTTGGACTGCATTGCGGTTTTCATTACCTCCGGTTTGAGATGATTTTTCCCTATTTTTTCTTCATAATATATTGAGTATATTCAAATACTTGTACTCCTTTTTTAATTCAAGTTTTACTTAGTTAATACCACTATTTCTTAAAATCTACTGTGACACGTGTTTCGATGCATTCTGCGTCAATTTCAAACACCGAAAATGTTGCGGAATGCATCGAAACACATGTCACAAGTAGATTTTAAGAAATAGTGGTATTTACTAAGTAATACATAAATTAAAAATGGATAGATTTTACCACAAAGTGACTGCCGAATCAATTAATGAAAATACTTGTACTCCACTTAAGAGTTATTTTTACAAATAGATGAAGAAGGATATAGAAGTCTAGGTTTTTACATGGCTTACGACCTGTTATAGGCTGGTTAAGTGATCACTTACACACGTGCAACATTTACCATTCTACCCATGACTGACTTCTGCACATATTATTAATCTCATGACGAAGTACATGTGAGTTCACTAGAGCCATCCATGGTTTAATTGGGAAAGCAATATGTAGGAGTTCCATTAATTTTTCAAATTGAAAATTATGTTTTCAGGCATCTCTTAGTATGTAAAATATTCCGGTTAGGATCTTGCATACATCTAATTAAAATGCCCTCTTCTAGATAAAAGCTTTTTAAAACCAAACATAGAACCAGCCTACGGCGGATCAATAGCCCTGTAAATACCTAGGCTTCCATATTATTCTTCAACTGTGTTGAGATGTCGAAAAACGTAATCTTTTATTATTTTATAATTGCCGAAAAAACTGATTTGGGTCGAGCCCTACATAATTTTGAAATGAGGAGAAAGTACATGTGCATTTGGTGTGCGCAATTATATTGTATTCTCTAACAAACACACTCGTTTTAATGTAACGGCTATGTGGTCAAATATAAAAATTGACGCACACAGAACTTTCTCGTCGAAATTGCTTTTAATCAACGCAACATACGTATTCACGACAATGCTTCAAAGATAATTATTATAATATATTAATGTATTAAGTATTTGTTCAATCAAATCGTCTATTGTTCATAGTTTTCCAAGATATTCATGTATATACAGAAACACATCGAACAAAACCTAACACATACCTCTTTTTGGTCAAATGAACTTGATTATTATGTAATATAACCCCTTTCCGCACCCCAATGATGCATAGGGCACTGCGTCATATAAACGCAGTGTTATCTTGATCGTTTACACATGAAGGAAAGGTGATCAGCCCTCCGCTTCAGGTACCAGTCCAGGGTAATAATATTGAATAAATATAAGTGAAAAATTCACTTATATTTATTTTACCCCCCTTGGGAATCGAACCCGGGACCTCCAGAATGATAGACGAGTGTGCTGACCATTACACTACGGAGGCGGACAGATTATTATGTAATAAAGTTATAAAAAATGCTTCCGCTATCTATAAAGTCATTAAACAAAGAAATTAATTATGAAAGAGCTGTTCATAAATGGATAATAGAGGTGGGTAGATCTAAAGAGATCGCATCATTCAGCCATGTCGTATTTGATTCCGTGTTATAATTTTTTTTCTTGTCATATCGCTCACTCCTTTCAAGAACGTCATAAATAAAAAAACTCGATTTTTCAGGAGAACGTTTTTAAAGTTTAAAAATAAAATACAATGTATGAAAAAAAAATATCATGCCACTTGTTGAACTTTTTACTTTGCAACAGATCTTTTTAGGTAAAACTAGAAGGTTTTTTTCTCCATTTGAAAAATATTTAGTGTATTCAAAAAAATAATTAAACGATACCTTTTCTTTAGAATGCAAAAACAACATTTTCTGCCCTGTAGCGGGTAAATATTAAGTTAAAAATATGCCACTTTTGCTGGGATATAGTACATTTTCTGGGCATTCCAAAAACATGCATAACTGAAAATTGACAATTTTTGATTTATGACGTTCTTGAAAGGAGTGAGCGATATGTAGTTTAATGAATATGTTTTGTAAAATGTGTCCTCGGCACTGGAAAGCTTAGTAAGGCCACAGTTGTAATTCTGTGTATGTGTTGATCAAGTTAGGGTTGTATGTCGCTATTTTTAGGACCTCTCCAGGTTCTCATCAAACAGACTATTTCTCAGTTTTCTTTTAATGAGGTTAGTGCTTCAAAAAGATTGTTCGCATGAATATGTAGACCCGAAGAGCCTTCCCGCGGATATTTGTGCCGGAGCCGCACCTTAAAGGTCAAAAAGCCGCATGTGGCTCCGGAGCCACACTTTGTCTACCCATGTATAGAACAGGGATGGCGAACCTATGGCACGCGAATCAAGAGAAAAAAATAAAAGTTTTTATACAAAAAAAAATAAAAAAAGTTAAAAAAAATAAAAAAATAATAAATCCCTTACCGCACCCCAATGGTGCATAGGGCACTGCATCGTATAAACGCAGTGTTGTCTTGATCGTTTACAAATGAAGGAAAGGTGATCAGCCCTCCGCTTCAGGTACCAGTCCAGAGTAATATTGAATAAATATGACAGTGAAAAAATCACTTACATTTATTTTACCCCCTTTGGGAATCGAACCCGGGACCTCCAGAACGGTAGCCGAGCGTGCTGACCATTACACTACGGAGGCGGACAAAATAGTATACAAAAATCTAAACATGTTTAAATAGCCACGTGTATTTTGTCATACATTTATGTCCATATCATATACTCGTTCATCAATACTTTTACCAATCATTATTTTCTTCAATGAATTTTATAATATGTATCAGACATGAGAAGTAGACTTACAGACTAAGTACTACTGCTTGTTTTCTATTAAAAACTACTAGCTATGAAATCGAAATAAAAATGGCATTTAGCAACCAACACCAAAAATCTATCCATTTTTAATTTTAGTTTTACTCAGTACCTAAATACCACTATTTAATAAAATCTACTATGACACGTGTTTCGATGCATTCCGCATCATTTTCAAACACCGTATATGCGTAATGCATCGAAACACGTATCACATTAAATTTAAAAAAATGGATTTACTAAGTAAAACTTAAATTAAATGGATAGTTTTTACCACAAAGTGACTGCCGAATCAATAAATGAAACAAAAATCTAACTAATAATTAAGTTTTAAGGATTCTACATTTCTTGATTATGTATAATTTTTACTCATTAATTTTATTTTGCCATTAATAATTAATCAATTATAAAATAGAAAATCACAAAGGAAGTGGTTCAAATATAAATTACATCCTTAATTATTCTTTTCGACGTATTAATGCTGTGTTTATATTATAAATTGTTTATTTATATTGTCCGCCTCCGTAGTGTAATGGTCAGCACGCTCGGCTACCGTTCTGGAGGTCCCGGGTTCGATTATCAGGGGGGTTAAATAAATATAAGTGATTTTTTCACTGTAATATTTTTTCAATATTACCCTGGACTGGTACCTGAAGCGGAGGGCTGATCACCTTTCCTTCATGTGTAAACGATCAAGATAACTCTGCGTTTATATGACGCAGTGCCCTATGCACCATTGGAGTGCGGATAAGGGTTTAAAAAAATATTATAAATATGAAGTTACACAAATATTTGGTGCATATTTATTTCTTTGGCACATAGCACGCGCTGTATCATTTTATTGAATTTTTTTGGCACTCAGGCTCAAAAAGATTCGCCATCCCTGTTATAGTGGATATCTTCTTTTACTAGTACTGGCGCTACGCTCATCACATGCCGAGCACTAAAGAACAACTGACCGCGAAAAGAAAATAAAATGATTCAACGAATTTTACTTTCATGTTCCATTATTTCAAAAGTGATACAGTCTCCGCTGATTTGTTCGTATTAAGGTCGCTTTATAATCGCCACTGATCAAAAAATGTGAGTAAAATTATGATAAATTTGTGGGTTTTACGTTTCATTTGTTAAACTCCATTTTAATTTATATATCAACTATCAAAATCAAACACTGATTTTTAGAGTCTACTAAATTGTATTTTATTATTTAAAACACATAAAAATAAAATTTGTAACAATTGTTTAGCCTTGTACTGTAGTTTTAGTACATTTCAAATAACAGTAGTTTGAAAATGCCGTAACAAGGCGAAACAATTGTTACAAATTTTATTTTTATGTATTTTTAATTATAAAATACAATTTAGTAGACTCTAATTTTAATATTTAATAAATAAAATTATGATATATTTAAAAACTAAAAATACTAAAGTGGTAATTATATCGATGCCACATTTGAATAAAAAAACGTAAGATCTTTTCGGTATGCCTTTCAAAATAATATTATTATAAACTTACGAAACTCGTGTTACCTTTTCCGGCGGTCGGCCGTTGATTGAATTCTGTGTTTCGCTGTATCCCCTTTAGATTTACTTTGTGAGTAACTTTGTGTGATTATGTTATTTCACATTTTTAGTTCTGTTATTGACCTTTTTTGTTCTGATATTGACGTTTTAAGTTCTGCTCTAGACCTTTTTTGTCCCGTTATTGACGTTTTTAGTTCCGTTATTGACCTTTTTTGTTCTGTTATTGACTTTTTTAGTTCTCTTATTGACCTTTTTTGTTCTGTTATTGACCTTTTTTGTTCTATTATTGACATATTTTGTTCTATTATTGATCTTTTTAGTTCTGAGTTACTTCTACCCCTCGACGGAGGACGAGTGTCTGGCGCAGGACAGGCGTCGCTCAGGGACATGTCTCAATCCTTACCGATGTCACCAGAAGGGAGGGACTTCCAGCGGGTCCTGCGCGCACGGCTTTGGAGTGTGCTGCGTTTGTAAGTATCGACTGACAAATATTTTATACTTTTTACATCTCAACAATTATAAAAAAGATGGAAGTCTGGATATTCTAGACATCTCTACATAGATACATCTCCACATAGAAGAAAATGGAAGTGTAGGTATTTACAGGATTTATGACCTGTCATTTTTTTTCATCATTTAGAGACAGTTCCCGCAACAGAGGTTTTGGATCGCATTGCAATTTCATTATCTCCAACTCGAGATGATTTTTTTTGAGTTTGTCCAAATACTTGTTCACAAAACTGGGGTTTCTACAATTAGGAGTTATTTTTACATTTTTTTCATCTCAACATGAAGAAGAATATGAAAGTCTGGGTATTTACCTGTTATAGACTGGTTAAGTGATCACTTAACATACTTTCGACATTCACCATTCTACCCATGATTGACAATCACACAACATCAATTTTTGGAACTCCTACATATATAATTAATCTCATGACGATGTACTGTGACCTTACTAAATCCATCTATGGTTATATTGAGAAAGCTATTCCAGAAAATTCCATTGTCCTCATATGCGTATATTATTATCTTCTTGTTGCCTTCCCCACCTAACTACATCATTTGATCACGCATATTTCTATTTTCCTGGCGTTCCTTAGAGTCTTCATTTGTGACACTCAATTTTATTTATAATTTATATAATAATATTTTAATTATTATTTACAGTTTATACTTTCATAAATAAAATAAGTAAATAAGATGCACGCCTCATTATTAGTAGCAAATTAACAAAATGATGAGTTTACTACTTCTCAAGAGATAAACGCCATACTATTTAGTAGGCTAATCGAATTGCATTCTTGTAGCACTCCGTTTAGTACCATCTTAATGGTTTTACAGTTGTGCTAACCGAATTCAATTACGTTTGACGTGTCATCGATTTCATTACTTTGGATAATGAGCATTGCATATTAAATTATAAATAAATATACAAAGCATGTGTTCGACCAATAGCCACTTCAAGAATTGAGGCAAGAGCAGATACTTCTAGAACAAAATCTCGACTTCGAACCTCCGAGATGAAGACTTCGATCTATAACCGGAAACACATTGCGAGACCGAGTAATAAATACCGACATCCGGAGCATTTGAAAGACGGAGGATATCGTGAGGTGGAGACGACAACGAAGGCGACACTGAAATGATCATGTAAACAGAATGTCAGATGACAGACTTCCACGTATCGCCCTTCAAGGAATCCCTGAAGGATGCAGACCTCCAGGCAGACCTCCAAAAAGGTGGAAAGACAGCTGGGATTAAACATCCCAAGAGCTACAAGCGGAGACACAAACAGATCCTTAGGATCTAGAAATAGAAGAAGAAGATGAAGATATTACATTCGGTGAGGTGCTAGATATACTACCAAACGAGATTGGAAAATGAATTCTGCTGCGTTTGGTAATCAGGGCAGACAATTTGGTGGGTCCGCTTGCCTAAGAGAAAAAAACTGGAAGAAGAAACACATGAATATTGAAAGCAAAGTGCAAATATACAAGACATAATTAAGATCGATTACCACATATGGTATAGAGACCAGAGCAGGAACAGCGGGAACAACATCTCTTTTAAGATCTTCAGAAATGAGGACATTGAGGCGCATAACCGGAAACACGTTAAGAGACCGAATAAGGAATACGGAAATTCGGAAAATGTGTAGTTATTTTGCTTCACTCACGTAACGCCGGACTGAATAGCTCTCTTTCTCTCTCTCTTCTCTTTCATGTAACAAAATTTGCCTGGTAAAAGCGACGCGTCTTTGAAATTTCATTCACAATTCTTATACAAATATCGATTATTAAATCACCGTATGAGATGTTTCACATTAACAAGATCGAAAAATCATCACCGGAAATTAAAAAAAAAGTGTTTCAACTATCGTGCTCACCTAGTGGTGTATAGGGCACTGAATCGCACTAACCCAATGTTATCATGTCGTCAATAACGTAACGGCAGGGCGATCAGTCAGATAAAGGTTAAGAGCGTAAAATACTTTATGAAAAGATAATAATATATGTAGTGTTTAGTCATATTTTCTTATTTTGTTTTTACCTTATGTTTTTTATATTTTCTCATTTATTTATTTTAAATATGCTTCTTACCTTACGTTTTTCTCATGTATTTCTTTTAAATATGTTTCTTATGCCTATTTATTATACCTGTATATTGTTTTTATATTTTGCCATGTATCAGTTTTGGTTATTTAAAAAAAATGTAACTTTATTATTTGTGTTCCAGTATTGTTAACCTAAATTCCATGTCCCAAAATGAGAAATAGATATTACTCATCGGGAATATTATATATATGACTTATGTTTGTAACATGTTTAAAAACATAGATAAATAAAATCACTTCTATTTTTGTTGACATCTTCGTTTTTTTATTTATTTATTGAGAAACACTTTGAGAACCGCTTCTTTAGTCAATTATCGGGACCCATGTGTCTAAAACCCCAGAGCAAACATTACCACAGTCGTTAAACATAACGACATTTCCAATAGTAATTTATATCAATACCTGCCCGTGTAATATTTCACGAATTGTCTCTGGTGTATTTGCTTTTCCATCGGTCGATTCTAGATTGACGTCACTCAAAGCTTGACAAGACCTTCATTTTATTACAGTTTATGGTGAGTGTCATAATTTAACTTTATGACCTGCTACACGCCCAACACCCAGTATCACCACGATAATCCTACCCTAATTATTATCATGATGTTTCTTTGATAATTTATTTACTTCTATTTTTTTACTGCTGTTTTTTTTGCACTCAATGTATCTAGCATTGCCAGGCGCTAAAAGAAAAAAAACCCAGGGTATTCTCCCCAAAAGAAAATGAGAAAATCATATCAAGAGGGAAATTCTCTGCCTTTCATCCTTTCTATTGATATTCTGTTGAGTCCGATCGATATGTATATGATTACTTAAATTTTAACCAGCATTGGTGTGTTACCATGTGTTGTTGCTGGGAATATACTAATTCAGGTAAATATCTAACTAATCGATATAAATAATGACTATTTACATTTTAATCTGCATCGGTATCTTGCTATATATTGTTGTAGCTGGTAATAAATAAATTCAGGTTAAAATCTAAGAAATCGATATTTATACATGATAACTGAGATTTTATCCTGCATTGGTGTGTTACCTCATATTGTTGTAAGTGGTAATGCACCAATTCATTCATTGGTGTGTTACCTCATATTGCCATAAGTAGTAGTAACGTACCAATTATACTAAAATCTAAGTAATCTATATTTATACATGATTACCGAGATTTTAACTATGCATATGTGTGTAACCTTATATTGCTGTAACTGGTAACACACCAATTCTGGTGAATATCTATGTTAATACATATTTACCAAGATTTTAACATGTATCGGTGTATTACCGCACATTGCTGTGACTGGTAACACTCCAATTCTGATGAATATCTATGTTAATACATATTTACCAAGATTTTAACCTGTATTGGCGTATTACCGCATATTGCTGTGACTGGTAACACTCCAATTCTGGTGAATATCTATGTTAATACATATTTACCAAGATTTTAACATGCATTGGTGTATTACCGCATATTGCTGTGACTGGTAACACTCCAATTCTGGTGAATATCTGTTAATACATATTTACCAAGATTTTAACCTGCATTGGTGTATTACCGCATATTGCTGTAACTGGTAACGCGCCAATTCAAGATAAAATCTATATTTATACACGATTACCGTAATTTTAACCTGCATTGGTGTGTTACCAGTTACAGCGACTTGCGGGAAGGAGATAAAGAACAACATAACTTACTTCATCTCTCCCGAGTTCCCGAGTCTGGCCAGGAGTATGGATAGTTGTACCCTGACGGTACACAAGATGGAGGGGGCTTCACAACTTCGACTGGACTTTGTTCACTTCAACTTGGTAAGACTATATTAATAACTTATCCCCTTAAATTTGTTTCAATTTAAAATCTTGCTTAAATTATTTAAAAAAAAATCTAAGTACTTCCTTCATTTAAACGTAAAACTCATATAGTACCTACATATTTGATAACTTTTTTCATCTTTTTGATTTTTGTTTTCTGTTCAAATCAAATTTTTGCAGTTTATATTAGCACTTTTAATCATATTTTATTTCTGATATCTATTGTATTCTTACCAGTGCCCTTTTTTTAAAACCTAAAAGAAAATGTATACCCACACACAGGCTATGCCTTTGTGAGATTTTTTTGTTTGTACTTGTAATTATAATATATTGTAATTTATTATTAGATTAAAACCAATATTTTTAGCTTTTCCACTTTTTTATTTGACCAGCGACCGGGTTTCGTCGTTACCGACATCATCAGACTGGTGAGAGGCTATACAAATTGTTATGTTATATATAAAAGAAGGCAGGAGTTGATAACCATGATTTGATATAATTTTATGAGAAATTAATTTAATTTTAGTGAATTTAAGTATTGTATGATATTTTAAATATTTTTTATAAAAGTTTTTTTGTATTGAAAGCACGATTTTATATAAAGTTAAAATATTGGTTTTAATCTAATAATAAATTAAAAATGCAATTCCATCACGAAGTGTCAGTGGATAATATAAATCTATTATAATATATTGTGATATGCAAACGAAAAAAAACTATATTACAATATGCTAACTAACTCAGACGTACTTTGCGCATGTTCATTGCCTATTGTGTTATTATTCAAAAAGGTAATCGCTCTTTTCGACGATGGTATGCAAGTCTGAGTGTTTGAGCGTCGTGATCGAACCAGGCATTCATTGAGAGTTTGAAATATAAAGAAAAAAACAGTTCAAGGCATGCGAGATATAGAATCAGTTTTGTGTTAGATTATGCGCTATTTTTTGTAAATGTATGGCTACATTACTCATCTGACTACAGCAGATGAAATGACATACTTAATAGAGGATGGATTACTGTTTTATCTATTATATATTTGTAATAAATTTGACTTACTTAATTTTGTTTTGCTAGGTAACAAAACGGATATTTATTTATTTTATTTTCGGTTTCATTAACATTTTAAAAATTGTGATCGGAACTGTTTTAAAATGGCAAATTATAATGTTATATTCCTACGTTATATGGTTAAAACGTTATCTTGTGTATAGAATGCCTTGGTTTTTTAAATCGATTTTTACGAAAATTCTAAAGGTTTTGAATTGTTTAGAGAAAAATCTCGTATCATCAGGGTTTTTCGACCACGAATTTTATTTACATGAATTTGTTTTACATGTTAAATACAAATTATTTTGACTTGAGTAGGCACTTCTTTTGTGCCAACACAGAACGCATTCCACTGGTGAGGAAGAGGGTCAAAGCAGATATAATAATAAATCTACTTTGTATAATAATTGTATTATAAAATCTTATAATCTCTAATATAAATTAGTGAATCCAATCACCATGGCATTTTTACTTTATATTTACTTGTGCAAATTGGCTGATATTTGATCATCATAGTAAGAAAATTTCCCGATAAGTATTCATTAACTACTAGACATCCGAACATGTTTCAAAAGCTTAACGCACAAACGACAATAATCTTCTAATAAAACGTGTAGACAAGGTGCTATAAGGCGGTTAATTGGGCGTTCTGTTATTGGAGTAGTTACGCGACCAGTTCTCGCCTCTTGTCGCTGAGTTCCAACAACTGTTAGTGGCCTAGTCTCTGCGCAAGGCAGAGGATTCTCTCGGTACTCGAGCTTTAAGTAATTGCCACATGAGATGAGTGCCATCCCTGACGACCTGGACCCGATTACACACGTATTCATGTACACATGTACACACACATATCTATAAAACTGTTCATCGTGTCCATTTCCTCTATGATAAGTTAGAAATAGCACTAAAACACATACACATACACATCTTATCGGGTTGTCACTATCTACATACATATTATTTTTTGACATCTCATCAAAGATGAAGAAGAATATGGAAGTCTGGGCGTTGGGCTAGATGTCTCGATTCAAGAACAATTTTCAATATTGGTTCATATATATATAGAACTTCCAAGAATTTGAGCAGTGTGTTAGTCAAGAATGGGTAGAATTGGTGAATGTTACACGTGTGTAAAGTGATCACTTGATGTCAAAAAATAATATGAAAAATAACTCCTGTAATTGGAGATAATCCAGTTTTGTGAACAAGTATTTGGACACTCTCAAAATGTTGTAACTACATACATGTTCTTCAATAAATTTTATTCAAGCTCACATAAGAATGGTGTGAAACATATCGAAACTTCACTTTTTACGAAAAGAGGCATGCATAATTTGATTAATTTTTATATACTGGGTGGCACAAAATCAATCACCCTATCGGAAGATGTTATAATTTTTGCAAATGGCGTCGTACGTCAATCATATTTACTACAAAAGATCTTTTAAGATAAAGCCTGAATGTTTTTTCTCCATTGGAAAAATATTTAGTGTATTTAAAAAAATAATTAAATCATACCTTTTCTTCAAAATGCAAAGACAACACTTTCTGCCCCTGTAGCGGGTAAATATTAAGTTAAAAATATGCCGCTTTTGCTGGGATATAGTACATTTTCTGGGTATTCCGAAAACATGCACAACTGAAAATCAACGATTTTTGATATATGACGTTGTTGAAAGGAGCGAGCGAATATATATATATATATATATATATATATATATATATATATATATATATATATATATATATATATATATATATATATATATATATATATATATATATATATATATATATATATATATATATATAAGACGACTGTGTCGGGTTGTGGTCCCGTGGTTAGTGCCGCGGACTATTACGAGAGTATCTCAGTTTGAACCCACTCTACCACAATTTGATACCTATTTCTAATCATTATGATGGCTCATTAGCCGCTTAGGCTCACAGAAACACTTATATTTCTCATGACTGTAAAATCTAAAAATGATCTTTTAAATTTCTTCATTTACATGATTACGTTTTTTTTCAGGGACAACCCAATAGACTTACTGGAGAATGTGACTCTGATCGTTTCGTACTATCGGGAGGAAGTTCCAAAGATTTCAGCCTATGTGGAATGAATAGTGGACAACACAGTGAGTACAGATAGTTAATAATAACAAAACTAAGTAACTAACTAACCATACACCGCTTTCCCGCAGGATTAGGCAGAGAGAATAGAACGCCACACCACTCTGTCTTTGCAAACATTCTTCGCCTCTTCCACATTCGTGCATATCCTCACACATACGCGCCGATTATTCCAACTTCTAACCTGACCCTAGCAAGTATTTGATAAATCTGATCATACCAAGTTATCCTCGGTCTTCTATATTCGCCTCGTAAATTTATTTTGGCGTTCTTTTCTCACCCATTCGTTCCACATGCCCAAACCATATTTATTTATTTATTTATTGAACGGCTGAAGCCTTTAAAGTAATACATATAATACATATATACAGTATCTAATACAAAAAAAAAATATCAGTACACATCTGGCATACATAATTTTGCCGCACATTCGTCTAAAGGATCGCATTTAGACTGCATTCAGTCTACTTTGATCCTTCTTTTGCCAAATTTTGCTTCATTAAAATGAAGAAAAATTTGGCAAAAGCTGGCCCTGGTCCAGCATTAAAATGCTGGACCAGGGCTCCGTTGTATACTGCTAGATTAGTTTATTTTTTATTGTATTTTATATGCTGTATTTGCCATATTAATCCTCTTGCACACTTCACCTCATGATTAAAATAAAATCAATAAGTTAACTAGAAAACAAGTCAAAATCATACAATACAAAAGTGTGTTTAAAAAAAAAATACCCAGTTAAACAAATTGGATGGAGATCCCTTTTGTATAAATATTGAAGCTTCATTACTAAATCCCATGCGTCATAAAAAGTAATTGGTTGATTGAAAATGCAGACAGCCTTATTGAGTGTTTCAACTTCTTTGAACTGCTTTGAATATCCGTCAGGAAAACCCATTTTTTGCTTCCTCTGTCATTCTTCAGGTGCCATCTAAACCAGTGGTTCCCAAAGTGGTCCTTACGGACCCCCAGGGGTTTCCAGAATATTTCAGGGGTATATTAAAATTAATTTCTGTGTCCCTGAACATCGTCAGTGGGTCTTAGCAAAGTTTAATATAAAATAATGAAAAAATGACACATAAAAAAAAAAGAAATTATAAAAAAGAACAATGAATAAATTATTTTTATTCTTCTTCTTCAAACCCTTATCCGCAACCCAATGGTGCATAGGGCACTGCATCATATAAACCCAGTGATATTTTGATCGTTAACACATGAAGGAAAGGTGAACAGCCATCCACTTCAGGTACCAGTCCAGGATAATGTTGAATAAATATAAGAGTGAAAAAATCACATATTTATTTGACCCTCCCCCCTGGGAATCGAACCCGGGACCACCAGAACGTTAGCCGAGCATGCTGACCATTGCACTACGGAGGCGGAATAAATTGTAAGCTAATTTTAAAACGAATTTCGTCAACGGTAATAATGCCATCTTCCTCACTCTTCATATTATTGTCACCTCTCCTTGTAAAAAATGCACCTTCTCTAATAACTTTTAAGAAACGTCTGAGACATTACTATCTATCATTAGAATCCTAACTATCCATCAAACCTCCTTCCTTAGTTTTTCCCTCTACCTCCTTAATTCCCTTTTTTTGCCTTCGTTATTATCATAAATTTGTTATTTATGTTTTTTTTTTAAATATTCAAGTACTATCTACCCTCTGATTGCAAACAGCTATATATGGTATCAAACGTTTCGACCAAAATCACTAGTCTGTTTTTGGTTGGGCCCACAATAAGCCCGCCAATGTACCTACTTATTAATTTTATGTACATGATGTTTAAATAAATAAATAAATAAATAATTTAAAATCTGGAGTAAGACACCGAACAGAGAGAAAATATTTCTTCAACAAAACATTTTATTTATATTTTATTTTAATGTCACCTACCACGCAAGATAAGTTAAATTTGTAATGTTTCTAATATGCAATTTTTTTTTTCACACAGGGTCTGTCAGTAAGTTTTGACTGTGAAAAAGGATTCGTTGGCCAAAAGAGTTTGGTAACCACAGATCTATTGGGTATCACAAACCCAGTTACGATACCTGAGATTGAGATTGTTTTATTTTAAATGTTGACCCATTCAGATTGGCAAAAACTTTGTTGAGAGCATCAATCATATTGAGGAACATCAATTTATACATTTCGATTCTACAAATCGCCCACTCCTTTCAAAAACGTCATAAATCAAAAATCGTAAATTTTCAGTTGTACATGTTTTCGGAATGCCCAGAAAATGTACTATATCCCAGCAAAAGAGGCATATTTTTAACTCAATATTTATCCTCTACAGGGCAGAAAGTGTTGTTTTTGCATTTTGAGAAAAATGTATTGTTTAATTATTTTTTAAAATATTCTAAATATTTTTCAAATGCAGAAAAAATCTTCAGGTTTTACCTAAAATGATCTATTGCACAGTAAAAAGTTTAATAAGTGGCTTGATATTTATTTTTAATACATTGTGTTATATTTTTAAACTTTAAAAACGTTCTCCTGAAAAATCAAGTTTTTTGATTTATGACGTTCTTGAAAGGAGTGAGCGAAATGTTGTTCACGATTATTTTTAACATTACGAATAATTTACAACATTTTCTAATCTCCAATTACAGGTTATTAGATTAAAACCAATATTTTTAGCTTTTCCACTTTATTTTTATTTGACCAGCGACCGGGTTTCGTCGTTACCGACATCATCAGACTGGTGGGAGGCTATACAAATTGTTATGTATATATATATATATATATATATATATATATATATATATATATATATATATATATATATATATATATATATGTATATATATATATATATATATATAGATATATATATATATATATATATATATATATATATATATATATATATATATATATATATATATATATATATATATATATATATATATATATATATATATATATATATATATAAAACAAGGCAAGAGTTGATAACCATGATTTGATATAATTTTATTAAAAAATAAATTTAATTTCACTGAATTTAAGTATTGTATGATATCAAAAATATTTTTTTATAAAAAAAATATATACATTTTTAATATCATACAATACTTAAATTCACTAAAATTAAATTAATTTCTCAATAAAATTATATCAAATCATGGTTATCAACTCCTGCCTTGTTTTATATATATATAACATAACAATTTGTATAGCCTCCCACCAGTCTGGTGATGTCGGTAACGACGAAACCCGGTCGCTGGTCAAATAAAAATAAAGTGGAAAAGCTAAAAATATTGGTTTTAATCTAATAATATATTAAAAATGCAATTCCATCACGAAGTGTCAGTGGATAATATAAATCCAATTATATGTAGGAGTTATTTTTCATATTATTTTTGACATCTCATCAAAGATGAAGAAAAATATGGAAGTCTGGGCATTTACGGAGCTGACGACTGTCATAGGCTGGTTTAAGTGATCACTTTGAGAGTTTCTGCTCAATAAAAAGCTTCTTTTCAACTCACCAATAGATGTTTCTAGTGAAGTTCTAGTGATTCAAGAACAATGTTTCAAAATTGGTTCATATTTATAGAACTTCCAAGAAGTTGAGTAGTGTGGTTTCAATAATGGGTAGAATTGGTGAACGTTACACGTGTGTAAAGTGATCACTTAAAACAGCCTATGACAGTCGTCAGCCCCCTAAATGCCTAGACTTCCATACTCTTCTTCATCTTTGATGAGATGTCAAAAAAAATATTACGAATTATATTGTTCATCGATATGGCACCAACTTTGTGAAATGACAACTTTTAAATATTAAAAAAATATATATGATTTTATTTAATTAGTAAATGAGACTTCCAATAAATAATTTTAATTTAATTTCTTTGCTTGATATTTGTACTTTTAACTTATATTAATATTAGTAAGGCTGTTCCTCTGCAAAAAAGAGACTAAGCTCTTGTGCTCGGAGAGGGACTTACACTCAATAATATAGTTTAATTAAGAATGTAATATAGCCCTTTTTTTGCATATTTTTTTTTGTGTTTTCAAATGAAAAAAAAAACGTTTTCTGTGGTTTCTGAATTAGGGATATGGAATGATGATTTTTTTGGATAAGTTTTTATTGTTGTTTCTTTCTTGTAGAATTCCAAATGTCCATTTGTCTGCCTCCGTAGTTTAATGGTCAGCGTGTTTAGCTACCATGCTGGAGGTCCCGGGTTCGATTCCCAGGGGGGCGGGGTGAAAATAAATATTAGTGATTTACACTGTAATATTTATTTAACTTTACCCTGGACTGGTTCCTGAAGCGCATGAGTGATCACCTTGCCTTCACATGAAGGCAAGGTGATCACTTACATAAGTAATGATCAAGATGACACTGCGTCAATTCCATGCAGTGCCCAATTGCACCATTGGGTGCGGATTAGGGTTTTAAGTAAGTATGTATTCCTTATTAATGGATCCTTCTTTTGCCAACTTCACTAAGCGGTGTTGCATAAGCCGTAGCTAGATTTCAGAGTCACTTGGACGTTAGGTAATAAAAAAAAACCAACTTCACGTCCATCCATTAAGGTTGGCACCCAGACTGACTCTGTTATGTACTGCCAGTTTAGCTAATTGTGTTATGTTGTTATTACAGTTTACTACGATATCGACAACAAAGTCAAGTTTGTGACGATGAAATTGCGGCTGACGCGACCGACCCTCCAGCGACTGTGGGAAATAAGGGTCACTCAGATACCCTTCGGACAGCGAGCGCCTGCTGACTGTTTGCAGTACTTCACGACCCTTTCTGGTATGTCCAATTATATCACGGGTCCAACTTGTGTGACGATGGAATGTTTACAGTTCTTCACGACCCATTCTGGTATGTTCATGTAATATAATTATCACAGGTCCAACTTGTGTGACGATGGAATGTTTGCAGTTCTTCACGACCCTTTCTGCTTTGTCCAATTATATCACAGGTTCAACTTGTGTGATGATGGAATGTTTGCGTTACTTAACGACCGTTACTGGTATGTCCAATTATATCACAAACTCAACTTGTGTGATGATGGAATGTTTGCAGTACTTCACGACCCTTTCTGGTATGCCCAATTATGAACCCGGATTATTTTACATACTGGAAAACACCTGAAAACCTGATTTTCTATTTTTACGCACCTTATACTTTGACTATTTATTTTATTCACAACACTTTGAGTCTGTCCAGATTTGTATTTATCCAAATATGAACCATACTCAAAATATATATCCATACTAAAAATTTTATGATATTATTAATTGTTCTCTGAGCTATTCTTAACTGAAGATGCTTTTTACATTTTTTTATTATTTTTTGACATCTTCACATAGATGAAGATGAATATGGAAATCTGGGTATTTACGGGGCTGACGACCGTCATAGGCTAGTTTAAGTGATCACTTTACACACGTGTAAAATTCACTAATCTACCCACGATTGATAACCACACTGCTCAAATTCTTGGAACTTCTACATATATATACATATGTATATCAAAGAAAATAACAACTATGTATTTTTCCACATGAATTTTATTTGACAAGCTTTACCAGCAGCTTTCACCAGCAAAAAAAATAACATAGTTGTTATTTTATTTTATAAAATGCAGTTCCACTAAGAAATGTCAGGACATAACTTAAATATATAGTATTTATTTTGTTCAAGTTCGAAATGATGTGCTTGAATCACTAGAATTTCACTAGAGACATCTATGGTGAGTGATTTTTCACTTTGTCTGATTGCAGGCATAGTGCAGAGTTTCAACTTCGCCGAGAACGGTCGCCACTTGGCCGACCAGAATTACAGAGCGTGCGTGAGGCAAAGCAGGGGAATGTGCTCGATAGCGTACGAACCTTGTGACAGTGACAGTTTTAGAATTGGACCGAGCATGGTTCAAGGAAACCAATATGGAATGGGTAAATATTTTTCCTACCTGTTTTTTATGAGTTCCTACCTTTTAATAACTTTTTTCTTTTAAAAACCATTTATTTAATATGAATGCGTATTTATATAATACGAATATTTATTAAAGAATAATTACGGAAGCCTGGGTATTTATGGATTTAATTATTTAAACTTCACGTACAGAAAATAAGTATATTGGCAGGTTTATTGGTAAAAAGCAAAGTCTTCCAACCAGCCAAAAAAAGACTAGTGATCAAGGTCAAGACATTTGATATCATATAATATATAGCTATTTGCAATCAAAGGGTAGATAGTACTTAAACATTTGAAAAAAGACAAATTACACATTGATGATAATAAGGAAGGCAAAGGAAAAAGGGAGTTTAGAGATGGAGATAGAGGGAAAAACTAAGGAAGGATTTTTGGTGGACATTTATATCGAAGAAAAAATTATGTTTTCAATACAAAAACGGTGTTTTAAGCAAAAAATTCATTTACCTACGTGAAATGTTACCTGGGTTAAAAGAAAATTATGTTGCGGGCTATCGAATATCCCGTCTTAAAAGCATTGTTTACTTTGAGGTGTGGTAATATAACACTCTCCTTATCATTCATCATTGCTTTATGTAATACCACTTAAAAATGTTTTTGAGTGGTATTACACAATGTGAACGATGAATGATAAGGAGAGTGTTGGGTAAATATCGTTAAACACTATTAGCTCTACCCGAAAAAGAAAGAAATGAAGGAAAAAAAAAAAAAAATTACTAAAAATTTTTTAAAGCTAATTAAACATCACGTTCTTCTGCATCAGGGGTAGGCAAAGAGAATAGAATGCCCCAAACTCTGTCTTGTATGCGATGACCGGTTAATTCTCCTACAAGTGTCAACTAAGTTGGAAGGAACACGATTCCTCATATCTTAATAATTTTTATATGACGTTCCAGTTTACGGAGGTCCTCCAGGGTTTGGTGGTGGAGGTCCTGGAAGCTTCGGGAGTGGACCTGGTGCGTTTGGTGGGTCTGGAACAGAATTCGTCAGCGGACCCGTCCAAGGAGTCGGACAGGTCCAAGATACTGGAGATGGTATGATTTTTTTCGAAACACTGACTTCGCGGTCATATTTTCAAAAATACATGTTTTATAACACATTTTATAAAAATATTATAAAGCATGTATTTTATTAAGATTTTCATTGATTTCTTAGCTCAGATCAGTAGTCGGCAAATTTATTAGCTAAATCGCCAAATATGCGCATTACAACGTTAATTTTATTTTTTATTTGAAGCACTAACTATGTGATTTTCCATTTTATAATTAAAATGTAACTCTGTTGTAAAATCACTATAGTGATTTTAATAAAGTTCATGCTTCAAAAATATTGTTTGCATGAATACGTAGAATCGAAAAAAAATAGACTCACCCTGATTATAATTATAGTTTAATATATATTTCTAATTTGAATTTAACATTTCAGTTCAAATGGTCGGAGATCTGCTGGAAAACGATGTTGTTGGTTCAGGAGATGGACCAGTTGCCATGAGGTCTGATGACCCTTACAATGTAAGTCTAGAATTATATACAGGAGTCGGCACTCGAAGTGCTACCAATTAAAAATGCTGTAATTTTGTCAATTTTGATTTTAAAACTTGAACTTCAGTATATATTGCAAAAACATTTCAAACTTAATTAGCACATTTTTTAACCTTTTCCGTACTGATTATCCAAAAATTACACTTGATCCGAAGGGGGATATCCAAAGATCCCAGTTCATATTTGTATGGAAATCGTAGTACGCAGCAAGTACAAACTCACAGTCAACTTTCCTATATCGGTAAGGTTTTCAATACATCTGTGAAATATGTCAGTTGAGGGATAAGTATTTAGTTGGCTGATTCCTTTTGAACATATGTAGGTGAAATTCATTCCAAATTATTAGACAAATATATTTTTTATGAATTATTTCATAAAAATATGGATAAACGTTACATGTTTCATATCAAGTTGAGACGCATTTTAAAATTGACATCTCATCCGTAGTGAATAATCCAGTGTCCGATATAATAAATAATTCTCTATCCATTATCTGCATCCAATGGTGCATAGGGCACTGCATCGTATAGAAGCAGTGTTATATTGTTCGTTAAATAGACGAAGGAAAAATGATAAGCCTTCCGCTTCAGGTACCAGTCCAAGGTCAAATGAAATAAATGTTAGACTGAAAAATCACTAATAATTATTTTGACCCTCTTGGTAATCGAACCCGGGACCTCCAGCATTCTAAACTATCACGCTAACCACTACACTATGGAGGCGGACTGGTAAATAATATCAATATTATTCTATATTTTATGTGCTATTTTTATATTGTTTTAGATTCCGCAAACGTTGTTCCACAATCCTTACAGCCAATTCCTGAGTTCTTCATCACAGGGTGATACGAATGACGATTTGTGGAGATACTCTGGGTACGGAAACTATGGGCAAGGAGTATCGTCCTTTGGCAGACTAGGCTGCAGGGACCGTATAGTCACACCGTGCGATGGAGACGAATTCTTAGGGGTGAGATTTCCAATTTCTCTTCATCCTCTTTTAACCCTTATAAGTAACGACATAGTTTAACCCTTATAAGGATAGTTCATAAGGAACGAGAGGAGGGAAGGAAAGGTGGTATCATATATGATAAAAATAGTGAAAGACATTGGTACCATAAACTAACCTAGGACACAAAATGCCAGTTCCCTTCTAGTGGAACGGAAGGTATGTTGAAGACAGTCAACAGTCCGGCTTCTCCTGAGGAGTTTACGTGGTTTTTCCCCAGCAATGAGTAAATTTTGAGAAGTTCCTGATTGGCTCACACTATATTATCCCTCCTGTTCCCAACACAGATTAAAATCTTTATTGAGTTAGAAGAAACAAAAATCCACTTCATGATCTATAAACCTTGTGCATAATAAGTAAGGTAAATAATTAAGGCAACTAACTCTCATAAAAAAAAAACCTTATCCGGTAGATCTCCGACCAAATTTAAGCATACAAAGAACTGGACACAAGAGATGAAATGAAATCAGGACTTAAATATTTTTTTATTCATCATTTATTTATTTATTGAATAATTTATATAGCGCCGTTTTCGTGAGAAATCACCTAAAGGACGCTTTACAATCATTTAGAGCTGTTCGTCATAGGCTACTACTACTACTGCTACTATCATCTTGCCGTTTAACCGCAGGGGTAGGCAGAGACGATGGAATGCATAGGCAATATCATAGGCAATGTGTGGTATTGCGTGTGCTGTTGTTACGTTCAATAGGAGGCGCTGCCATTGCGGTAAAAAACCTGTTTCATGAACTGAACCAACTATTAACTGATATTGTTACGGTGGAATTTTTCGAGCGAAACACAAATATTATCAATTTTTGTAACGCATTGATATGAGTGTTTAATTTAATTAAATTTAAATAAACTTTCCACACGTTTGCAGATATGATGTAACCTACCACTTTATGATAACACGATGTATGCTCGTCACAGGGTATTTATCAGTATTGTATAGTTCGTTCACATAAAATAATTTACAAAAATATTTTGATAATACTTTGTAGCATATTTCATAAACATTTTTGACATCTCAACATAGATGAATAAGAATATGGAAGTATGGGTATTACGACCTGTCATGGGCTGGTTAAGTGACCATAAAGTGATAAGTAATGCATACGTGTAACATTTGTCTTCACAAAATCTGACTCTGTCTCCACTAACGACTTATTTTATTCTTAAAAAACCCATAATCATGTAAATAATAAATATTATCCTTAATAAGTAGGTCCATAATTAAAATCATTATATTTTCAATAATTTACATATACCCACATCTTTGATAATAGATTCTGGGTTTGTCACTACTTAGGAGTTAATCATATTACAATATTTAATTGAAATTTTATTTATTTATTTATTTTATTAATTTTTTTACATAAATTGTACACATTTATTCAAAAGAACAATAAAAAACATTTTTTTTGCAGAGACCGCCCACTATCTTGTGTGTTTTGTCGGTGGAGTTCTTTTTACCTATTTTAACCACACTAAAAAGAGAGAAAAGATTAAAAATATAAACTATTTTACAATTTTCATAAAATAAACTCTTGATTATTTACCCATTCCTTTATTTTACCTCTGTTCCATTTTTTATTTTGACCTCTAAGGTTAGACGTTTATTTGTTGCCGACGGACCTTCGTCAGCAACAAATTAAAAATTTTCAATGATACATTGAAGTTTTCGACTCCCATATTTATTGTTAATTCTTAGTACTATCAAACCTTCGTTGTGGGTAAATTGTGTATCATATCAGACATAAATGAAGAATATGGATGTCTGGGATTATATTATTAATATTCAATATTTACTGTTTATGACCAGAGTTCTATATTTTTGGTACTTATGTTGAGAATGCGATCTCTCAGAGGAATGTGTGGCTAAACGATGTTTGATAGATGTTCGAATGATGAAATAAAGAAAGAAGGCAATAAGCACTATCGATAAAATTAAGAAAAGTGTGTTGAGATGGTTTAGACATGTGGAACGTATGAGTCAGGAAAGAACGGTTAAACAAATTTATGAGGCGAATGTAGTTGGAAAAAAGCAGAGGAAGACCGAGGAAAACTTGGCACAATCAAGTATACCAAATACTTGAAAGCCGCCGGGTCAGGAGTCATATTAATCGTCGGGTATGTATGAGGAGATGCATGAACGTGGAAGAGGCGAAAAATGTTTGCAAAGACAGAGTGGTGTGGCGTTCGATTCTCTCTGCCTACCCCTGCAGGGAAGCGGCGTGATGGTTAGTTAGTTAGTTATGTTGAGATATCAATGAAAATTAGGAAATATTATTAGGAAGTGTATTTTGGGTGAACGAAGTGTATTTACGTACTCCCGTCTCCACACTGCCACAGGGTTGTCCGGAAAACTTTAATTACACTCTCCACGTTTAATTACAAACTTGTCACCTGAATACCTTGTAGGGGAGAAGACCTGCAAGGGAGGGGGAAGTTCTGAGCGCCATTTAATTTAACCCTCTCGTACATAATAATTAAAAAATAGTAAAAAATATCAATAATATGAATACATTTAATGCAATCACAAGCAAGTTAATGAAAAAAACTTAAAATAAGTGATATTTATTTTTGGAAATATTGGTTTGTGCTTAAATTTTTAAGATTACTTGGCTTATGCTTTGAGCTTAAATCTATTAATATGAATAAATATATTCTTATCCGCACCCAATGGTGCATAGGGCACTGCATCGTAGCGACGCAGTGTTATCTTGATCGTTAATTGCATGAAGGCAAGGTGATCAGCCCTGCGCTTCTTGTACCAGTCCAGGGTGATATTAAATAAATATGATATTGAAAATCGGCCATATTTATTTTGACCCCCCTGGGAATCGAACCCGGGACCTCCAGCAGGGTAGCCAAACGCACTGACCACTGCGCTACGGAGGTGAACTTTGCATATATATATATATATATATATATATATATATATATATATATATATATATATATATATATATATATATATATATATATATATATATATATATATATATATATATATATATATATATATATATATATATATATATATATATATATATATATATATATATATATATATATATATATATATATATATATATATATATATATATATATATATATATATATATATATATATATATATATATATATATATATATATATATATATATATATATATATATATGTATATGTGTGTATGAATCATTGATAACTCGTTATGCGTTGCAATTATCATTAATTAACAACGAAATAAACCACTTTCTAAAAATGGTAGCTACTTTCAATGAACTCGAGTACGTTTTACCGTAGTTTTGATTAACGAGTTAATTTTTGTTACATTTATGAACAACTAGGTCATCAATGAAGATGGTGATAGAATTCAGAAACAACTTTCCGAATATTTTAAGATAAACGTATTGACATTTTAACATAGATGAAGCCGTACATAAGAGTCTTGGTATTTTACAGGGCTTACGACAAGTGATTGACTGGTTAAAGTGATCACTTAATACACATGTAACATTTGTTTTTATTTAGCTTAAAATCTACGTTGTACAACTTTTTTTAAAACCCTTATCCGCACCCCAATGGTGCATAGGGCACTGTGTCTTATAAACGCAGTGTTATCATGATCGCTTTACACATGAAGGAAAGGTGATCAGCCCTCCGCTTCAGGTACCAGTCCATGGTAATATTGAATAAATATTACAGTGAAAAAATTACATATATTTATTTTTACCCCCCTTGGGAATCGAACCCGGGACCTTCAGAACGGTAGCCTAGCGTGCTGACCATTACACTACGGAGGCGGACGAGACAACACAATTTGTACAACTTAGACTACCAAATTAAAAACAAATATTTTCACCAGTGTGGGAGTTATGCAAATAAAAAGGTCTCTCCTTAATACAAGCTTTCTAAATCCAACCACGGATGACTCCAGTGAACTCATATGTACATTGTCATGAGATTAACGATATATGCAGGAATTCCAAATTCTTGGAAGTTTTATAAATATGATCCAATTTCGAAACATTATTCTTGAATCAGTAGAATTTCAATAGATAAAATCTTTAGATTTGGGAACAACTATTTGGACACACTCAAAATGTTGTACCTGTGTACCTGCATATCATAGTCATACAGAAGAATGTGACCAAGTGCATTTTCTTTTACAAAAACGTGATCATTGACTGTTTGATATCTTACTAGCTTAATATTGCCCTGAAAAAAATCCCAAAGGATTTTAAACTTGGAAGTACTCGTATAATATATTGGCTTGTTAAAAATGACTAACTGCATTGATGTTTATTTTCTTGCCAAGCAAAAGTGACTTAAATGGCCCTCCTGAACATTTTACGTTTTATTAGTTGGTCACTTTCTCCTGTACGCCTACGATATTTTATATTCCAACAAATTGTTATCTTTTTTGAATAAATTTCCACTTCGTAATTATCTTACTTATCAATAAGTTATATTTTTTCCAGACCACATCGTACAGTCCCGGATCGTGCGACCCGTACCACTGCGGCGCCAGCCTGTGCCAGGGCCGGCCGCAGGGGCGGCGCGCCTCGCGGGCCCCCTGCCGCGTGGAGACCTCCGCCACGCCCTTCTTCCTGGCCGTGCGCTTCGGGCCCCCCGCGCCCAAACCCAACCCGGAGGCTAACATAGGGATGTGCCTCAAGTTCGAGCAGGTGCCTTGCGCTTGATCGAATGTTATTTTGTATATTAAAAGTATTGTTGACTTTGTGCTGTGGTATTAAGGTGGGGACTGACTTCCACATTTCGTCGTAAAGTAGCATTCGCAGCGATCATCCGACTTTGGATGGAGCACTCGGCTCGCTGTACTGACTATACGAATGCTCGCATCGTAACGCGTTACGTTACGACGAAACGACTCCGGTCAATCCCCAACTTAACACTCTCCTTAACATTCGTCGTTCACTTTGTGTAATACCACTTAAAAACTCTACTTCATGACTGCCGGTTCTCAAAAAAACATTCCGCCATCAGGTCAACTGTCATCTACAGTTGACCTGACACGACCACTATACAGTTAACCTGATGATGGAAATCATATTTTATATTTTAGAAGCATAATCAACTTTGTGGTGTGGTAAAAGAAGCAGAGGAAGACCAAGGAAAACTTGGAATTTTTAAGTAATTAATTTTAATTATTTATTTGAAAGTGATCGAATAGTCGAAGTGAGTGAATAATCGGCGGGTATGTATGAAAAGATGCAAGAAAGTGGAAGATGCGAAGAATGTTTGCAAAGACAGAGTGGTGTGGCGTTCTATTCTCTTTGCCTACTCCTGCGGGAAAGCAGCGTGAAGGTTACTTATTTACTTAGTTGGTTATATAAAAGTTAGTTTCAATATAAAAAAATCGTTAACTTTGTGGTTTGGTAATATAACACTCGTTATGTCCTGCATCGTTCAATCTGTTTAAGAACATTTATTAATTAATTGTTGAGAACATTTGTTCTTCAAACCCTCATCCGTACCCGATGGTCCATAGGGCTACATCATATGAACATAGTGTTATCTTGATCGTTAACACACGTATTATACAAAGAAAACGATGAATGATAAGGAGAGAGCATTGTTATTTGATGCAGATCAGGAGGCAGAATAATCGCCTAGTATGTATGAGGGAATGCATGAATGTGCTAGAGGCGAATGTCTGCAAAGACAGAGTGGTGTGGCGGTCAAAATATTCTCTCTGCCCACCCCTTCGGAGAAGCGGCGTGATGATTAAATTTATATATGTATTTAATAAATAGTGATGGTTTATTAAAAAAAATATCGGAGTAGTAAATTTTTAAAAGAGGTCGACCTGGAGATTATGTCAAATATCGCTCACTCCTTTCAACAACGTCATATATTAAAAATTGTCAATTTTCAGTTGTTCGTGTTTTCGAAATGCCCAGAAAACGTACTATATCCCAGCAAAAGCGGCATATTTTTAACTTAATATTTACCCGCTCTGCAGCGGATCTGCCCTGTGGCAGAAAGTGTCGTTTTTGCATTTGGAAGAAAAGGTGGATATTGTTTAATTTTTTTTCAAAAGACTAAATATTTTTCAAATAGAGAAAAAACATTCGGGTTTTACCTAAAAAGATTTGTTGCACGGTAAAAAGTTCAATAAGTGGCTTGATATTCATTTTTAATACATTTTATTATACTTTTTAACTTAAAAAACGACCTGAAAAATCAAGTTTTTTGATATATGACGTTGTTAAAAGGAGTGAGGTACATATGTACATTTGTAACATGTTGTATGTTGATTTTTATATGTTTATCTACATCACAGCAGTTATTAATCTCCTGATTATCTCTTGCTTCTTGCCTGTTGCCTATTGCCTCTTGCCCCGTTTCATTTCGGGCCCTGAGTTTCCGAGTGCCATGAGTAAGTCCGGCACTGGCAATAGCGACAGCAAATTACATATGTTATAAGGCAATAAGTACTCTCTCGAGTTACTTATTATGAAAATTGAACACGGGGCTTTGAGTAGCCCAATACAGCGCTCTTACAACTGGACTACATTGTAAACCATTAAAAAATTATATTTTTACACTCGTTAAATATTGCACATATTATAATATTGTATTATTTAGTTATTAATTATTATATTATAGTTTTTAAAGGTTTTGAGTAAAAGGGGTCAATTTATTTGTCATATACAGTAAAAACATCGATATAACGGACTTCTGGTTTGTATTGTTTTTTTTATATCTAAATACAGTGTTCGTATTTAAAGAAAAATATTTTAAGCCTATTTTTATAGTATAACGGACTTTCGGCCTTAACGGATAGCTCATCCCTACAATTATTCCGATGTATCGAGGTTTTACTGTACTGTATTTAACGGACTATAAGACACTACTGATTATAAGACGTACCTTAATTTGAAACAATTAAAAAAAACATTTTTACCTAAATATTTTTACCACGAAATTTTCAGTCTCTCGTGGAATATTTGTCAATTGTGATGTGTTTTTGTGTACTACAAAAGCACGCGTGGTATTGTGTAGTGAACTACATTTTTATCATACGATTCCCATCACTACAATGTTGCCATTCTATCAGAGAAAGGTTTCCCGTCACATTGAATATATGGCCATTTTTAAGACTGGCGGGAATTTCAAATCAAACACTGGATATTTTTATGTAAATTTCCAGTATGAGACGCACCTGAATATAGGAGGCATTATTTTGAAGAAAAAAGTGCATCTCATATAGTCCGTAAAATACGGTATATATTAAGAATTATTTATTAAACTATTTCATTTGTATATACTCGTTTTCATATTAAAAATTAGTTTTTATTTATTGTTTCGGCATTCACTTTGTGGTAAGACATGATGAAATTGTAGATGAGAACACTTGTTTTTTTTTTTTACCATTAAACTATTCTGACCCTTGGATGGAAGCATTTTTAACTTCCAAAACTAGTCGTTGAAATAAAATAAATATAATTCAAGTGGTAAAAGACAAGTGTTCTAATTTACAATTTTATTAGTTTTTGATTTCTATTTTATTATATTTTGTAAATTTCCGGTTATAAAAAGAAATAAGTCAATCATGGATTTTAGTGTATTCGGATATTCCACTTAAGCCTTATTTTTATTGACATGTCTATATGAATAAAAATGTGGAGAAACACAGATTTGGGAACAATAATTTATACAAATACAGAATGTCGAGAGGTTATTGTATTTTCTACTAATAAAACAATAATAAAAATTGGGAACATGGACAATGTGGGGGAGGTTTTAGTCATTATCGTATTGTTCATTATGGATTTATCATTATATATATAAATATATATTTTTAAGATTTATGTTTTTTTCATTATTTAATTGAAAAACCTTGAGGGTGAATTATTTTGAGAATTGTTGCGTTCTTACGAGCAAATTAATAATATTTATTTAATTAAAATTTGTGTTTTACTTGAAAATTATTAAAAGAGTATTCCCAATGTATACCCTCTTATGACCCCTGTTTGTACCCAATGGTGCTTAATATTGGAATTCCTAGAAAATGTACTATATCCCAGCAAAATCTGCATATTTTCAACTTAATATTTACCCGCTACAGGGCAGAAAATTTGTTTTTGCATTTTGAAGAAAAGGTATTGTTTAATTATTTTTTTTATATGCTAAATATTTTTCAAATGGAGAAAAAACATCCAGGTTTTGTTTTTTGTAAAAATTTTAATAAGTGGCTTGATATTTTTTTTAAATACGTTTTATTATATTTTTTAACTTTAAAAACGATCTCCTAAAAAATCAAGTTTTTTGACATATGACGTTGTTGAAAAGAGTGAGCGATATGTTAGAATAGTCTTAGTATAGTTGTTTGACTGTCATTAGTTGCAATTCGTTAAATATTCCCTCTGTGGGAGGCTGTTTCAAACCTTCACGTATTATTTTCTTGAGTTAAATGAGAGTAATTCTTAAATGCACATGTGTATCGACTAATGGTACTGGAACACTTACGATGAGGAAGACGGAAACGCGCAAATGAAGACATTTATTTATTTATCGAAAATTGTAAAAGTTATATGGGCGAGAAGAACAAAGCGACGCCAATAGACAAAGAGCGAGCGCGTTTGAATTTTAATCTTATCTGAGCACACCAATATTGGTCCTCCCACCCTTATATACGATTTTAAAGGAGTTGCATGTGGTGGGGACAATATTGTAAACATTTAAAAGTTTGTTCTTCTAGAATACATTTATGCCTTTATTTTTATACTTGAATATTATATTGTCAAAATATATCATCAAAAATGCGAAAATTTTTATGGCACATGCAAAAATACATAATGTTTTCAATATCCTTAAAGATTAGACAATGTCTATTCAATATTTTTATTTGACCAGCGACCGGGTTTCGTCGTTACCGACATCATCAGACTGGATGATGTCGGTAACGACGAAACCCGGTCGCTGGTCAAATAAAAAAGTGGAAAAGCTAAAAATATTGGTTTTAATCTAATAATAAATTAAAAATGCAATTCCATCACGAAGTGTCAGTGGATAATATAAATCTATTAATGTCTATTCGTTGCCTAGGCCATGTTGTGTTATCAGTACATTGAAATTAAGTGGAATATAAAATAAACTTTTCAATAAACTAATTTAGAAGAAACAACATGTAAGGCTTTGTTACCATTTACACAGATGCTTGACTGTCATGAGTTGTAATTAATGAATAATTCCTCTACAACATTTTGAGTGTGTCCAAATACTTGTTCACAAAATCTGGATTATCTCCAATTACAGGAGTTATTTTCATATTATTTTTTGAAATCTCATCAAAGATGAAGAATATGGAAGTCTGGGCATTTACGGGGCTTACGACCGTCATAGGCTGGTTTAAGTGATCACTTTACACACGTGTAACATTCACCAATTCTACCCATTAAATGCCCAGACTTCCATATTCTTCATCTTTGATGAGATGTCAAAAAATAATATGAAAATAACTCCTGTAATTGGAGATAATCCAGATTTTGTGAACAAGTATTTGGACACACTCAAAATGTTGTAAATAAATTATCTGGTCAAATTATAAGCTTAATAATAAAAATGAAAATGGTATTTTCTGGCGTTTCTCATGTGTGTGATTATAATCCAGGATTCGGATCTCACATACTAATATAAGAGTTTCTGCTTAATAAAAAGCTTCTTTACATCTCACCAATAGATGTCTCTAGTGAAGTTCTAGTGATTCATGAACAAGGTTTCTAAATTGGTTCATATATATAGAACTACCAAGAATTTGAGTAGTGTGGTTGTCAATAATGGGTAGAATTGGTGAATGTTACACGTGTGTAAAGTGATCACTTAAACCAGCCTATGACGGTCGTAAGCCCCGTAAATGCCCAGACTTCCATATTCTTCATCTTTGATGAGATGTCAAAAAATAATAATTCCTCTGTGAGAGTCGGAACTTTAAGTATGATTATTATCATCGTTGTTATTTGTGCAACCTGCCTTTATTGAATCACACTACAAAGGATTCTAATTTAAGACATATTATATTCTTGCTTAGTAGCCTTCCCCTTCGAGTGACGGCTATATGAACAGGTGAGGCGTATTCGCTCCCGCCCCTCGACATGAAATAGGACTACCGTAGGGTTTCATTACGTGTTCTGAACTTTGTCACATGTGTGTTTAGGGTTGAACAGATACTAACCTTGAATTGGAAATTGGTGACCGTCAAAAGAGTATGGTGAAATCTACGTATAGTAGCTGTTCATCTCATGAATGTATTTCATCATCAGCATTTTATTTTTATTTATTTGATATACTGTAAAAATATTACAATTAAATTTATTTCTTCTTCTAATATATCTCATACAAATTATGCTGTTCCTCTCCAAAAAAGAGACTAAGCTCTTGTGCTTAGAGACGCATTTACATTCAATGTTTATTGATTATTCTGAATTATATTTTAGGTAGTTTAAAAAAAATATATTTTCGTTTATTTTTTCAATTAACGTCTGTAAAATGCAATTAATTTAGTTTGTATAAATTTAAAATCTTGTATTTTTTATGTTTGTAGGGGAGTTATTGATTTCTTTTATTCCCAAATATTTTTTAAGTTCTGTTTGAATTATTTGGTGCTGCATTTTGTTATTTCAATGATTAAAGAAAACACTTGTTTTTTACCACTTGAGTTTTATTATGGACTACATGTTTCAGAAGTTAAACTTTCATCATTCAGGTCTGTATAATAACTAAAATATAATATATAAAATTGTTCTATAAATAAGGAGAGGGGAAAGTTAGGGGGAGGGGGTTAGTCAAGGGGTGGAATTTGAAAACAAAGGAAAAATGGAAAGCAATGGTGAAGAATTTTGAAACAATATATTATTTAATAAATTATTATTAGAATTTAGGTTTTTTTGGATTTCTAAATTTTCAAGATAATTCATAATTTGGCCTTTATATGGAACAAGGTGTTATAATTTTAATTTATGAGAGTGAAATGAGTGATTAGTATCTATTATGTGATTTGCAAATTCCGAAAAATAATTACTAACAAGACCGCTATGATGTTCTTTAATTCTAATCTTTAAATTTCTCGCAGTTTGGCCTATATATTTTTTATCACAATCTCCACACGAAATTTCAACATTAATTTCAACATTGTTATTTCAACATTATTAATTTACCTTTTTTTAATTTACTTTGTTGAAAAAAATAATAATTGTAAAACAAACTTCCTCGCTAAATACAAGTATCAACAATACTTTATTAGATAGATAAAAACGATATATTTTAAACTTTTGTATATTTACCTACTATTTTGTATATTTAAATATGTATTTAAAAAAATCAATATATAAAAATATGGATGTTTTTAATTTTTTTTTTATTAAAATGGGAATCTGTGTCTTTATCTGTCGTTGGCTGGTTTGCGTGCACAATTTAAACACTGTGCAACACTCACCATTTTAACGATGTGTCAAAAAACTAAAAACACATTTAAAAAATAAATAAATGTGTGTTTTAAAAATTTGAGTGGTTTGCTTGTCAATCTTGGGTAGAATAATGAATGTTACTCGTATATAAAGTGATCACTAAAACCAGCCTATTACAGTTTGTAAGCCCTGTAAATACCCAGACATTCATTTGAGATGTTAAAATGTAAAATATTTCTTCTTCTTCTTACTCTTATCCGCACCTAATGGTCCATAGGACACTGCATCGTGTTGACAAAGTGTTATCTTGATCGTTACTTACACGATGGCAAGGTGATCCTGCGCTTCACAATATTAAACATATATATAACAGTGTAAAATCATAAATATTTATTTTTAACCCCCCACCTGCGAATCGAACTCGGGACCTCCAGTACGGTAGCTTAACACGCTAACCTAATGGTTAATCACTACGCAGGCAGACGGAAAGAATTTACCTTAAAAATTAATGAATATAATTTCAAAAGTTGGGTTTTATGCCAAAAACAATTCTGTTTACTTTAGAGACAAAATATTTTTAAAATCAAGAATACAGTGGAACCTCTCATAACGAGTACCTACCTCTCATAACTAGTAAAACGCATAGCGAGCAAAACCATAAAAATTGCTCCCTTAACGAGTGACATGTCGCTCACTCCTTTCAAGAACGTCATAAATCAAATATCGTCAATTTTCAGTTGTGCATGTTTTCGGAATGCCCATAAAATGTACTACATCCCAGCAAAAGCAGCATATTTTTTACTTAATATTTACCCGCTGCAGGGCAGAAAGTGTTGTTTTTTCATTTTGAAGAAAAGGTATCGTTTAATTATTTTTTTAAATGTACTAAATATTTTTCAAAAGGAGAAAAAACCTTCACGTTTTACCTTAAAAGATCTTTGGCATAGTAAAAAGTTCAATACGCGTCTTGATATTTATTTTTAATACATTGTATTATACTGTTAAACTTTAAAAACATTCTCCTGAAAAATCAAGTTTTTTGATTTATGACGTTCTTGAAAGGAGTGAGCGATATCGCATAACTAGTTACAGAAGGTGTAGTCCCTTTTTTCACGACATAAATTCGCGAGCCAGGACTTCCGCGCCAGTCAAAACAAAAAAAAGTTTCGCTTAACGAATTATGCTCGTTATGAGAGGTTCCACTGTGATTTAATGTTTTGGTTTCTTTATAGTCGGACAAACAAGATTGGGTCAAACCTCTTTGTTGAACTTATAACGAAAAAGGTTGTGACAGCACATATTTTTTTTATTCTTATATATCTTTATTTTGCCAACTTCTTACTACCGTTGGTCCACTCAAAAGTTTTTCCATCAAGATATTACAAAAACAATGTAAAGTTATCTTTTCTTTACCATAATGACTTATTGTTCATGGTGCTCGCTGATAACGATTTAGATGAGTTATCCAAATTTTCGAGTGTGTCCAAACTTTTGTTCACAAATTCTCGTTTTGCTTCACTTAGGATTTATTTCTATTCAGATAACGTTTGAGAAACTGAAGATAATTTTTTATTTAATATATTGTATTCAAACATTTTGAGTGTGTTCAAATACATGTTCACAAATCTGGATTATTAGAGATAATTATAGGAGTTGTTTTTCATATTATTTTTTGACATTGGACCTCACATACTAATAAAAGAGTTTCTGCTTAATAAAAAGCTTATTTTCATCGCACCACAATAGATGTCACTAGTGAAGTTCTAGTGATTCAAGAACAACGTTTCGAAATTGGTTCATATATATAGAACATCCAAAAATTTGAGTAGTATGGTTGTCAATAATGGGTAAAATTGGTGAATGTTACACGTGTCTAAAGTGATCACTTAAACCAGCCTATGACGGTCGTCAGCCCCGTAAATCCCCAGACTTCCATATTCTTCTTCATCTTTGATAAGATGTCTAAAAATAATATCGCAACAAAGTGTTTGATTTCACTAGAATTTCACTAGAGACATCTACGGTGAGATGAGAGAAGTTTTTTATTAAGCGGAAACCCTTTAATTTGTATGTGAGATCCGAATTCTGGATTATATTCACATACTCGAGAAACGCTAGAAAATATCCTTTTATTTTATTTTTATTTTTAACTTATAATTTGACCAGTCAATTTATTGAACAAGTATTTGTATATACTCAAAATGTTGTATTTAAATGAAATTACTTAGGGCTGTGTAAATTTTAGACAAATAAATTTGAGTTGTAAAACAAACTGCGTTAACTAACTTAATAAACAATTATTTGCGGTTTCCAAAACGCTTTACTTACATAATGATTAATGTACAAAAAACTTAAAGATAAATAGTGTTTTATTTGCTCCTTCAAAAGTTTTCGTTTGGAGAACTTTGTTACAAGGGCTTGTCAGTGTTGAGAAACTTACGTCCAGTTTATTTTAGACTTTTTATTAATTTCGACTTCTAAACTACCTCTGAATGTCCGCCTCCGTAGTGTAATGGTTAGCATGCTCGCCTACCGTTCTGGAGGTCCCGGGTTCGATTCCCAGGGGGGTTTAATAAATATAAGTGATTTTTTCACTCTAATATTTATTCAATATTACACTGGACTGGTACCTGAAGTGGAGGGCTGATCACCTTTCCTTCATGTGTAATCGATCGAGATAATACTGCGTTTATATGAAGCAGTGCCTTATGCACCATTGTGGTGCGGTAAGGGATTTAAAAAAAAATCTACCTCAGGGGTAGGCAGAGAGAAAAGAACACCACATGCATCTCCCCATCTTCTTTCTTCCATCCCAACTTATAGTCTTTGTAGACTGTTGGGGCCAGCTCTCTTCGTCCTCAGGTTGTAGGTCTTTTTATGATGGACAACGTCACCTAGGCAATGCCAATTTCAGACCTTTTCAATGGACGAATTAATTTCTTTTGATTCAGTTCGCTTGTCCCTGAAATCCCGCAAACTGAGCTGATCTGGAATCCTTATAATTTTTGTCGATAATCTCTGTCTTGCATTTTTATTTAGAACGGGGCTACTAGAACTTTGATGTGTTACTTGAGCCCAGTACAAAAAAAATATTTAGATCTGTATTTGGTCTACAATAATGAACGTATCGCCATGATTCATTGTTTTCCTGACAGGTGACACTTATTGTCACGATATGTTCATTATTGTAGAGCAAATACAGATTTAAATCTCTTTTAGAACGTTTATTATACCGTAGAACGGGGCTACTTGAACTTTGATGTGTTACTTAAGCCCAGTACAAAAAAAATTGATCTGTATTTGGTCTACAATAATGAACGTATCGCCATGACTCATTGTTTCCCTGACAGGTGACACTTATTGTCACGATACGTTCATTATTGTAGACCAAATACAGATTTTAATATCTTTTTTTTACTAGGCTCAAGTAAGACATCAAAGTCAAGTAACCTCGTTCTACGGTACATCGTTTTGTCATACATTCGTTTGAGAGATCGTATTTCGAATGCTAATGCAAAGCAGACTTAAAAGTCTGCTTTCATCATTCTTTTGCTTCACTTCCATATTAATATTTAAATGTTTTAATATGAGTTGGTACCAGGACTCCGTTGTGTACTGCCAGTTTGACTTTCACTGATGTGCTTTTATTTTCAACACAAACTCGCAACATTTTGAGTGTGTCCAAATACTTATTTACAAATCTGGGTTACTTCACATAGGAGTTGTTTTGATAAATAAAATGGTCTCTGCAAAATAAAAGCTTTCTAAATCCAATCAAAGATGGCTCTTGTCATGAGATGGATCAAATATGTATGTGTGTTTTCCAAAAAAATTAGTAGTGTGGTTGTTAATCATGGATAGAATGGTGAAGGTTACACGTATGAAATGTGATCACTTTACCAACCTTTGAAAGGTCGCAAGCCCTGTAAATGCCCAGACTTTCTTATTCTACTTCATCTATGTTGAAATGTCAAAAATATTTACGCTCGTTCATTCAATTCATTTAATATTTAAAACATTTAAAACACAAATAAAGGTTTCTCATTTCGCTCACTCTTTTCAACAACGTCATATATCAAAAATCGTAAATTTTCAGATGTGCATGTTTTCGAAATGCCCAGAAAATGTATCCCAGCAAAAGTGGCATATTTTAAACTTAATATTTACCCGCTACAGTGCAGAAAGTGTTGTTGTTGCATTTTGAAGAGAAGGTTTTGTTTTATTATTTTTTTTAAATATCCCAAATATTTTTTAAATGTAGAAAAAACCTTCAGGTTTTACTTAAAAAGATCTGTTGCACAGTAAAAGTTCAATAAGTGGCTTGATATTTATTTTTAATACATTTTATTATATTCTAAAACTTTAAAACGATCTCCTGAAAATTCAATTTTTTTTTAAATATGACGTTGTTGAAAGGAGTGAGCGATTTCAGGTGTAGTTTTACAATAAAAAACATGTTAATTTTTTTAAATCAATTTATTTCAACTCGTATTATATTATAATCATTGATATCAATATAACACTGTTCGTAACTTGAATATTATATAATATATTTCAAGAATGATAAAGCATTTTATGCGTTACAGATATTTGTAAACGATTATAAATTTACAAACAGCGATAAACTTCCGAGAAGCAGATCATAATTTTGCTGTGCAGCATTAGATTTTTAAAATTGGAGAACGATTCGTTTGTGCTGAGTTAATAAAGACGAAATATCAATACAGAGAAGAGATGTGATCGAATTAAAAGAACCGAATCAAATAACGTGTTTTTTTAAAGATCATGTTACTTGATTCGGTTTTTGGATTCGACCATACAAACCTAATCACGAAAGAAGAGAAATTGGAAATTTATATATGGATTTATTTTACAAACGAATGGTGGCTTTTACACAAAAATCAAACAAAAGGCATTTTTAATACAAAAATGTAACAATGCTGGTTTTATTTTTAATACTTGTGATATGTTTTGAACAATTAAATAAAATCAATTGGATAGACAAATTTGGAAAAGTATACACATTACAAACATTTTACAATCATCCGATGTCGATATTTCGTCTATATTTATGTAAACGAATCGTTCTCAAGGTTATTTTAAGTATTTGAATTTTAATATATAAATACATATATTGTATATATATATATATATATATATATATATATATATATATATATATATATATATATATATATATATATATATATATATATACACATATATATATGTATATATATATATATATATATATATATATATATATATATATATATATATATATATATATATATATATCGCTTTTTATCGCTTTGCTATAATACAAGTTACAGGCAAAATACTGTTCTAGTGCTGATCACGTGACTCTAATTAATATTAATTTATAATTAAATTATAAAAATAAATACCCTTGCTTATTCGCTTATAGAATAACATGCACCTAATGTAAGTATTTACAAAACTAGACCAATAAATAAATTGATTCAGCAAAATAATCACACGCTATATTATTACTCGTATTAAGGCGGGTCACTCGATAACCCGCAACTTAATTTTTTGCTTAAAACACCGTTTTTGTTTGAAAAAAATAGTTTTTCTTCGAAATAATATTACGGTTTTGACAAGAAAAGAGTCATTGAAAGGTAAGGAGTTAAAAACATTAAATGTACATATATATATTTTTTAATATGTATTAGTTATTTTAAATAAATATGCTTCGACAAGGGTCACAACCCTCAATAATGAGGAATGAACCCAGAAGAAGAAGAAGTTATATTCTAAAAAACATTGTGTGCGGACAACACTTATGGGTTCTCGCGAACTGAATTGTATATTTGAGAGTACACCCTTAATATGTTAAACATTTATAGTATTTACTTTGTGATTAGTCATTAATATTTTTTTATGAATAAAAATGTTAATAATGTTAATATATAACCACTCACCGAGGTATGAGACGTACCCGTCTCTTCGTCAGGACAATCACTACGCCTGCGTGAAACCGACGCTACACGTCACTGCCATAGAAAAGAGCAATGTGAATAGTGCATTCACACACTCACAACTACACAAAATATAAATCAAATGCGTTGTGGTCGACCCAAGGTCTACTAAAAACGCATGTGGTTAATATTTAGTGAACGTGTGTGAATAGTGCTATGGCAGTTTTGTTTGCATGCTAGTATAGTCATTGTCCTGACGAAGAGACGGATACTAACATTACTAACATTTTTGTAAAAAAAAAACAAAAAGTAATCTCGAGCAAGTTTACAAGAAAACTCTAAAATAAAATGTGATATTTATTAGTGAAATTACATATTAATACTTTAAAAATAAAAATATATTAAAAACATATTAATACTTTAAAAATAATTATCACCGGTCCCAAAGTTCAATTCATGTAACCAGTCACATTTCGACGTGGTTCTTCCTCAAGTTATGTGATTTATTGGTACTCCAAAATGAATTAATTTCAAGCCAAGCGATGTATTCATATATGTATATTAAAATTATTCTTCTTTATTATAAAAAAAATTATAAAAACCCTAAAACCAAAATGTCTACGTTTTTATGGTCGAGTGTCACTTTGCAGTAATTTTTAAGCAATTTTAAAAATGTCTCGCAAGTGATAATTTGAGTTTAATTTGTACATCCAAACGAATGTCACAAAATGCTAAAAATTAAAATACAGATCAATGTTCATTTTACATTTCTCTTCTTGATGGAACGGCATTTTATATAACAACCGCTATATAGTTTTTTCACATTTATTTCATTTGGCCAGTGACCGGGTTGCTTCGTTATCGACAACACCAGTCTGATGATGTCGGTATTGACGAAAACCGGTCACTGGTCAAATAAAATAAATATGGAAAAATGTATTACAAAAAGTAATTTGAATTAAAAGCTATATTTTCCAGACTTCCCATATCTTCTTCGTCTCCGTTAAGATATTAATAAAAATCTTGCGTAGGGGTAGTATAAAAGAAAATAATTTTGAGTACTCAATGTTATGGAAATAATTGTTTTGAGGTCACAACATACAAATAGTATGAAAAAATTACATTATAATTCAAAATTATATATTCTAAGAGCGTTTGTGCACTTCACGGAATTTTACCGTCTGGCAGTCCGGTTTTTTTTAAAATAAAAGCAACTATGACAGTTAATCGTGATCGAATTTACGCGCACCTTGATCACGCACCGATCAAACACACCGATCCGAAGAAAGACGGCCAAAATCACAAGCCAATCCAAGTCAATCGTCCGTTTTATCATGCTAAGCGGACTGCCGGATTGTAAAATTCCTGTAGTGCACAAGCGCCCTGTGTGCATTTTTGACATTGTACGTATATCAATGGTTCTCAAACATTTTTGGGCGTGACTTTCTGACATGGGGAAGACATGACCCCCCGTTGAGTTACATTATTTTATAATAAAAAAATGAACGATTTATGTAAATACATATTATAATTTTTTAATAAATAAACGTTTTTATAGAAGTTTATTCAGATAATAGCATGGAAAATATGTTAAAAAATCAAATGTTAAAAATAACATTTATATGGATAAAAGATAAGAGTTGTATGGGTGTTTTGGATAAATGAATATCAATTTTATAAAACTTCGCTGGATTGATTTAAAAAATAAATTATTGTATAAAGCGTGCAAGCTTAAATATCAAAAGATTTATTTATTATTATCACAAAATTAAGTTACTTCTTGGTCCAATTCTCCGATCTTCTCACTAATCCATTGTTTTTATTTAATAATTTATCTTACCATTAAAAAATGAAGTTTAGCTTTTTAATATGTGAGAAAATATTGCATATTATAATTTAATATAAGATATGATGAAAATATAATATTACAAGGTGCCAAACAAGTTCGTCACTCAAAGGATTTTTTACATTGGTACTTTTCAGAAGAAAAAAATATTTTAAAGGGTGGCGCAAAATTGATCACCCTATTGAAAGATGCTATAATTTTAGCAAATAGCCTCGTACGTTAATCATATTTGATTATTGTAAACTAGACAGCTGCAGTATACAAACAAACAATAAAAAAATTCAAACTTTTTTATAAACTTATTATTAAGCAATAATTTGCTTATTTATTCGTTAAAAATCGTTCACGGTTTCGTTTAGCTAAAATTACATCATATGGAAGCTGTGATTTTTTTGTTTGTTTTATTTTCTTTTTAAAATTGATAACAGTTGATTTTCAATATAAAAGTATATGTATGTAATTTAAACTGAGCATATTTAATTATCTTATAGATAGCACAAATTTATTGCTTAAAAATATGAAACTTATAAAATGACATTGTTAAAAAATCATTATATGAATATCTTAATATAACTTACATATTTATAATATGGACCGGTTTCGAGGCAAAACAAATTATTTAACTTAACTTTTATTTACAGATTTGGCGTTTAATTTGAGAAACTCTATTTTAATTTATATGCTAATAAAATGTTAAAATCAAACACAGATTTTTAAGTTTTACTAAATTGTATTTTATTGTTAAAAAAACATGAAAATACATTTTGATACAATTGTTGCGCCTAGTTATGGCATTTTGAAACGAATGTCGTTTGAAAATGCCATAAAAAGGCGTAAAATTGTCGCAAACTTTATTTTTATGTATTTCTTAACTTTTATATTTGAAAATCAAGCTATTTGCTTCGAATCCGACCAAGATTATAATTAAGTAAAAATAAGATATAAATCGCTTTTTCAACGAGGTTATTTTGTTAGAAAATGGAATATCACAAATCTTGATTATATTTAAAAACACATTTCACAGATTTAATAAGTTTTGACTTCGATTGAAGATAACGCGTTATTGAGTTTTAGATTAGTTTAATATTCCGCCTCCGTAGTGTAATGGTCAGCACGCTCGGCTACCGTTCTGGAGGTCCCGGGTTCGATTCCCAAGGGGGGTAAAATAAATATTAGTGATTTATTCACTGTAATATTTATTCAATACTGCCATGGACTGGTACCTGACGCGGAGGCCTGATCACCTTTCCTTCATGTGTAAACGATCAAGATAACACTGCGTTTATATGACAGAGTGCCCTATGCATCATTGGGGTGCGGATAAGGGTTTTATTTTTTAAAATATTTTTATTAATATTAACTTTGACACCCCGAAAAAAAACTAAAAAACGATTCAAATACGAATTTTTGCGTTATTTAAGAAGTTATAAATTCAAAATTATAAAATTTACACAAATAAAAATGTTAAAAAACTATGTATATACCATACGTATGTAAAAAAGTATACATTTGTATTTGAACTTAGTAAAAGCAGATAGATTTATCATTGATATATATATATATATATTACAATAAATATTATTTCTAGGGTTTTAATAATAAGTGTTTATACATTATAGATTGATTATACTAGAAAAATAATGCAAATGAAAGCATATTGCAAGGGTGAAATTTTAAATCTAATACATGAAAATAATTTTGTTAAAGGTAGATCCATAAACGTAGTAATATATGTATATTTATGTTTATATATATATATATATATATATATATATATATATATATATATATATATATATATATATATATATATATATATAGATTCACGTCGTAATAAATTAAGCCTTATTTAACAAATGTATCAGTGGCGGAGCATTCAATTATTAGATTTAATTTATAAAATGAGACACCCTCAAAATTGAAATCAATTTTATTATTTTTTAATAAGCATATTACATGACTAGAAACTTGATATGTCCAGGGTGAATTTTATAATTAAGTTTATAAAAATGTGTTTTCTATTAGAAAATTGAATTAAATCAACCATGGAAAAAAATCAAGGCTGGGATAAGTTGAATTATAGACAATTAAATAATATGTTTTTTTGAGATGGTTTTCACGTGTGGAACGAAGGAGTGAGGAAATAACGATAAAAAAATGAGGCAAACGTAGATGGAGAAAGAAATAGAGGAAGACTGAGGAAAAGTTGGCATGATCAAGTATTTGTAATACTTTAAAATTTTTCAAAGCAAGAGTCGGAATAATCGGCGGGTATGTTTGAGGAGATGCATGAATGTGTGGAAGGTGCGAATAATGCGTGAAAATAGTGATGTGGTGTTATATTCTCTCTGCCTGCCCCTGCATTTAAGTAAAATTCGCAAAAAATACATGTTTTATACATTGCTATATTTTTATACATTTGTAGATTTATACATTTCAAGCACTGGTTCCACCACTGATTCAGTAAAAAATTGGATAGAATTCTTCTTTGAGTAACAAGTTTAAAAACATTTTTACTAGAAGATTTTACTATTATCTAATATTTTAAGATTATAAGCATAACTGTTTAATATAACGTGGTATAAAATAAGAATATTAGATAAGTTAGGTTAGGTGAGCACAGCATTAATAAAAATATGCACACAAAGCATTAAAATAAGTAATGAACTGTTCAGAAAGGCTTTGATCTTTTTCAGTACGAAAAAAATATTTTAAAGATTTTTAAAAAGAATTTATTTTTATTTATGCGTAATTTATATATTTTTATTTTATTTATTTCTTAAAATTGGATATATTCTGGGCATTTCGGTCCAAAAAAAAACAATTCAAATTAATTATTTTTTTAAAGTTATTGTATTAGAAATGTATCTTATTGCTATATTAATTAGACATAATTCTATGGTTCATATATGCAATATTATAAAGAACATACTTATATTATCACTGTTGTGCTTAGTCATCATAAATTATTTCCTATATATTTTTCTGCAATAAATAACAATTTCAAGTTCTAATAAACTATTACTCCTTACGTATGTTAAAATTGTGAAAATGTCAAAAGCTAACAAAGGTATTATTTTATTCGTGTCAAAATTATTATTATTTTAAGACCGAACCTTAACTAAACGTATTTTTATTATATTGCTTTTAGATCTAAAAGCCATTTTAACGTAAAATATTTGTATCACTTTTTATTAACAATTTTCGATCAAATGATATCAATTTGATTTAAGTATATACGTATATATATATATATATATATATATATATATATATATATATATATATATATATATATATATATATATATATATATATATATATATATATATATATATATAAATATATATATACATATATACATACATATATATATATATATATATATATATATATATATATATATATATATATATATATATATATATATATATATATATATATATATATATATATATATATATATATGTATATACATATATATGTTTATATATATAGAAATGCTATTTTTAATTTCAATGTGGTCCATCAATCTTTTCCTAAAAATTACACATTTGCGATGATTCTTAAAACACTAAATTATCTCACTCGTTTGGTCCGAAATGAAAAGAGTTATCACTGGAATTGTGTTCAAAAGTCATTTATTACGACAAAACCAAGGCTTGCAGTTCATCTTTGCCCTGATCGCTGCAGCGAATGTCTTCGGATGGATTGAGGGCATCACTCTCCTTCAACGGCATTGTTTCCTGAACGAACACGGTACACGAATCTCTGATGTTCTTTTCCAAGAATCCCTTGTCGGCGCTGGGCTTCTCCACTTTCTCGAGGAATCCCTTCTCCGTCACGTTCTTCTCCATGAGGCCTTTGCTGATGAGGTTGGCCTCGGAATCCTGGGGCCGGCTGGTGAAGGCCAGGTTTTCGAAGCACTGGGTGGCCTTCATCATGGCTAGGGCGGAGTTCATCTCGTAGCCGTTGGAGCTCAGGTTGGCGGTGAGACCCACGCCTGGGATCATGCTCATCGTCACTAAACACCAAAAAATCATGACATCAGACACACTTATAATACAAATAATACAAACACACACACAAATATAATTCATCATGATAGAAAAGGTTGCTTTAAATTTTATTAAATTAAATGAAAATTTGAATTTATTTTTTTAGTAAAAAGCTTGAAATGAAGTGAGTTCCAGGACTTCCAGCACAGTATAAACCTAATTAATTGACTACAAACCATTATATTTATGTATTAATATTAAATCAAACACAGATTTTTTGAGTCTACTAAGTTGTATTTTATTAACAAAAATACATAAAAAATTATATTGTGACAATTGTTTCGCCTTGTTAGGGCATTATCAAACGAATGTCTTTTATGTGTTTTTGTTAATAAAATACAACTTAGTAGACTCAAAAAATCTGTGTTTGATTTAAAATTAATACATAAATTAAAATGGAGTTCTACAAATTAAATGCCAAATCAATAAACAAACCATTATAACAATGATGGATTACAAACCGTATATGTGTGAAATGTTGAATTATAGGACATGTTAAGTATTTCTTGAATATAATATTTGTATGTATTGTATATCACGTAAAAATGTAAAGAGATATGGAGTTTGAAATAAAAATGTAAATATGTTTCAAATGTTAAAACAAAGTTTGTATTTTTGTTTGTGCAACGATTAGTGTAATGGAAATGAAACACTTTTCTTTCATCTACCAGTCTCACATAAACCATGTTCTAAAAAAATGCTACGGTTATAATATCGAAAAAGTAAAATACTTACTCACCTGTAATTAATTAATAATTTTTATTTTAATAAAAAAAAACATAAGAAAAAAATTTGCTAAAATAATGGATAGCAAATACTTCTATCACGCGGTTCTTAAAACATGAGATAAAATGACTGAAAGATTTTTTCGTATGAATATTTTGATGATATTAATGTATTGGTAAACTGATATAAATATCTCAGCACATATGAAAATATGAAGTAAAAAACATCAGTGGATTTGGCAACCATTTTGTGGAAATATATGAATATCAACCTATTTTATTTGAACTATAACTTGATTAATCTCGATATTAATATCTATTCGAAGCATTAAACATCAATGTCGAATATCGTATTTTTTCATAAATTGATTCGGCAGTCGCTTTGCGGTAAAATCTATCCATTTTTAATTGAAGTTTTACTTAGTAAATACCACTATTTCTTAAAATCTACTGTGACACGTGTTTCGTTGCATTCCGCATCATTTTCAAACACCGTATTTGCAAACACGGTGTTTGAAAATGATGCGGAATGCATCGAACACGTGTCACAGTGGATTTTAAGAAATAGTGGTATTTGCTAAGTAAAACTTTAGTTGAAAACCGTATTTTTGTTGTTGCTATTGTTGAGATATTATATCTTTCTTCTCTCTCGTGTAACGAAATGCGCCTAATAAACGTGAAGCTTCCTTGAAATTTCACTCTCGGTAAGAATCGGGAGTCTTATGAAAATCGATTTTAAATCGCAGCATAAAAAGTTTCACTTCAACAAATTAATTTTTCTTCAATGTTTTAGGAGAAGAGTGACAGAGTCGTTAATGAAGATAATGTTAGAATAAATTATAAACATTCATGCCAACCAAACAATTACAAAAATAAAACAAAATAATTGTGTTTAACGTGCAGGAATGTGTCACCAAAAATATGTATGGAGTCTAATTATTAGTTTCTACCCATACCTAGTAAAAAACATCACATCTTTTTAGTACGCAGGCTTAATACAATCCATTCAATTTCACTAGCTATTGAAAAAAACAGTATAAAATCCAAAAAAAAAATAATTTAAAAAAAAATAATTAAAAAAATCATATTTTGTTTGGTAAAAGAAGCAGAGGAAACCAAGAAAAAATGTATTTCCAATACTTAAAAGTGGTCAGGTCAGGAGTCGGAATAATCGGCGGGTATGTATAAGGAGATGCATGAATGTGGAAGGGGCGAAGATTGTTTGCAAAGACAAATTAGTGTAGCGTTCTATTCTCTCTGCCTAACCCTGTGGGGAAGTTAACAACCGCGTTTGATTTGATGGATTCAAAGCCTAGGTCGAATAAAATTTGCTACAGTTTTATTTACAAACAGACGAGGAAGATTCAAATAAAAACAAAACATGAAATATGAGAAGCAAGGATCATTCCGCAATTATCTTTTTTAAAAGAAAAAAATATTTCTAAAAAGGAAAGCATTTTTCAATCAGTCAGTTCCACAGAACACATCATCTTTTCTTTTAAAGTAATGAGAAAATAAATATAGTATAAAGTGAAATATTTGTTAGTGAAGTATTATATTAACAAAATGTATTAAATTGCGTCATAAAATTAATTTAGACTTTTGAGTTTTACAATTTCACAAAATCATTGAAGGTAATAAATACAAATACTGATATCTTAACAAGGATGAAGGAGAATATAAATGTAAGGGCATTTGAAGGGCTTGCGAGCTGTCATAAACTGGTTTAATTGATTAATTTTACACGTGTAACATTCACCATTCTTTTCACATGACTGACAACCATACTACTGAATTGTATGTTGTATTTTTCTTCAATTGATACCTTCATACATATCACTCACTCCTTTCAACAACGTCATATATAAAAAACTTTTCAGGAGATCGTTTTTAAAGTTTGAAAATATAATAAAATGTATTAAAAATAAATATCAAGCCACTAATTGAATTTTTTACTGTACAACAGATCTTTTTAGGTAAAACCTGAATGTTTTTTCTCCATTTGAAAAATATCTAGTATATTTAAAAAAAAAACGTTAAACAAAACCTTTTCTTCAAAATGCAAAAACAACACTTTCTGCCATGTAGCGGGTAAATATTAAGTTAAAAATATGCTGTTTTTGCTAGGATATAATACATTTTCTGGTCATTCCGAAAACATGCTCAACTGAAAATTGACGATTTTTGATAGATGACGTTGTTGAAAGGAGTGAGCGATATGAACTTCATACTTTTGGCACCTTTTTTCGATGGTTGGTTTATTATACAAGTGAAAATATATACATACAAGGGAAAAATGGTGAATGTTACACGTATATTAAGTGATCTTTTAAAGCAGCCTATGACAGGTCATAAGTCCTAAGGCTGTAAGACCCAGACACTTACATTTTTATTCATCTACATGTATGTTGAGATGTTAACAAAAATAACTCACAAAATTTGTGAACAAATATTTGGACACTGAAAAATGTGTACATAAATGAATTATTCAAAACATATAAAAAGCGTTTTGAGACACTGTGTGAACACTGATTTAGTATTTTAATTTGGCATTAACGTGATGATTTAAACATAAAAATAAAACACTTGACCAGTTTCTTTATGAAATTGTAAAAGAAAAACTTTTTTTTTTACAACTTGAGTTTATTTTTATTAAAACGACTAGTTTCGAAAGCCATGCTCCATCTTAAGGTCTAAATATAAACCAAATGTTGCATATAAGATGGAAGCATAGCTCGCGAAACTAGTCATTATAATAAAATAAACTTACATGGTAAAAAACAAGTGTTTTTCTTTTACAATTTCATCATGTCTTACCACAAAGTGAACGCCGAAAAAATAAATAAAGTTTCTTCACGTAAACACGACTAGTTTTGAGAACTACAGGTGTTCTCAAAACAAGTCGTGTTTACATGAATAAACTTTAAAATTGGTCCTTTAGAAGTGTTTTATTTTTATATGTAATGTTTCAACACTCAACAAAAATTGAACAAATAATGATGAATGCTTTTGTGGAATAGGTTACCTTTGGTGTAATGTGTAATAGAAGGTAGTAATTCTTTGAAACTGACTCGTATTATTGGTTTAGTAAACTATGGCATCCTTTAGAGTTAGATTGAAATGCAGACGTATTAAATTGGTTCGTAGCAAGATGCATATTAAGTCAACAGTGTACCATGTGTGCATTAGTTTCGCGTTACATCCGCCGCAGCTTTTGTTCCGTTTCTTCCGAAGTTTGTGTTGAGACGATCTTCATCTGAAACCACTATCAAAGTCAATCGAATGGACGGAAACCACGCAAATAGACATGTCCTCAAAATTTGGATTCTCTTACATATATCAATATGTCTTTCGAAGGCGTTTAAAAAAGTTTTGACGAAGGCCGTCCATCAGATTGCTTTGATTTCAAAATACTCAAAAGTAAACGTGAAACTGAAAAGTGTACAAGCATCCGTGGTAAGACATTTATCTAAAACAGCGTTTCCCAACCTTTTTTTGGCTCGCATACCACCTGGTAGTATAAATTGTACCACTTCGTACAAATTATTGTATTTCGAGAATTTTTTATTCTTTTTGCATTCTAAATTTTACCGCGTATATTTCCCAAAATTCAATTTAAGATTTAAAAAAAAAGTTTGATTTTATTCTCATAAAAATGAGATATATTTGAACTTCAATTTGTTTTTTAATAAAAGGTGATGAAACTCATTTCTTGTCTTCATCTTTCTCGAAATTGAAAACAAAGACATTTAAAGAAGTATTTTTTTAACAATTTTTTTAAGAAATAAATTTAAAACAATTATTTCTTTAAAAAATGAAATGCGCAGTTGGCAATTTTTTTGAAAAATTATTGATTTTAATAGAAAATACCCCTATTTATTTCTCCTAGTTATGGCATTTTCGTCTGATTTTTTATTAATTTTTTATGTCAGCCATTACTAATTATTTTTTGCGTACCACCAACTATCCACTCGCGTACCACAGGTTGGGAATCGCTGATCTAAAACAACACAAATCAATCCAGCTACTGATGCAACAACGAAGCAAACAACACCGAGAAAGATGAAACGTTAGAACGACAGTCAGATGCAAGAAAGGAACATCAAGATGAGAAATCAAGTAATTCAAACCTGCAATGAAGGCTGTCAGGAAGCGATTATTGCTTAAAGCCTCTATGGAAATGCGCAAAAGGAGTTGTGAGGATTTGGAAGGAATTCTGTTGTTATGGAAGTGGTTGTATTTGATTTACACAATAACGTTTTAAAGATATATATAAATACTCAGCTAACAGAAATGTTTTTGAATAAAATTTTAGTTATTTACTTACACACTGGTAAGTTATGAAATGTGCTTTAAAAAGTTGTAAAATTGAATCATAAAATAGTGCTAGAGAACTTTTTAAAAACACGAATCAAATTTAAAAGAGAATTAAAAAAAGTACTATAAGAGAGCTTAGTGTGATGTTTAAATTCAGGATTTTGAAGAATGATGGTAAAATTATGTGTGAATCCGTTTTTAGACGGGTTATTTTAAAGGAGATAATTTGTACAATAGAAAAATATATGTACATGAATAATTCAAATGGGTTTGAGTGAACTGTACTTTTGTCTAGATTATTTTTAATCCAAATAATGTTGGAAACTATATTTAAATACAAAATATTTTAAACGAATTAAGTACAGTTTGCGTTATGTAAAATAATGTAAATTATAACATTGATTCACTTGTTCCCACTTTCAAATGGTTTTGTTGACAGTATGCACAAGTCATTATAAATTAAACAAATATTTTGTTTTAATAAAAAAATACAAACATTTGATGATTCATTTATATGTGGAAATTTTCCAAATATTAGTGGAAACGAGTAGTAGTACTTTAATAAAAATAATCTGTTTCAATGCTCTAAATTTTTTTTTGAAGTTGAAACTATCTAAAATAGGTACATCATTTATCTGATATGTTGAAAGTAACGGAAGGTGAGTAAAAAAAGGACTTTTTTCATTTAAAATGTAGATTTTCTCCTGAAGGGGTTTTTCATGGAAAATTATCCAGATGTAAATATGTAAAAATGAAAATATGGGATTTTTTCTGAATTGTGTAATCCCATCTATCAATAAAGTAACAGGTGATGAGGCCATTAGATATTTCCATAGAATGACTGTCAAATAACATAAAAAATATCAATAATGTATACTTATATGATCTCCTTATTTTTCGATACGCCAACATATAATTGAAAGGGTGAAAAAAAAATTTTTTGAGACGTATTTGCTGAGAAATTTATTATTATTATTTTTATTAAACTTGCTGAAATTGAGTGACAGAAGAAACATATTCGACTTGTATCATTTATACAAAAAAGTCATATTTTAACAGTTAAATTATTTCTTTGATAGTTTCGATCCTTCATTATATTAAAAGCAAAGTTTTTCAAAAGAATTTTTGAGTAAAAAAAATAAATTATTATATAATTATTAATATTATTACATATTATTATTTTTCCCCTCAAGGAATCGAACCAGGGATCTACCTAACAAATTGATGAATAAGATATACATATATAATTTTTACCTTTCAATATATTGCTTATGAACGGCGTCATCTACAGTATGTATCAAAATAAATAAATACGAAAATCGAGTGTACATTTTTCGGCTCATCTCCGTTAGCTTTCAACGCACAGACGTTACGTAACCCATTCGAATGGAGGAAGATAGCGGTGCTGGGGGATGATGACGTCACAGTCACGTTGGGCGGGGGGCGGGGCGGGGGGCAGTGAGGGGGGCGAGTTCTAGAGGGGTGTCGGCGGGCCTAGCTTCCCAGAAGCAGTTCGGCCCAGCGGCCGTTAGAGCATGCTCAGGTTCTTGCGCTTGAAGTGGTTAGGGGTCGTTTGGATCATGGCCTCTAGTTCGCTGTGGTCTCCATCTGTGGACAGTTGCAGGAACCACAACATAGCAAACATGAACATGTGAAAAGCGGTCGCGCCCAAACCTCAACTCCTAAATTGCCTAACTTAATATTATAAATCAATCATATTTTTATCAAATGATGTTTGAATTGTTATTTCTTAATTTTATTCCATTATAATTAATAGACTTTTGATACAATATGTCATTATTTTTTCCCTCATACTGTTTTAAACCAATTGGTGTCACCAATTGTGCATAGGGAACTGCATCAAATTGATGCGTTATTAATTAGATCGTTTCAGTTCACTGTAGTGTCCGTCTGTGAACAGTTGCAGGAACCACAATATAGCAAACATGAACATGTGAAAAGCGGTCGCGTCCAAACCTTAGCTCCTATGTTTCCTAATTTAACATTTTAAAAAATCAATCAAATAACTATATTAACGTCTTCTTGGTGGTTAAATTACTGGTCTATAATAATGAATAGACATTCGATACAATATATAAAAAATATTTTTTCATACTGTTTTAAACCCCTTAATCATACTACAATTTATTCTTATCGGCACCCAATGGTGCTTAGGGTATTGCATCAAATTGATGCGTTATTAATTTGATCTTTTCAGTTCGATGTAGTGTCCATCTGTGAACAGTTACATGAACCACAATATAGCAAACATGAACATGTGAAAAGCGGTCGCGCCCAAACCTCAACTCCTTTTCCTATTAATTTTACTTCATTTTTAAAACAACTAATTTTATTGGGTGTCGGGTTGTGGTCCGTGTTCAGTGTCACGGACTCTGGAGTCAATGTTTCTCGGTTCGAACCCACTCTACCACAATTTGAATATTTTATAATGATAAGCCGCTTGGGCTCACAGAAATAGTATGAAATTGAAGTATTTTTGTGAATAATAAAAACACAAATATTTCTCATCAAAAGCAAAGTCAGAACGTTTAAATCGAACCCTACAATAAAAAAAACATGTTTTCAACCACTATTTGATGCGGCTTGCCACAATATATTTATAAATTGAAATATTTGTCTGGATCAAACATTTATTTTTCTTTTAAAAATACAATTTCAAAGATGCCTTTCCAAATAAAGTGTACGAAAAATCGAAGTATTTTCTTAAATATATTGTACTGTATGTCTATTACACATATTTATAGCATGTTTATACTTAAATCGAAAGGATATTTTTCATTTTAAGCTAAAATTTTAAATTGCAATGTTTTAAAATGTAAGTAACTTTACGTATTACATATATTCAATAAAAAAGGTTTTTTTTAATAAAATATTTTGAAATGTGTTACGCTATTCAAAGAGATTCAATTTTCCAAATGAATATTGCAACTAAAACCTTATAAATTATACAAGGTATTTGTGAATCTACTTTAAATGTATGTAAAGGCATGATAAGCTGTATGTTAAAGCCATTGAAAGTATGTCAGTTTGATGCTGCTTTTAGCGAAGGATTATGATCTCTATAATAAGTTAGCACAAAGCCTTTAATCCTGGTCGATTAACACGTAACTAACGGTTGTTAGTCGTGAAAGCAAGCGGTCGGTTAACAAATATTAGCATACAGAGTTTAGTTGAAATATTACAACCAACCTCATTGGTGTTCATCGATTACTAGTTAGTCCAGTCATTTCTTTAGTAATTTTATTTGGGCGTTTATGTACTACGATTTTTTAAATTGTGCATAAAATATAAGTAATTATTGAAAATAATTCTGAATTGTGATATTGCACTCTAATTGATGATATAATTGATATTAAACAAATCTATGTGTCATTACTATATAACAGAGTGAAAAAATTTCTATGGTAAAATTATCATTGAAATCCTATACATTTTGAATTGAATGAATGAAACATATGATTTTTTTATTAAAATAATATGAATTTTCTTGATATTATACATATTTGATTCAATTTCGATATGACTGTGTGAAGTCTGATCATCATTTAAATGAACGAATCTAATATAAGTGATGATTTTGTATTAGATACTGTATATATGTATTATATGTATTACTTTAAAGGCTTCAGCCGTTCAATAAATAAATAAATAATTTTTGAACGATTTCATTTAAAAATAAAAAATGAACCCAAAATTAGGTCACAAAATTTTATAACATATTTTTTGACATTTTAATGTAATGTTTTAAAATACTAAATATTTCACAATGAAATTATTTTAAACTATGTAGTTCAATTAAATAACTTACAGTAATTTGATAAATATGTGTATTTTACAAAATAAATAAAAATACATCCACAATATATTAAATTTATTTTTGACATGTTGAAATTTACTAAACCTCAAATAAACCTTGTAAAAAGCGTTTGAAGAAATTTATTACAAATATATTTCCAACGCGTAGTTAATATTTATTACTTAATATTCTCCATATAAACAGATTTATGATCGATTAAAATTTGTATATATTTTTTTCAATGTAAAAATTTAAAAATTAGTTGGAATAAATAAATTTTGGGGGTGAAATGTTGTTCTCAAATTTGAATACCTAAAAAATATTTTTTAACCCCCGAATTCATGAAATAAGTCTGTCTGAACTATTTATAAATTGTTTATACAATTATTAGATTTTTAGTTATTTTTTAATGTAGGAACTAAAAATAAATATTTTGAAATATTGAAAAAAAATTCTCAACCCCTAATTTCACGAAACAAGTCTGTCTGAACTATGGATTTATAATTTGTATATACAATTATTAGATATTTATTGTAGTAAATATTTTTTTTTTATAATGGTGAAAAATATTTCTACACCCCTAATTTCATGAAATAAGTCTGTCTGAACTATGCATTTATGAATTGAATGTGAAAATACTTGAAAATACAGACCCATTTTCGCGGCCATCATATCCTTAGGATGTCCCGCCTTGATGGCGTTCATCCTCCTGTTCTGCTGTGCGGGCGCTCCACCCCCGGGGCCCTGCGCCCCCGGGCCTCCGCCCCCGCCTCCGCCGCCGCCCCCGCCCCCTGGAGCCCCCGTGAGCGACCCCGCCGGTCCTCCGGGACCCGCTTGCCCTGAAATTAGGGCAGAAACATTAACACATTCTTCATTTGAGATGTCAAAATGTAAAATATTTCTTCTTTTAACCCTTATCCGCATCCAATTCTGCATAGGGCACTGCACCGTATTGACGCAGTGTTATCTTGATCGTTACTTACATGAAGGCAAGGTGATCACTCCTGCGATTCAGGGACCAGTCCAGGGTAAAATTAAACAAATATTAGAGTGTAAAATCACTAATATTTATTTTCACCCGCCCCTTTGGAATCGAACCCGAGATCACTAGCACGGTAGCTCAACATGCTAACCATTACACCATGGAGGCAGACATATATCAATACAAGTAAAATAAAAGTTAATCGCTGATGATAAAACATATATTTTCAAAACGCTTAAACTAATAAAAAATGTTACATAATATGATATTTATTTTTGTGCATATTAGTACACACTGTTCACTTGTGTGTGTAGTGCGGCTCACGTTTATACTCGCTTTGAGACAATCGAGTATAAACGTAGATCGTCCCCTGAAAGAGTAGGACGCCACACCAATCTGTATTTTGTAGCAATCTTCGCTTCTTCTAGACGACTACCAAAGAGATGGCTTGACAGTTGGGAATCAATATCGCAGGAGGCTAATCCCTCTTAAAAACAGACCACCAACAAGAGGAAGAAGATTTTTAAAAAAAATCTTGTAATGTTTTTTTCTTCTTCTTCTCCATTTTATAGATCCTTAGGATCTGTCTGTGCCTCGCTCTTGGGATGTTGACTGCCTGCTATCTCTCCACATTTATGGAGGTCTACCTGGGGGTCTACGACCATCAGGGATTCTTTGAAGGGCGATACGTGGATATCTGTCTCCTGACTTTCTGTTTACATGCTTATTCTAGTATTCTTCTACATTCTAGTATTGCCTTCGTTGTCGTCCCCACCTCACGATATCTTCCGATATATTAAAGGCCTAACCTCGTTAAACGTTATTGGAAAAATCGTGAGTAAACATTCCAATCCTTCTCCGATACTTTGTTTTGTAAACATTACATGAACTTGTATTAATTTAGCAGCTTTCACATTTATTCCGTGATATCACGGAATACACTCTTCCTTCGGCAAACAACTTTTGTTTGAGCTAATATTATTAATGTTTTCATAAACACAGAATCCAATATAATGAAATCGTGCATCGATGATAATAACTGACTGTATTACGTTCAAACATTTGGAGACCATATATCCCTCACTCCTTTCAACAACGTAATATATCTCAAAAATCGTTAATTTTCAGTTGTGCGTGTTTTTGGAATACCCAGAAAATTAACTTTATCCCAGAAAAAGCGGCATATAACTTCATATTTACCCGCTACAGGGCAGAAAGTTTTGTTTTGCATTTTGAAGAAAAGGTATTGTTTAACTATTTTTTCAAACATACTTAATATTTTTCAAATGGAGAAAAAACATTCAGGTTTTACCTAAAAAGATCTGTTGCACAGTAAAAAGTTCAATAAGTGGCTTGATATTTATTTTTAATACATTTTATTATGATTTTAAATTTAAAAACGATCTCCTGAAAAATCTAGTTTTTTGAAATATGACGTTGTTGAAAGGAGTAAGCGATATGTGGAGGTCCTCACCAAAACGTTATATTTCCATTATAAATGATTTTAAGTAATCAGGAATTTTAGCTTGTAAAATTGTTACGTTTTGGTGCGATTTAACGATTTCTTATTGGTTTAACACAGGATTGGTCACGTTTTGTCGCAACTTTAATTAAGATTTCGATAGAATACAGTAAACAGAACAGATTGTATTTAATGATAATTTTTTTTGGAATATTGTAAATGTATTTTTTTGGTGAGGACCTCCATATATATATAAAGTAATCTAATCAAAATACTTAAATCTGTTGTAAAATATCTGAAAATATATTTTTTACGTTGTATGATAGATGTTCGAATGGTGATAAAGAAAATAATGCAAAGCTCAGAAAAACATTATCGATGTATATTTTTGAACATTTCTGGTCTGGGTATTTATTTACAGGGCTTATGATCTGCCATTTCAAGGCAAGAGTTTAAAAAAAAAACAGTGTGATTGTCAATCATAGTGAGTATTGCGTGTGTAAAGTGATTATTAACCAGCCTTTGACAGGTCATAAGCACTGTAAATACCCAGACTTCCATATTCTTCTTCATCTATGTTGAGATGTCAAAAATTATAAAGTGGAGAAAACCCAGAATTTTGAAGTATTGGGAGTCAAAAGGCTTTTCGTTCCACTAGAAGAGTTCGCCATTTTGTGTCTTAGCTTGGTTTATGGTACAAATGTCCTTTACTAATTTTATCATATATGATACACCACCTTTCGTGTAAGTTCCTTATGAACTAACAAGGATTCGATGTTAGATGCTCACACAGGTTTCTGCAATGCGCTACCAGCTGTTGTTTTTGAAAGCTGTTGTGGTTGGTAAATAGAAACGGTTAATAGAAGCAAACCGAGTAAAAATTAATACGATCAATTATGACCATTCTTCGATTGATGTCAAAGAGCAGGAGAATATTTTTTTTTAGAAAATCGACAGTAAGATCATACCTGGAAGTCTGGGTCCTCTCGGTTGCTCGACTGGGAGCACTCTCCGTCTCTTCTTGGGCAGTTTGGCTCTCGCCTGAGTGTGCGAGTAGTACATGGCGAAGTTAGACACGATGACGGGAACGGGGAGCGCTATGGTTAACACCTGGATCATACAATATTATTGCTTTAGTGTTGCGCAGATTGCATACATAAAAGCGCTAAATCATGAACTCATTTCTATTATCAGCGTATGATATCGACCAATTAATTCATTTTTATTTTACACTAGCTGCACACGTCCATGCGTAGCTGTGGCTTGGTCTAGTTAAATGGAAATGCAATAAAAACTGTTCAATTTCATAATGTACAATAACACAATAAACAACAGTGCAATAAATAGAGTGACAGCAAATGTCATATATCAGAAGCATAATGTGTTTTTAGTCTCGTTTGTGTTCCTATTACGTTCAACAGATGGCGCTGCCATTGCGGTAAAAAAATGTTTTTGATTTTTTGATATTGAAAACATATTTTTTTCACGTAAATCATTAAACACGAATCATTCAAAAATTTATTATTACTTTTTCTATCAGACACTGGATTATTCACTCAATGGATAACAATGCAATATTATAGATGTGAACTTATTCGGAACGAATCTTACGTATGTGCAAATGGAGTAAGCTGTGTATGCATGTATGTATTACACTTCACAAAACTGATGACGTCACAATCAGTCATTCTTCCATATATATATGAACTAAAAATTAGCACGTTAAAAAAAATCACCAGGGTTGCATACATACAAATTCCAAAAATGAATGCAATATAGATGTTTACTAATGGTCAGAATGGAGAACGTTACTGAAGTGTATACTAAAGTGATCACTTTAGCCAGCCAAATGCCAGGTCTTAGACCCTGAGATGCTCAAACATTAATCTTTTTTCAAAAAGAAAATTATAGGTATTTCTTCTAAAGTAGAGACACCTATAATAACGTGATCACTTTAAACCAGCCAAATGCTAGACCGTGATCCCTGGGTTGTTCAGACTTCCATCTTCTATTTAGATGTTTCATCTCAAGTTGAGACACATATAGTAACGACTCATTTCCATTAAAAATTCAAACGAATTATTAAAATAAATAATATTAATTAACTTTAGTAGGGCAAGCGTTTTGAAACTTTTGCATAAAATCCCCTTGGGTAATTCCAAATCCACGAACACGGAATGTGCGTGTTTTTATGACGTTAAATATTCTAGAAGTTTACCCCAATATTCTAGAAAATTTCACCCGCAGATTTTTGATACAATCCAATTAGAGCAAATTACTTAATTTCCCAAAATACCCGACCAGTTTCGCTTAGGTAATTTGTCATTCCCGTTCTTTGTGATTACACGTTCTTTAAACTTTGTAAAATTAATTAACTTTGTTTTAACCACTTGTTTATTAATACAATTTAACCTACCAGTTTCGACAATTTAACCTTTTAACCTTGTCATTATCAGGGTTTATTTAATTCTAAATATTAAAAACATTAAAATACTCTCACCAAAAACTTCCACACACTCCGTAAAAATTTAGGATTTTTTGGATTTTTACGGAGTTCTTTTACAAGGTTCTTGTCCGCCTCCGTAGTGTAATGGTCAGCACGCTCGGCTACCGTTCTGGAGGTCCCGGGTTATAAGTGATTTTTTCACTGTAATATTTATTCAATATTACCCTGGACTGGTACCTGAAGCGGAAGGCTGATCACCTTTCCTTCATGTGTAAACGATCAAGATAACACTGCGTTTATATGACGCAGTGCCCTATGCACCACTGGGTGCGGATAAGGGATTTTTTTTCTTTTACAAGGTTCTTGTCGAAACCGGTAGGTTAAATTGTATTAATAAACAAGTGGTTAAAACAAAGTAAATTAATTTTATAAAGTTTATAAAATGTGCCACAAACTATCTGCGGAAAACATTAAAGAAAAAACATGTTCTTTGAATTATTAATTATTTATTTCCCATTGTCTGCTTTATTGTTACATTTTAGTAATTAGTTATCACGCCGCTTCCCCTCAGGGGTAGGCAGAGAGAATAGAACGCCACGCTTACGCCTTTGCAAACATTCTTTGCTTCTTCCACATTCATGCATCTCCTTATACGTACATGCTCGCCGATTATTTCGACTCGACGCCCAAGTATTTGATATGGTCACAATATTTTCAGGTGTGTCCTTGATCCCAAATCTGGGTTTCTCCACTAAGGAGTTATTTAAAAATAATGTTAACATAGATAAAAAAAGAATATGGAGTCCTGGGTGTTTACAGGGTTTATAACATATCACATACTGGCTAATTAGCGTATTTACAGGTCATAAGCCTTATGATTACCCAGACCTCCATATTCTTTGTTGAGATGTCTAAATGTAAAAATAACTCATGTGGAGATTATTAAAATTTGTGAAAGAGTATTTGGACACATTTCAAATTATGTGAATAAACATTAATCCCTAAAAGTCCTATTCATAAGTAGACGATGAAAGTGTTTAGATGTGAAATACTCGTAGATCGTACCATTCAGCCATGTCATATTTGATTGCATACACATTTTTGAAATTATATTTATTGAATTTTATAAAATGCTCCATCGGCACGAGAAAACTTGGTGACGTCACATTATTATATTTTGTTATTTGTAATTATGTAAATGATGAAATAAATAAATAAAATAAATAAATACTTACCCCAGCGAGGGCACAGAGGGCCCCTACAAACATTCCAACATAGGTCTTAGGAGCCATGTCTCCATATCCGACAGTTGTCATAGTGACAAGGGCCCACCATAGCCCTAGAGGTATACTGTTGAAGTCGTTATGGGGGTTTGCTTGTATCCTCTCCGCGTAGTACACGAGACTCGCAAAAATCACGATGCCCAGTACGAGAAAGAACACCAGGAGCGTCAACTCTTTCGCGGACGCTCTGAAGGTCTGGATCAAGATCTTCAGACCTGACGAGTGTCTGGTGAGCTTGAATAACCTCATTATCCTGATGATGGAGAAGAACTCCAAGATATCGGCGTTTTCCACATGTGACGCGAACTTCTGGAGTATCAAGTCGATGTAGAAACTCAACGTGGCTATGTAGTCGATCACGTTGACTGACGACTTTATAAACTCGCACTTGTTCGGGGATGAGATGAATCTGACCAAGATCTCTAATGTGAACCAGGCGTTGCAGACGCACTCGATGTAGAAGAAGGCCACGTGCGCGTTGGTCGTTGTCTTGTCCAGAACCCAGCCCGTGCTCTGGTTAGCAGTTTTTACTGTCACGTTTCTGATGAATGGGACTCTCATGTCGGGATGGGTTTTGAGGCAGAAAGAGAGGATGGAAACGCAGATGAAGAACACTGATATTACGCCGATCATCTGGAACAAAAGAAATAAAAGCGTAAGTAAGGAAATTAACTTAGGTTTAGTCAACACTCTAAACAAAGTAATTGAATACATTGAATGCATGAAATTTTTTAAAGGTAATAATATTACTAGTTATTTTTATTCACAACATTTTGAGTTAGTTCCAATAATATTTGGGGATTATACGCGAATGTGTAGGGAGTGCGAATACATTAAGGTAATAAATGAAACGATAGGCAAGCTATTATACTCATTGCAGGTATTATACTGGAATGTTATGTGAGGTGTGCGAATATACGAACGTAGTGAAGAGAAATAAAAGTTATATAAAGTGTGCGAATACACTAACGTAATAACTATTTATTGTACTATTACAACAGGGAAACTATAGATAAAGATATTATGTATATTTTTTAAATTTAAGTATTAGTTGGTATATACCACTATTTCTTAAAATCTATTATAACACATGTTTCGATGCATTCCGCATCATTTTCAAACACTACATGTGAATCTAAGTCTATTTTTTTTATAATTATGTAAGATGTGTGCGAATACACAAATGTTGGTCCGAAAATTTTGAGCGTTTTGCGCCCTTGCTCGCATTTATATGGGCAGGAACCATTGAATATAAATATGTAATGCGAAACACTTGAAGCGAAATGGGCAGCCACGTGGTAGCGAGATCGATACGATGGATGAGGTAGAACCTTCCTCCCCTTTCCACCCCTCTCAGTTCTTTGTTGTGCGCTCTTACTACCCCTAGTGGTGGTTGGCCGATTTTTGTTTGAAATTTACGAGCCCGATGGCATATTTTGTTGATCGTTTGACTATTCAGAACAATTTATTATTGTACGAGTAATTAAAATAAAACTTTGTTTTAAAATCACTATAAATATTTTATTATAACTTAATTATAATGTCTACCGGTTTCGAAGCTAACCTCTTCAATTTGAAGACTGATTAATAGTATTAATTGTCTTGAAAAAGAAAAGGTTAGCTTCGAAACCGGTAGACATTATAATTAAGTTAAAATAAAACATTTAATTTGATTTTAAAACAAAGCGATATTTTAATTATAAAATGGAAAATCACAAAGTTATTGCTTGAAATATAAATAAAATTCAATTTTATTTATGTATTTATTCATTTTCATTAAAAAAATTCAAATGAATAATTTAAATAATCATTCATTTTCAGTAACAGGTACTAGATTGCTCACTTAACGGATGATATATCAATATTAAAGGTGCCTAGCTGAGATGAAACATCTATCATTTATATGCGATTGAAGATAGATATATGACACCTGTAGTTTACACGCTGTGTCTCTTCAAAAGAGAGACTAAGCTCTTGTGCTTGGAGAAGGACTTGTGCCTAATTAATTATATAATAGTCATTTTTCTTTGTACTGTAATGTATTTTTTCACTTAACATGTTAAAAAAGTGTTTAGTTTGTTTTTTAAAATTTAAGTATATATAAATTTTTTATGCCTGTAAAAGGTTATTAATAAGAGATTATTGAAATATTTGGTTCCCAAATATTGTTGTTTTATTTGCTAAATTTTGAGTGTGTCCAATTTCTTGTTCACAAACCTGATATCCGCCATAAGCAGTTATTTTTTAGATTATTTTTTAAACACGTTGACTGCCACGACAATTTTCAGAATTCCGGTCTAAAAGCCAATTTCATTTCATTATACAAAAAAATGTAATTAAATTTTCAGTTCATTTGTTCATAAATTTTCTGTTCATGTAAGCCTTCATTGATTTTTGATCGCATCTCAGTAGCCATCTATTCATATTAGCACTGATATACTAGGAATTTTATCGCAGCTGCACGAATATGGCAAGTGAACAAAGTACGAGATAACTCGTAGTCGGCGTCCTAGCAAATAACGCATTCTACGAGTTGTCTCGTAGTTGGCGGGCAACCAGCTAACTGAGGTAGATCATTATGATCCACCCTTCAGAATATCATTGAAATATATTCCGTTTTTTATTATTATAGGGGATGATAATTAACTTTCACCTCCCTTGCAAAGCAGGGTGGGAGGAACGTTATGAGGTTACATTATGAATTTAAATTTACACATTACATGAATAGTAATGAAGGTAGCAAATGGATCCGAAAAACACTTCCGTTATATGATTGTTTAATTAAAACTTTTAATGATTTTATAAAATTTAATATCCCATTTTATATTTAAGTTGGGGATTTGGATTTAGGGGGAAAATTATACGATTATGTTTTATTTTTGTTCGCTATGACATTGAGCATATTAAACGCTTTGTTGTATTGTTCATAACACATATTTTTGAAAAATAAAACCTTTTTTTCATTATTATTGATGTCCCAACTTGATATGAAACATATTATGTAAATATAATCCAGGATTTAGATCTCACATACAAATAAAAACAGTCTCTACTTAATGAAAGTTTTCCTCGTTTCAACATATGTAGATGGCTGTTGTAAATTGGCACATATTGTGCTACGGGTTTGATTAATAAATCTAGAAGTTCAAAAAATTTAGTAGTATGGTTGTCAATCGTTGTAAAGTGATCACTTAACCAAGCCTATGACGGTTGTAAGCCCTGTAAATGCCCAGACTTCCATATTCTTCTTCATCTTTGATGAGATGTCAAAAAAATGATATGGAAATGTTTATTTTAATAAACTCTAAAAGTGATATTATACACGTGTTTTAAAACAAATGTAAACAAAAGAATTTAATTTAACTGACTGCTTTATACAATTTTTATTATTTATTTGACACGGTTTGATAGTACCATCGGAAGGTGAAACAGCTGTCACAAAAATAAAAAAAATTCAGCTAAAATATCAATCACATTTTGATTTACAGAGTTGTGTATAATACTATAAATTGCTTACTGTTATAAAAATAGCTTATTTTAATGTGAAAAATGTAATATCCTAAATTGACAGTTGACCTTTGTGGACCATTTGTGTCAGGAGCCAACAACTGGAGAGATGAATTTAAAATAAACGGGATGACAAGAGTAGAATAACTTTTCCATGATTATATTGGGATAACCTTCTCCATTAATCTTCCATCCCTTATCACTGACAGCTATCTTACTTAATATTCACAGACAGGTGGATTTGTGGCGGTTCAAGTATCCCAAGAGATAAACTTACTTGGCCGCGTATTTATAAACTTATGCTGAGTTGTGTAGGGGTTCATTCAACTTCGTTTGACATAATAAACGTGTCCTAAAGTTAATTTAATACAAAACTTAGTGTTCAAAACAAAGAACAACTACTGTAAGTCTATTTGTGTGAATATATAGATGTAAAAACACACACACACATGTATATATATTTATATATATATATATATATATATATATATATATATATATATATATATATATATATATATATATATATATATATATATATATATATACCAATTATGCCCATGATTGCCAACCACACTTCACAAATTTTGGAACTCGATATATTGATCAAACTCATTATTTATTGATTCGGCATTAACTTTGTGAAATGACTGTTTGTGGATTATTATTTAAAAAAAATGAAATATATATATATATATATATATATATATATATATATATATATATATATAAATATATATATATATATATATATATATATATATATATATATATATATATATATATATATATATATATATATATATATATATATATATATATATAAATAAATATATATATATATATATATATATATATATATATATATATATATATATATATATATATATATATATATATATATATATATATATATATATATATATATATATATATATATATATATATATATATATATATATATATATATATATATATATATATATATATATATATATATATATATATATATATATATATATATATATATATATATATATATATATATATATATATATATATATATATATATATATATATATATATATATATATATATATATATATATATATATATATATATAAAGAGGTTGATATGGTAATAAATATACAAGTACATTAGGTTATAATGGTGAGGTATTTTGAAACAGTTTATTACAAGTGTTTATTTTTCCGATGTTTTTTTATCAAACTCCGTCATTGGCTGGTTTAAGTGATCACTTTACACACGTGTAAAATTCACCAATTCTACCCATTATTGACAACGACACTTCTCAAAATTTTGGAAGTTCTATACTTATGAACCGATTTTGAAACATTGTTCTTGAATCACTAGAACTTCACAAGAGACATATATTGGTGAGATGAAACGAATCTATTCATTAAGCAGAAACTCTTTTATTAGTATGTGAAGTCTGAATCCTGGATTATAATCACATACATGAGAAACGCCAGAAAATATCAATTTTATTTTTATTATTTTAGCTTATAATTTGACCAGTTAATTTATTTACAACATTTTGAGTGTATCCAAATACTTGTTCACAAATCTGGATTATCTCCAATTGTAGGAGTTATTTTTCATATTATTTTTCATCAAAGATGAGATGTCAAAAAATAATATGAAAAATAACTCCTATAATTGGAGATAATCCAGATTTTAGAATAAGTATTTGGACACACTCAAAATGTGTAAATCTTCATTTTGATTCACACACACGATTCTCCACAGTCTGTAGTTCATTGTTCCGCGTATTGACTGTAAATTCCGTGAGGGTCTAAAATCCTAAAGGCATATTGAAAATTACAATTTGTGTTCACGGTAATGAGGTCTACAAATGATGAAACAAACAACAATAGGATTGTTTACAGTAACCAAATAAGAGTGGCCTGGTTCGCTCGTTGAAATCGCTGGCGTACAGCCAACATTACGTCGCACCCTCGTTATTAAGGTAATCGGACGAAATATTACATCACCTGCTGGAAGGCCTTAGTAAACTGTTGAAAAAAGGTCAATCGAAAATAAAAGTCATTTGGTATTGTAAATTTATATTTTAAAATTTAAAACATGTTTTCGAGACAAGAAAGTATCAGACCCTATATATGAATACACATTTTTTTTTAACCCTTATCCACACCCCAATGGTGCATAGGGCACTGCGTTATATAAACACAGTGTTATCTCGATCGTTAACACACGAAGGAAAGGTGATCAGCCCTTCGCTTCAGGTACCAGTCCAGGGTAATTTTAAATAAATATAGAGTGAAAAAATCACTTATATTAATTTGACCCCCCTGGGAATCGAACCCGGGACCTCCAGAACGGTAGCCGACCATGCTGACCATTACGCTACGGAGGCGAACAAAATGAATACACATAGTGTTATAAATATTTATTTTGGTGTTTTGTGGTTATTTAGGTTTTTTACGTTTGGCATGTTAATTGTTTGATTTTTAATTTTTTTTTCCAAAAAAAAAAAAAGTTTGTGTTTTTATTATTTACAAAAAATGCTTCTATTTCATACTATTTCTGTGAGCCTAAGCGGCTCATTATTAGAAATAGGTATCAAATTGTGGTAGAGTGGGTTCGAACCGAGAACCTCTGACTCCAGAGTCCACGACACTGACCACGGAACCACAACCCGATTAATTTTATCCGTATTAAGTTTCACTTCTATCTCGTGTATTGCGCTGTACGAGCATTTCATTTGATTTATGCTTCGTATCAAGTTAAGGCATATAATACATACCCATATTTATTATGATCTCCCATCTTAACTATAAAACTATATGCTTCTTCTTCTTTGTTGAGAGGATAAATATTTTTTTTTTGATTTTTTGATTTTTTTGATTTTTTATTTGTATACATTTATTTAAATCATAATTTATACATATTTGGATTTTTTTTGCTGAAACCCACGAAGTCACCTTGTGTGTCTTGTCGGTGGAGTTTTTTTTAATACATTTTTTATTGTCTCTAATGATTTTAACCTAATATAGACGCAAAAAAGAGAATGTAAACACTTTACAATTTTCATAAAATTAACTCTTAATCATTTACCCATTCCTTTATTTTGCCTTTGTTTCATAATTTATTTTGACCTCTAACATCCGTCGGCATCAAATTAAAAATGTTCGGAACGATACATTGCAGTGTTCGACTCCCGTATTATTGCTAATTCTTGATGTTAATTCTTTTAATATTTTAAAGTGATTCATAATGACCCTTTCCATCACTGCCATCGGTACATCATCCGGCAGCGCAAAGCTGTTAAAGGAACTTAATTATACAAAGCCGAAAAAATCACCTCAATCAAGTCGGAAAAACCAGTTCGGAACAGCGTTAATTCCGCCATTATGTTTTCCCTGTAGCTTTTCCCGCCGTGGGAAAAGCGAGTACAAAAATATATAACAGTGTGGAAAGGGTACAGCATCCTGGCTGTAATGACCCTAATGCCTGTTTTATAACCCTTTCCCGCCCTTATCGCGAAATAAAATGGGCCAGATTACAACATCCGCGCCGAGAGGGTTGAATAACTTACGTTGAAGGGATTTAATGAATGTGCTCCGACTTGGGAACCGAGGACCCTTTGGAGCAATATTTTTTGTTATCAAATGTCAAATTAAGTTTTTGCAATTTTAAGTGTGTCCAAACCTTTGGTAACAAAAATTTGGATCTGTCCACTAAGGAGATATTTATATTGATATCAGTGCAATACTCTTCCACATTCATGCATCTCCTCATACATACCCGCCGATTATTCCGACTCCTGACCTGACCACACCCAAGTGTTTGAAATATTTAATTATTACAAGTTTTCTTCGGTTTCGGTGCTTTAGTTTTTTTTCCTTTTTTTGATTCCAAAAAAATAATGATACTTTTAACAGGTACTACATTACGAAAAAAAAACGTTATGATAATGATAGAAGTATATATTGAACATAAAGACCAATACGATGACGTATCGCGTATATGAAAAAAATATCAAATATTTATTTTGCGAGACTGTCAGTTCAATAATCATCCCCATATAAGACAGAATTTCTCAGAAAGTTGAATAAAAAAGATTTGTCTTTGTAACAGATTCGGGGAAAAAGAAGATCGAGATAACTTCGCAATGGAAGACGGGGAGGTACTTGATATACAAAGAAGGAAATGAGAAAAAAATATTATGTAAAAAAAAAAATATTGTAGAGTGCTTACCATATATCGCTCACTCCTTTCAACAACGTCATATATCAAAAAAACTTCAGGAGAACGTTTTTAAAGTTTAAAAATATAATATAATGTATTAAAAATGAATATCAAGCCACTTATTGAATTTTTTACTGTGCAACAGATCTTTTTAGGTAAAACCTGAATGTTTTTTCTCCATTTGAAAAATATAAAAAAAATTAAACAATTTTCTTCAAAATGCAAAAACAACACTTTCTGCTATGTAGCGGGTAAATATTAAGTTAAAAATATGCCGCTTTTGCTGGGATATAGTACATTTTCTGGGCATTTCGAAAACATGCATAAACGGAAATTGACGATTTTTGATATATGACGTTGTTGAAAGGAGTGAGCGATATGTGATACATATAACCTGATGTGTTTCTATTATATTGTATTTTTTCCGTATATTTTTTGTGACGATGTAAATCAGTGTTTTTGAGTGTCAGTAGAGTGGCTTGAGGAGGTAGAAGAGGGTAGTGAGTAGAATATGTAAGTGAGAAATATGACAAAGGTATTTCACCTTATATAGGTGTAGCTATGGTTAATGATCTCAATGGAACTGCCAGAATCAGAGTCGTAACCTTTTTTCGTTTATTCTTTTTTTACATTCGAAACATCCTTTAATCACATAATTATTGGTAAACTATGATACACATTCACACAATTTTCGATGTGTTCATATCATTGTTCACAAATCTGGGAGTTTCCACTAAGGAATTATTTTAACTATTAGTTTTCAACTACTCACCGAAATTTTTATGTCTACCGGTTTCGAGACGTAGCCGTCTCTTCGTCAGGACAATTACTACCACAGCATGCAAATAATACTACCCTTCACCACCATTCACACACTTGACAATATTTTTAAATATGCGTTTAAATATTTTATAAATATACGTTATAATCCGGTAGCAGGAAAAATTACAATGCTGGTGTTTGTATTAAAATTAAATAAATAAATAAATAAAATAAATAAATGAATAAAATAAATATATAAATAAATAAATAAATTTTACATAATTTATTAATTAAATAAATAAATAAATAATGTAAAATTCAATAAATTGAACGTGTATTGTGTATATGTGTATATCAAATGATGTATTGTAAATATGGTTTGATATACATCATTTTGATTTCAATAAAGATAACGACAAATTTCTTGAATTTTCAAACAAACATTCAAATCGTATTTTAGTATTCAAAGTAATACCGGCATTGTTAGATTTCTACATAAGAATTGCCTTTCTTACCTTTCCATAAACAGGCCACCGTTCCTTTGTTGAGAAAATCCATATACTATATATATATATATATATATACATAAATATATATTTATAAATTTCTAACATACACATACACCTACGTATACATTTAATTTTCAATTTTATATAGGAGTTGCTGCTTACGAAAAAATTAACTAACCATCAAGCCGCTTCTCCGCAGGGGTAGACAGAGAAAATTGAACGCCACACCACTCTGTCTTTGCAAACATTCTTCGCCTCTTCCAATTTCATGCATCTCCACTTATATACCCGCGTAATATATCCATAAACATTTATATATATATAAATATATATATATATATATATATATATATATATATATATATATATATATATATATATATATATATATATATATATATATATATATATATATATATATATATATATATATTTATATATATATATTTATATATACATATATAAATATATATATATATACATATATAAATATATATATATATACATATATATATATAAATATATATATGTATATATATATATATATATATATATATATATATATATATATATATATATATATATATATATATATATATATATATATATATATATATATATATATATATATATATATATATATATATATATATATATATTTATATATATGGCATTAGGATGTAGGCATTTTACGGTTAAAAAAATATTTCGCACGAAAAACAAAGCCTAAAAATAGCTCTATACGAATAATATCCTATACACGTGGTTCATACCTAACCGTTTCAAAATAATGGGATATGTGTGTCTGTATGTGTATAAAATGTGTACCAATATCAGAAACAAGTCCTGGAAGTAGTATCGGACATGTGTTAGCAATGTTCTCTCTGTTGCACCGGATATTATTGGAAGGGAAGCAATAAAATAGAACCAACACGGACTGACATTTAGCGCGGGGTGAACTTGCGCTAAACTTGTACTGTAAACTGTAAACCAACCCCCAACAGTGTGGGGGGGAAGAAGAAAGAAAACCTGATTTTTCAAGCGGAAAGAAACTCTTATTAAAGTATAAAGTAGATTACCGGCTAAAGGATTTCGTGTTACTTGGAGGGTTTTCAGTTATTGTGAGAGAAAATCCTTTTCTCACCAGTGAAAACTGAAAATTTTTCTTTTAATTTTCTTCATAAATGGAAAGTGTTAGTTACTTTTCCTTACACCATGCTTTTATTTAAGAATATTATAAGGCATAAACCGAGAAAAATGCTTAAGTAGCGAATAAAAAAAATTAATGCTTGTAAATAAAAATGAATTCCATTCCATAATCTTTCTTGCAATGTTTTATTGCTCCCTAAGTAACTTACCATTACGACGCTTCCCCATAGGGTTAGGCAGAGAGGATAGAATACCAGAATACCCTATCTTTGTAAACATTCCTCGCCTCTTGCATATTCGTGCATCTCGTCATACATACAAAACATCATACATAAAAAAAAAACAGATTTGTACTTTCACTTGATGATAATGTTTGTTCTCAAAACTGGTCGTGTTAACATTAATAAACACATAAGTGTTTAACGCATATATATATATATATATATATATATATATATATATATATATTATATATATATATATATATATATATATATATATATATATATATATATATATATATATATATATATATATATATATATATATATATATATATATATATATATATATATATATATATATATATAATATATATATATATATATATATATATATATATATATATATATATATATATACAAATCACAATGTTATTGCACAAAGTAAGACAAAAAACACATTCTCTGTTGTTCCACATTTTATAAAATACTATTTTTTTGCATATTAAAAGCATTGATAAATTTGTGTTATGGTGATAAAACACTCTCCTTACCATCCATTGTTTACTTTGTGTAATCCCAATTTTTAAATACTCATTTGTGACTACCGGTTTTGGAAAATTATTCCATCATCAGGTGAGAAAAACTGAAACCGGTGGTCACAAATAAGTGCTTAAAAAAGTGGTATTACACAATGTAAATAATGGATTGTAAGGAGAGTGTTTTATAACCATACCACAGTTATCAATGCTTTTATTATAATAAAAAAAGTATTTTATAACAACAGAGAATGTGTTTTTCTTTAATTACAATAAACACTTTATTATTAGAACACTTTGCAAAAGCGATGAGGATTTTTAGTATTGATAATTCAGTCTTTATTTTAATTAGTAAATTAAAAAGAAAATTAAAATCAGCATGTTTAATTTTTTTGAAGAACGAAAGTTAAGTACCAAAAATAATTACCATTCTATATATTGAACAGAAGTTTACGAGTAGAATTTAATAATTTATAAATTTAAAAATCAAATAAAATCCTACATATGATTCTACTAAGTTTAACCTCTGTGACAGCTGTTTCGCCAAGCTGGAGCATTATCAAACTGTGTCAAACTAGCGATATTATCAAACTTTATCTAACTGTGCCAAAAAATAATATTAGTAAACTTTATCCAAGTGTTTCCAAACTGTGCCGACAAAGTACAATAATGTCCTTGCAAGGAGAATGAGCTGTCACAAAAGTAAACAAATTCAGGATATATTTTACCCCTTATTTAAGGATTTAATTGAATAACTTTTGCAAAGAAATTTTTTTTTTTCTGAAATTTAAATTATGCTTGTCAAGTACACATGTTAAAGGAAAAATTATTATATGAAGGCAAGGTGATCATTCCTGCGCTTCAGGGACCAGTCCAAAGTAATATTAAATAAATATTGGAGTGTGAAATCACTAATATTTATTCTCATCCCCCCCCCCTGGGAATCGCACCTGGAACCTCCAGCACGGTAGCTAAACACGCTGACCATTACTCCACGGAGGCGGACAATTGAAATTAAACACAAAACATATCAATATATACAATTTATATAGACAAGGGCCGTGGCGTAGTTAGGTAGACGACTCGACTGCGAAACTGGCATCGATAGTTCGATGCCTGCCAGTAGTAAAAGTTTAAGAAAGATTTCTTTGAAATTGATCTGGGTGTTTTTGTGATATTTTTTTCATATTCGACTCACTATCCTCTAAATCTCTAAATGGGTCAAGTGGCTTCAGCCATCTCAGGATGCCTGAAAAATTCTATATGGAAAAATTCTGAGATGAAGAACGGCAGCAAAATCAAGATTTACAAAACCTGTGTCCGACCCATCATAACGTACGGGATCGAAAGTAAAGCGGACACGGTTGGCACAAAAAACGCGCTGAGTGTCGGAAATGAAGACTCTAAGAAGCATATCAGGCAAGAGTCTTCGAGATAGAATAAGAAACGCCAGGATCAAGGAAATATGCGAGATCGAAGATGTCGTTAGGTGGGGAAGGCAACGAAGGAGACAATGGTATGCGCATGTGAGGAGAATGGAACCATCCAGACTCCCCCTACATCGCACTGTAAGGCCAACTCCATAGTAGACGACTCACGGGAAGACCACCAAAGAGATGGTTCGATAGCTGGGAATCGACATCGCAGGAGGCTAATCCCTATTAAAAACAGGCCACAAGACCTACAACAAGATGAAGAAGAAGAAGAAGAAGAAGAAGAAGACTTTAAACCAAACATTTATTTGCTTCCAAATTCGTCATTTTCACAATATAAAGTGAATATTGACATGTAGGATAAAGTCCTAAAATAAACAAATAGCCTTGCTGACCTAATGAAAATATTTTGAAAGCGTATACATAATCCTAAATTGACTCCCCTTGTGTTTGCATTCATCCCCTATTCTAGTAATATAACATCGATCCATATATACACACGTAGAATATATCAATAAATTATCCTTTCGGTATACATGCACGTATGGGTACGGATAATACGTGAAAACAACGTAGGGACTGCCAAATAATTGGGCAGTTTTGATAAAATATTGTAATTTACTGTTGTAGCTGTTTGGAAATCGATTAATTCAAAACTTCGATTAGTTCAGGCCATGTTCCTGTCGCCCATCTTTAAAAAAAATGCGAAAAAAATTATATGCATCAATTCAAGTGTATATTGACATCTCAACATAGATGAAGAAGAATATGGTAGTCTGGGTATAAGTACAGGGATTACGACCTTTAATAGGCTAGTTTAAGTGATCACTCTAAACACGTTTTACATTCACTGTTACTGCTAACGGTACTGGAACACTTTTCATTAGGAAGACGGAAACGCGCAAATGAAGACAATCTTTTATTTATTGAAAATTACAAAGTTATAATTGTGAAAATAACAAAATTACACCAATATATCGAAAATTACCAAACACAAGGGCGAAAAGAACAAAGCGACACCAATATAAAAACAGAGCGAGCGCGGCGTATACACGTTTTGAATATTATTTAATCTGAGCACACAAAAATTAGTCCGCCACCCCTTATATATGATTTTAAAGGAGCTACACGTGGTGGGGACAATATTATAAAAAAAATATAAGTCGATGAACTGCGTCTTTTTGTTTTTCTCGCGTAAATTTATTAATACTATTTTAATACATAAATTATTCTGAAAAATACACAGCTTTTGGCCGAAACATTCACCATTCTACTATGTGATTGAAAACCCCCCTGATATAATTTTAGAAAAGTTTATGAAAGTTTTGCATTATTTCCTTATATCACCATTCAAATATCTATAATTTCACCGTATCAGAGAGATGTAAATAAATTAAATACATGAAATAATAAATAAAGTATACACGTGTAAAGTGATCACTTAAACTAGCACTATAATAGATGATTAGCCCTGTATATACCCAGATTCCTATATTTATCTTCATCTATGTTGAGATATCAATAAAATATAAACTTTAAGTAGACAAACCCAGATTTGTAAAAAGGTTTGGACACTCAAAATACCTATTATGAAATATCGATTCATCTCAACATGTTTTTTCTATTAAGTTATAATATAACAACTTATATTCAGTCGAACCTTAAATAATAAATGCAAAGTCCCTTATTTAAATGAAGGATTGAGTGAAGATTCTTCCCGACTTATTTCACATACTAGGAGACGCCTGAAAATATGATTATCTATTTTATTAAATTTATTGACACATTCAATATTTTGTGAATACAAGTGTTTTTTTTTAAATTTTGTGTCGGGTTGTGGTCTCGCGGATAGTGTCGCGATCTCTTAAGTCAGAGTTTCTCGGTTCGAACCCACTCTACCACAATTTGATACCTATTTCTAATAATGAGCCGCTTAGGCTCACAGAAAGAGTATGAAATTGAAATATTTGTGTAAATAATAAAAACAGAAATATTTATCTTTAAAAAAAGTGTTGTTTTTCTTAGATGAAAAAATGAAAAAATATTGAGTGTACAAGAGGCATACAAATGCATATTTAGGGTGCCGGGTCGATACGACCCAGAAAATATGGTAGTCGAAATGGGTTGATTAAAATTTGCACTGAGTTTTTAATAATATAAAAGGAACCAACATAAGAAAAAGGGTCCAGAAAATCTGAATACAAAAAGTGAATATTCGTCCTGCCCTCCCCCCGTTGATGAGAATTTTAAGAGTCCTTGGAAGTTAGAAAAATTAATAAAACCTTATTCTGAATTCACCCACATTTCTTTTGGTCATGAGAAAAATCTGGAATAAGTAAAACTTATTTCGGGAAAAATCCTTTCCTGTACTTTCCTGTAAAGTTACTTCATACACCAGAATTTCCATACCAAAATATCCTATATATATAAGTGTTTGAACCATTTGTGTTAGATATTCTTCATGTAGAGTTATTTCTTGGCATTTTTTTCAGCAAATAAGCTTTTTCTCTTAACCATAAAATGCCTATGGCCATAATTGTCAATGAACATTTGCGTCACTGCATGTTGCTTTATTTCAAAATTATTTAATGCAGTTAAAACTATTTCTTATAATTAATTAATTTTCGAAAATAAATACTGACATTTCTTTACGAAACTTCATTTAATATAGTAAAAAACAATTATTAAGCTTTTCCACTTTTATTTCATGTGACCAGTGACCAAGTTTCATCGTTACCGTATCGATTACGACAAAATTCGGTCACTGGTCGAATGAAATATCAATGAAAAAAGTTAAAAGTTGTTATTTTATTGTAAAAAATATAATTTTGTGAAGAAAATATTGAAAAAAGCAGTAATTAACCCAAAAAAGTTAAATTCAAAAAAAATTATCACACAAAGTAATTTCATTTTAAAAATAATTTAATTTTTACAAAATTTTAATACATGATATAAAATTTAACGCAATTTATAAATGCCATCGGTTTGTTAAAAAGATATCTCAATCAGCCTTTTGAAATAATTCTGTGTATTTTAACAGTTAAGGGTCGTTGAATATTTTTTTCCATCTAAAATAAAATGAGACCGGAACGGTTTCCTTCAACAGATACAAAGAGCTTGTGGGCGTCTTGTCAGTAGAGCGAGGGGCCAAGGGGGGAAGTGCCGAAACGAATCAATCTGCCTTAGGAAATGAATCAGTTAGAAAGCTTGTATCCACTTAACCACGTAGAATTTGTAAATAGATCCTGGACACAATGCCGGAAAGCTGTGAAGGGAACTTAGACAAACTAAAGCTCCTCGGAACGTGTTCGGAATATCACGAAATGACTATGCCTATTCTACGTAGGGTGACATAGTTTATATTTATATATATATATATATATATATATATATATATATATATATGTATATATATATATATATATATATATATATATATATATATATATATATATATATATATATATATATATATATATATATATATATATATATATATATATATATATATATATATATATATATATATATATATATATATATATATATATATATATATATATATATATATATCCATCTTGAAGCGTATAAAAGTCTAAATCTACAAAAAAAAATAAAAAATTTAAGTAAAATTAAAAGTACTTTGAATGTAGTAAAATGCGGTCTCTCAGACGACTGTGCGGAAAAACGATAAACGATAGATAAGGAAAGAATGCAAGGCTGGGGTCAAGCATTATCGATAAAATTAAGAAAGGCGAGTTGAGATGGTTTAGGCATATGAATCAAATTAGTGAAAAATGAAGAATAAAACATATCGAGATAAAAATGACGAGATTAAATTACCTATTTATGTTCGTGGAAAACTTGACTAAAAACGAAATATTTCAAATACTTGGGTATGGTCATGTCAGGAGTTGGAATTATCGGCGGGTATGAATGAATTTGGAGGAGGCGAAGATTGTTTAAAAAGACAGATAAGTGTGGCGTTCTATTATCTCTGACTATTCCAAAGGAAGAGGAAAAAGGCGTGGCGGTTAGAGTGTTTTTAGTTTTAAATGTATGTATGAATACATATTTTTCACATTAAAAGTGCGTTAATAGTGCTATGATAGCGACGTATAGTGATGTTTGAATGCAGATGTAGTGATTTTCCTGATAAAGAGAGGGTACGTTTCAAAACCGGTAAACTAAAATCTCGGTTAGTGGTTATATACGAACTAAACTCAGTTTTCGTAATAAATTTCACTTTGAATAAAGTCAAAAACACCTGTATTATTTACAAGATTTATGGTTTACCAATAATTTATTAGTACGATAAATAAATCACTATAAATTCAACCGCAATACTTCAATTTCCGTATTGGCCAGCATTATGATTTATACGAGTTGAAACTGGATATTTTTTACCCCCTGGATATGGGCTTCTTCCAGGATCAATACTTAAAACTTTTCCATAAATCTTTAGTTTCATCTGTTCCCCCATTGTTGGATCGCTCGACAGTCGGATTTGTGGGAAAATTTTCAAGGATCAAATCCGGAAACAGTTGAACTCTACAGAACTTTGAAACGATATTTGATATTTAAATAAAGTTTCGAGTAACGTACTGGAACGGAGGATTCTTCATTCAAAGGGAATGAACAATGAACAACACTAAGTATTATTTCATTCCATTTCAACTGATTTTAAGACAATAATGAAATTTAATTTTCAGGCATAATTTTTTGACATCTTAACTTAGGTAAAGAAGAATACAAAAATCTGGGTATTTACAGGGCTTATGACTTATCACAGGCTGGTCAAGTGATCACTTAACTACACACGTGTAACACTCACCATTCATTCTACCCATGATTGACAATTATGCCAACTCAAATTTTTGGAAATCCTACAAATATTATTAGTCTCATAAAACTGCACGTTTTAGTTCACTAGAGCCATCTGTGGTTTGATTGGGATTTTTTATTATTAAGCAGAGACCCTTTTATTTGGATGTATGCCAGATCCTAACTGGGTTATTTAGAAAACTGGGAAACGTATACATGAAACGAAAACATAAATTTTTCCTTTTTAATTAATGTTTTACTTAGTAAATACCACTATTTCTCAAAATCTACTGTGACACGTGTTTCCATGCATTCCGCATCATTTTCAAACACCGTATGTGAAGCTAATTCTAAATTTTAGAGTTGGATCCTTGGGACGTTGAAGGTTGAAGAGGGGGTAGTAGCTGTTTCTTATTTTTATTTATTAATTTAATTAATTTTTTTTATTTTTATTTCTTATCAGAGGGAACATAGACAAAAGAGGGGAGGCTTTAGTCATTGTCATATTGTTAATTATGGGTTTATTGTTATTTATATTCTTATGAATTTCTATTGTTTCAAAATGTTGTAGTTTATGGCTTTTCGTATTGATTATTTTTAGGATTTCTATTTTTTTCAATTACTTATGATGGATCCCTCAAACGATTTGAACTAATTAAATATGAACAGATAATACCACTAACCGACTGCCGAAACAATTGATGAAAAAATCCATTAGTGTGTCAAAAAACTTGTTTGAAATAAGTTTTTGGACACAATAATGTTGTGAATAAAATAATCTGGTCAAATTATATAAGCTTAAAAAAAATAATTAATCGTGTTTTTAGGCATTTACCAGTTGGTATAATTTTCTGGTTGGGTTCTTGCATACATCCAAATAAAAGGATCTCTGTTAAATAAAAACTTTCTCAATGGAACAAAGATGGCTCTATTGAACTCACGTGTACAGGGTCAGGAGATTTATAATATATGTAGGAGTTTTATAAATTTAAGTAGTGTGGTTGTCAATCATGGGTAGAACAGTTGAAAGTGATTATTTCAGCAACCTAATATGGTAAAAAAAAACCTTGTAAATACCCAAAAATCTATTTTCTTTTTAATTTCAGTTTTACTCAGTTAATACCAATATTTATTAAAATCGATTGTGACACGTATAACGATGCATTTTGCATAATTTTCAAATAGAGTATATTTTAAGAAATAGTGGTATTCACTAAGTAAAACTTAAATTTAAAATGGATAGATTTTACCACAAAGTGAATGCCGAATCAATGAATGAAATCCATATTTTATTAATTGTTTTGGCGTTTACTTTGTGGTAAGATATGATGATATTATTAAAGAAAACACTTGTTTTTTACCGCTTAAGTTTATTTATAACTACTAGTTTCAGAAGCTAAGCTTCCATCTTGAAGTTTACATTTAGACCTTAAGATGGAAACTTAGCTTCTGAAACTAGTAGTCATAAATAAACTCAAGTGGTAAAATAACAAGGGTTTTCTTTGAAAGTGAAATCCATATTAATCACCAATAGATGTCTCTAGTCAAGTTCTAGTGATTCAAGAACAATGTTTCTTAATTGGTTCATATATATACAACTACTAAGAATTTGAGTAATGTGGTTGGTATAATGGGTAGAATTGGTGAATGTTACACGTGTGCAAAGTGATCACTTAAACCAGCATATGACGGCCGTCAGCCCCGTAAATCCCCAAACTTGCATATTCTTCTTCATCTTTGATGAGATGTTAAAAAATAATATGAAAATTAACTTCTATAATTAGAGATAATCCAGATTTGTGAACAAGTATTTTGACACACTCAAAATGTTGTACATCCACATTCTCCATTTTATATGTTGCGATATCTAAAATGTACCTAAAAACTGTCCAAAGCTGAATTTTGCTGTGATAACTGTTAGAAAATTATTCAGTACGGATATATGTAATTCGTTTACTATTAGTGCTTATATCCGTGTAAAAAAATTGGATGTGGCCAGGTTTACGACTCACGACGTCCTGTGGCAACATAGTAACGTATAACCCAAATAGTTGGATACGACAGGCTATTATTTTTCGACCTGACGTCACTGCTACGTTTAACTGAAAAATGTTTCAACGTATACTATATCTATCCCTTTTACTCGCATAACGATGTACACATTAATAAAAGAGAGGGCGACTTTTGATACTGTTTTGTAGCGGTGATCATTCTACATTAATAAGTTAAAAACTAAACGAAATATCAATAGTAGGTAGAAAGAATAGAACGCCACACTAATCTGTCGTTCAAAACAATCTTCACCTCTTCCATGGTCATGCATCATGCATATACGAGTATATATATATATATATAAGTCACACATACCCGCATACATGTACTACAATCGCCTAATAAATATGTTTTAATATTCTGTCTTCACTCTTTTGATTCACATGCCCAAACAATCTCAACACACCTTTCTTAATTTGGTGGATAAAACTTATCTTAGCCTTACATTCATTTCTTATTATATCAATCGAACATCTATCAAACGTCGTTTTTCCCCACATTTGTCTGAGAGATCATAATTTTACTGCATTCAGTCTACTTTCAACCTTCTTTTGCCAGCCCCATATATATATATATATATATATATATATATATATATATATATATATATATATATATATATAAATATATATATATATTTATATATTTATATATATATATATATATATATATATATATATATATATATATATATATATATATATATATATATATATATATATATATATATATATATATATATATATATATATATATATATATATATATATATATATATATATATATATATATATATATATATATATATATATATATATATATATATATATATATATATATATATATATATATATATATATATATATATATATATATAGTGTCCGCCTCCGAAGCGTAATGGTCAGCATGCTCGGCCGTTCTGGAGGTCCCGGGTTCGATTCCCAGAGGGGGTCAAATAAATATAAGTGATTTTTTCACTGTAATATTTATTCAATATTACCCTGGACTGGTACCTGAAGTGGAGGGCTGATCACCTTTCCTTCATGTATAAACGATCGAAATACAACTGCGTTTATATGTGCGGATAAGGGTTTTATCATTATTATTATTATATATATAAATATATATGTATATATATATATATATATATATATATATATATATATATATATATATATATATATATATATAACGTGGTAATATTTTCGTTTTGAAAATTAAGTGTAAATAATATGTAAAGTGGGTGTATAATAATAAAATAAACAATGTGTTGCTTTGTAATTAAAGAAACGAAAATAAAAGTTTATTCTTAATTAATCTTTACAATAATTTTTATATCTCTCTGATTCTAACAGTTAACAATATTATCGGAAGTCTTTTGTTTTCTTCTGAGCGACGCATGCGACATCTGGTGGTAGAACTGTTTTATGTAGGTACTATCTGTAAGTACTTAATAAAATGTATAGGTAGGTACCTAGTTATTTTATTACATCTCCCCCCTTGGGGATGAAAATTCATTGTAAAATTTTCACTCGTCCTCCGGATCATCTTCTTGTAGTGAAGGGACTGGTATAAGTTTGGTGATATGATAAGGTTTTTTTTTTTTTTTTTCTTCTTGACCCTTTTAAAGTAGACACAGTTTTTTTCAATCCATTTGTTTTTTTCTTTTGAATTCCTTCATATTTATTCAGATCTCTTAAAGTATCTTCTAAAATAACCAAATTTACAACTTTTAATTGTTCATCTGCATTTTCATTCGATTTTAATACTGGATTCCTGCTTAGACAATCTACTTCTAAATTCTTCTTTCCTGGAATATATTTTATTTTATCTTTCGTAGAAGTTTTTTCTACTTTATTTTTATTTTCATTTTTCAAGCACTGTTTCTGTGTTATTTGTGTGTCTCCATTTTTATTCTCATCTTTTAAAATATCTTCTAATTTAACCAAATTTACAACTTTTGAATGTTCAGGTAAGCAAACATCAAAATTTAAAAGATATTTCAGAGATGTTCATCATTCAAAAATTTACAAGCAAAAATCCTAATGCAAACCAGTGGATGGATATTTTTGAAAAAGAATGTACACGTTTTGAGGTGACAACGGATGAGAAAAAAATTGAAATATTAAGATTGTTTATGGATAAAAGTTGTGAAGATTGGTACAGTTCGATGATGATAAAATTTTCCATGAACTCAGAATTGATAGTATGGAAAAACAACTTTTGTAAAACATTTACAAACAAGGGATGGAACCATGTAATGTTTGCATTATCTTTTAAATATAACGACGGTTCCTTGTTAGACTATGCCATAAGGAAGGAAAAACTTTTGTTGGAGATGAGAAGAACGATCGACATGGGTACCTTAGTAGATCTTATTGTGGCTGGTTTACCAGAATTTATAATTAATAAGATTGATAGAGAAAAATTAGAAGATACAGTCGATTTATTCAATGAAGTAAAAAAACACGAAAACATTGTAAATAAAAAAAGGTTTTCGGATCAAAGAAGATATGGAAATCTAAGAACTAGTGGTAAAATTAAAGATAAAAGTCCATGTAAGATTTGTGAAAAATTAAATAAGGGAACTCGATATCACCCTGAAGTAACGTGCTGGTTTAGAACAAAGGAGGATGATAAGATAAAAATACTATCAGACATGTAAACAATTCAGTTATAGAAGCTAAGTTAAACGAAACCGATCAAAAAAACGAATAGTAACACCATTAATAAATGTCAAACTATTACTAAATGATCAAATTGAAATATTTGGAATTTACGATTCAGGTTCAAATGTTTCTCTAATAAATTCTAAGTTATTAAAACTAAAAGGAAAAGGAAACAATATGAATGAAGCAGATTTAGTAACAATTAATGGTGTTAAAAAGACAAACGGTTTGACGACTTTGAAAATAAAAGTTTATTCTTAATTAATCTTTACAATAATTTTTATATCTCTCTGATTCTAACAGTTAACAATATTATCGGAAGTCTTTTGTTTTCTTCTGAGCGACGCATGCGACATCTGGTGGTAGAACTGTTTTATGTAGGTACTATCTGTAAGTACTTAATAAAATGTATAGGTAGGTACCTAGTTATTTTATTAATATTTCAATTTTTTTCTCATCCGTTGTCACCTCAAAACGTGTACATTCTTTTTCAAAAATATCCATCCACTGGTTTGCATTAGGATTTTTGCTTGTAAATTTTTGAATGATGAACATCTCTGAAATATCTTTTAAATTTTGATGTTTGCTTACCTGAGCATTTTGTATTAATTTTTCTAGTAAGTTTTCTAATGTTTGAGGAGCAGTATCCATTTTTTTTAAATTTTGTTTCTTTATTTTTGATTAACAAAATTGTCGTTTTATAACGTGGTAATATTTTCGTTTTGAAAATTAAGTGTAAATAATATGTAAAGTGGGTGTATAATAATAAAATAAACAATGTGTTGCTTTGTAATTAAAGAAACGAAAATAAAAGTTTATTCTTAATTAATCTTTACAATAATTTTTATATCTCTCTGATTCTAACAGTTAACAATATTATCGGAAGTCTTTTGTTTTCTTCTGAGCGACGCATGCGACATCTGGTGGTAGAACTGTTTTATGTAGGTACTATCTGTAAGTACTTAATAAAATGTATAGGTAGGTACCTAGTTATTTTATTACATATATATATATATATATATATATATATATATATATATATATATATATAAATATATATATAATATATATATATATATATATATATATATATATATATATATATATATATATATATATATATATATATTTATATATATATATATATATATAAATATATATATAAATATATATATATATATATATATATATATATATATATATATATATATATGTATATATATATATATATATATATATATATATATATATATATATATATATATATATATATATATATATATATATATATATATATATATATATATATATATATATATATATATTTAGACTAACAGATTTAATATTTTTAACAAATTAACGGAAAATACTATGCAGCATGGTCATATAAGTATTTTTTTTAATTATCTCAAGCAATAAATTACTTCTTAATTTAGTTTCGAGACTGTAAAGTTCGTGAGAGAGGTACCTACGTACTCGTTAGTCTAAAAAGATAATTTGAATTCAAGACATTTGGGGCACGAAAACTGAAAACTTTTACTTGCGCCTCCTAAAGCAAAGCAATCAAGCTCCATTATACTTACTTCAAAGTTGACAATACAAGTAAAAAATTTCACAAAAGAAGCGAAGCTGTGAATGATCGGCGACAGTGTTTAAAAAGAAAAATGAATATAATGTCCCCAAATATTAACAATACTTATTTACGACCTTTTCACTGCGTAAAAATACTTCTACTACTCCACAAATCTGGATTTTATCCAATTACGCATTATTTTCTACATAAAAAAAAAATAATTTCTAAAAATGTTATCCAGATTCATGAACAAGTATTTGGAAACACTCACAATTTAAAAAAAAAATCAAATAATAAGTTAAATATGTATATATTGAAAATGATGTTTTCTATGTTGATGTATTAGGTATGCCAAATACTTGAAAGTGGTCAGGTTAGGAGTCGTAACAATCGGCGGGTATGAATGAGGAGATGCATGAACGTGGAAGAGGCGAAGAATGTTTGCAAGGACAGAGTGGTGTGGCGCTCTATTCTCTCTGCTACCCCTGCGGCGAAGCGGCGTGATGGTTAGTTAGTTTTTTTTATTTATATTTTCTATCGTTTTCCAAGTATGTGAATGTAATCCAGGATTCGGACCTCACATAAAAAATAAAGAGATTCTGCTCAGTAAAAGATTTCCTCATACCACCATAGATGTCTAGTGACTCTCGCACACTGTGTTTCGTATTTGATTAATATATGTATGCAGAAGTTTTATGAATTTGAGTAGTGTGGTTGTCAATCATCGGTAGAATTGGTGAATATTATACACGTATTACTTAAACCAGCATATGACGGTCGTAAGCCCTGTAAATACCCAGACATTCTTCATTATCTTTGTGGAGGTGTCAAAAAGAATGTAAATGACTTATTATAAATGAGAAAAAAAGTACCAGGATATTATAAATAAAAAGATATCGATTCCCACCGGTCTAATATTGTGTTTGGCCTCATTCAAATACATTATATTATACCAAAGACTTTTTCTACTTATCTTTTAGGGATATTCGTCCTGTCAAAGGAATCGTTACATTTTTATTTGCTATAGGTAGTATTGAGAAACATCCCCCGAGACATTTTCAATCAGATTAGTTCGAACAAAGTATTAATCCTTCGGTCAATTACTTTTGATTCAGAAGACGGGTTTAAGTGTTTTTCTCGATAAATATAATAATATTCTACGTTTATAGAGAAATGTTTACTAAGGAGGAATGGAAACAATATAATATCTCTTCATCGTTAGTCAATATTGTTTGCGATATTCAATTATTTATTTCATCTTATAAATAATCATAAATTACATATTACTGTATAATGTGCCGCCCTCACTGAGTTGCATAGAAAAAGGGACAAGAAAAAATAAGTTTTATTTTTATTTGTTTAATAAATAATTTATTATTCTCAATATTTTTAATATTTAAAGCATTTACTTTGTGGTTAGTCATTTTTACTTATTTTTTTTACAAAAATGTTAATAAAATCAGTATATAACCACTCACCGAAATTTTATGTCTACCGGTTTCGAGACGGGTTCGTCTCGAAACCGGTAGACATAAAAATCTCGGTGAGTGGTTATATACTAATTTTATTAACATTTTTGTAAAAAAATAAATAAGTAATAATTTATTATTATTATTATTTATAACTAAATAACTAACCATCACGCCACTTTTCCGCAGGGGTAGGCAGAGAGAATAGAACGCCACACCACTCTGTCTTTGTACGCCTCTTCCACGTTCATGCATCTCCCCATACATACATAACCTGACCACTTTCAAGTATTTGGCATACCTGATCGTGCCAGTTTTTCTCGGTCTTCCTCTACTCCTTATTATTATTTATGACAGTGAATAAATTGCCATGTTAATAAATTCTTCCTTTCCCCGAAAATGAATATAAGTATACGTACCTACTTGCCCCATTAACTATTGTTGTCTCCAGTAAATTATTATTGCACATTTTAAAACTATTATCTAAATACCTAGAATTGTAAAGCTATATAAGGACCGTCAGTCCATTTAATCTTCACGTTCGTCTGAAAATGCCATAACTAGGCGAAACAATTGCCACAAAATTGCTTTTTACGTGTTTTTCAACAATAAAATAAAATTGATTGTTTCGGCATTAACTTTGTGGTAAGACATGTTACAATGATTAAAGAAAACACTTGTTTTTATACTCAAGTGGTATAAAAACAAATGTTTTCTTTAATCATTGTAATAAAATACAACTTTGTGGACTCAAAAACTCAGTGTTTGATTTAACATTTAATAAAATGAAAAAAATATATTTCAATTTAATTCATTAGCTACACATATCGCTCACTCCTTTCAAGAAAGTCATAAATCAAAAATCGTCAATTTTCAGTTGTGCATGTTTTCGGAATGTCCAGAAAATGTACTATATCCCAGCAAAAGAGGCATATTTTTAACTTAATATTTACCCGCTACAGGTCAGAAAGTGTTGTTTTTGCATTTTGAAGAAAAGGTATTGTTTAATGATTTTTTTAAATAAACTAAATATTTTTCTAATGGGGAAAAAACCTTCAAGTTAAACCTAAAAAGATCTGTTGCACAGTAAATAGTTCAATAAGTGGCTTGATTTTTAATAAATTGTATTATATTTTTAAACCTTAAAAACGTTCTCGTGAAAAATCACGTTTTTTGATTTATGACGTTCTTGAAAGGAGTGAGCGATATCTAGATCGTTAACATATGAAGGAAAGGTTATCAGCACTTCAGGTACCAGTCTAGGGTAATATTGAATAAAACATGAGTGAAAAATCACCTATATTTATTTAATCCCTCCTGGGAATCTAATCTGGGACGTCCAGAACGGAAGCGGAGCGTTCTGACCATTACACTACGGAGGCGGACGAATAATACCATATAATATTATAAAATACTAAATACTATAAATGCTCTATAAGTAAATATATAATACTATATAAGACTTCCATATTATTCTTCATCTATGTTGAGATGTATGAAAAATAATACTCTAACATTTTTTTTCGGAATGTCGAGTCGCGATAAAAACTCAATGTATCACAAATAATACGGTACAAGTATGGAGATGAAATTAAAAATGAAAAAGATGAATGAAAAAGTAAATTAAACGGAAAAATAAGTATAGAATGTGAAAGAGGAGAGAATTCTGCGCGATAAAGACTTCTCGCTCCGCTCGAAGGAAAGAGAATGCTCGAAGGAAAGAGAATGTTGGAGAAATCTTGAATTGAAAATTTTTGGCGCCAAAATGTTTTTTTCGCGCAAAAAACGTTAGCTAAATAATAAGGATGGATTATGAAAAATGTTTTCAGCCTGTTTGTATGAAGGGGTTGACATTCACATTTCCTCTGGGAAAAATAGTGCGTAGGGAAGGTGTAGAACATGACATAGGGGTAGTTCGAAAAGTTGACACGCGTGTGGCAATATGCGGTAATGTGATGCTGGAAATTAGGGTAGAGTTATGAAAGTGGAAAGTGTTATACAAAAGGATGTTAGCAGTCCTTGAAATGTGTAAGTTACGTAAATTCGTGACAGTATTATGTGGTGGAAATGTGTTTAGAAGTTGGAGGTCGAAAGATTATAAGGATGTTGTAAAAAAATTGGTGACAAATATTAAAATTTAATTTCAAGAATTGATTCGGCAGTCTTGTTAAAGTAATGTCTATATTTTTTTAAATTTAAACTTTACTATTTCTTTAAATATATTGTGACACGTGTTTTGATGTTTTAAATAGAGGTATTTACCAAAAAAATTATTTTGAAATACATATTTTCCAGGTATTAATTACCATAGAATTAAAGGTAAACTTACAGGATGAGTATGTTTGTTACATTCATTATAGGTAACTCACTAACCATCACGCCACTTCCTTGCATGGATGGGCAGAGAGAATATAATGCTTCACTAATCTGCATTTGCACATAATCTTGCCTCTTCCACATACATTTATGTCCTCATACATATACGCCGACTATTCCGACTCCTGACTTGACCACATTCCTGTATTTAAAATACTTGATCATACTTTCATCCTCGGTCTTCCTCTGTTTCCAATTACTAGTTTTATTGTTATTTTTTCCTATAACAAGACTTAAGCCCTGTAAATACCCAGACTTCTATATTCTTCTTTATCTGTTAAGATATTAATATAAATAAAAATATTGATGTAAATAATTCCTAAATAGAGCAAATTTAGTATTACTGAATAAAAATTTGGAAACAAGTGTTTTTATAACATTTTTTGACATCTTATCAAAGATGAAAAAGAATATGGAAGTCTGGGCATTTACGGGGCTGACAACTATCATAAGCTGGTTTAAGTTATCACTTTACACACGTGTAACATTCACCAAGTCTACCCATTATTGACAACCACACTACTCAAATTCTTGGAAGTTCTATATATATGAACCATTTTGAAACAGTATTCTTGAATCACTAGAACTTCACTAGAGACATCTATTGGAGAGATGAAAAGAAGCTTTTTACTGAGCAGTAACTCTTTTATTAGTATGTGAGGTCCGAATCCTGGATTATAATCACACACATGAGAAACACCAGAAAATATCATTTTCATTTTTATTATTTTAGCTTATAATTTGACCAGATAATTTATTTACAACATTTTGAGTGTATCCAAATACTTGTTCACAAAATCTGGATTATGTCTAATCACAAGAGTTATTTTTATATCATTTTTTGACATCTCATCAAAGATCAAGAAGAAGTGTTTTTTACTTATAATTTGTTATGCCAAAGAATTTTTCTTCATCCATGTTTTGATGTGAATATATTTCACTTTGATGAATCCATTTTGGTGATCAAATGGTCCAACGGCCCATAAAATGTAATAAAAATCTTCAAACTCCATATTGTGCCACGAAATGTCTCCAATCGCTCCAGTAATTCGCGCCCAACGCTAAACGGGGGTATATTAAAAGGCCCATTCTTTGCGGTTTTTCGATTATTCGATTTTTTTAAACTCCGGATGTGGGTACCAATAGGCAGTAGAGGCGGGAGAACTTCGCCAATAGTCGCTCTTCATTTCCGACCCGATTTGGATCGAGGAAAAGAACTATTCGCTATTAGAAGAGCGAAATTCTCCATAAAAAATAGCGGGAATCAAATTTGCGGTTTCATTCCCCATTCTGTGAATATTGGAATTTAGTAGCGATGATCACACTCTTCGTTAAGGGTGTCGTAAGTAAAAAAGTGGTTAATTTTTTTTTTTATCTTTGTTTCAAACCTTGAGGTAAATGGTGAAAGCGTCTAAGGTTCATGTGATAAATACATCATACAAAAATACAAAGAAAAACAAGTAAGTAAAAAATATTAAAATAAATAACAGTATTCTAAAAACAAGGGGAAGTTGTAATATACATACATATATTAACTACTACTATTACTTCTATATAGCACCATCACGCCTTTTTCTGTAAGAGTAGGTAGAGAGGATGAAACGCCACTGTCCTGACATACATTTCAGGCCTCCTTCGCGTCCATACTTCTAGTCTTATATGTATGTCCTCCGATTGCGTAGACTTTTAACATCACCAGATTTAAGGTTCTGATTGATCTGTCCATCCGAAGTGTTTTTCGGCCGTCCTCGTTCTGTTTCCCCTGTTACATTTACTAATTATACTTTTTTAGTCATTCTCTGGTTATCTATTCGCTCCACATGTTCATACCACCCTTCTGTGTATTGTTTTAGTACATGTCTTTTTATTTGACGGTTGATTTTATTTTTTCTCCATATTACATTCGAAAACAATGTTTATTTTTTCATTATTTATGACTCTGTTAAACCACGACCTCAAAAAATACATTAGTAACTCAAAACCTAAATTAACTGACAGGCGGTCGTGAACTTTGCTTACGTTGATAAATCGGTTGGAAAAAGCTTCAGCGTAAAGTCGTGTGAGGAAAATTAAACCACCCTTTGAAATTCAGTGTTCAAATATAAAACGAAAATCATTTCAACAATATCAAATAATTGAAAAACGTACCAACTGCTCCAAGATTCAAACATTAATATAAGTATTTTTTTTCATTTTTCGTCGGCCCCGTAAATGCCAAGACTTATTCTTCTTCATCTTTGATGAGATGTTAAAAAGTAATATGAAAAATAACTCCTATAATTGGAGATAATTTAGATTTGTGAACAAGTATTTGGACACACTCAAAATGTTGTAAATGGATAAGAGTGATGAAAGAACGGTAAAAGAAATGTATAAGGTGAATCTAGTTTTTAAAAAATGAGCAGATAAAGACCGAGGAAAATTTGGCATGATGTACATACTTGAAAACGATTGGTCGAAATAATCGGCGGGTATGTACGAGGAGGTGCATGAACGTGGAAAGAGCGAAGATTATTTGTAAAAACATATTGGTTTGGGGATTCTATTATCTCTGCCTATCCCTACGGGGAAGGGGTGTGATGGTTAGATTGAGTTCACAACAGACATCTACGATTGGATTAAAAATCGTGGAACGTCATTAGATTGATCATATATAATATGCATGACTTTCAAAAGTTGAGTTGTGTGGTTGTCAATCAAAGTTAGAATAGTGAATGTTACACGTGTGTAAAGTGATCACTTAACTAGAGTATGACCGGTCGTAAGCCTTGTACATACGCAGACTTCCATGTTTTTCTTCATATATTTTGAGATGTCCAAAATGCAAATTAACTTTAAAGTGGAGAAACCCAAATTTGTGAACAAGTATTTAGACACTTAAAATGTGGTTAGAATTTTTTTTATTTATTAAATTATTCGGGTAGTTTTAAGACATCCCCTAAATTCTGAAATGGTTTTCAATCAATATACTTAAGCCGCGAATGAATCAGTCCTCGTGAAATCGACTGAGTCACGAAAATTTGATTTCATTATTTCTTCGTATAGACGCTAAGGGCATAGATCCTTCGAATAGGCTGTAATCAATCTGCGAGGGGATTCTATTAACCAAAGACGCCTCATCGTCACATATTACATTATATTACGTTGCTGTGACGTTCTGAAATCAGTATTTCCATGAAATATTCAGCTGATCCGGACTTATTTCAGTAAGGAATGCCAAATCACTAAAAATATCATAGTAGGATTCGCGAAAGATGACACTCTACATGTCTGTGACTATGTAAAAAAAAAGTTACCATCAAGACGCTTCTCTGCAGAGGTAGGCAGATAAAATAGAACGCCATACCAATCTGTCTTTGCAAACAATCTTCGCCTCTTTCACATTGCATCCTCTCGTACATACCCGCCAATTATTCCGACTCATGATATGATCACTTTCAAGTACATAGATACATATTTGAAATACTTGATTATGTCAAGTTTTCCTGAAAAATTAAGTTAATAAAAATGAACAGTTATTCCTATACGGAAATCACAAGAAGAATGGTAAACGTAACATGAGTTTATAAGTTTTTATTCAAGTCAAGGTCAGCCAAAGCCAATTTTATATTGGTTCGAATAGAAATGAACTGGCCCCAACTGAACCCAAGATGGGTGAAAAGCCATCAAAAAGAAGAAGAAGAAGAATAGAAATTAATAATTATTCGTTTAGGTTGAGACACCTAAAATATAAAGGATAATTTATATTTTTTGACATCTCAACATATATGAAGAACAATATTAAAATCTGGGTATTTACAGGGCTTATGAACTGTTAAAGGTTGGTTCCGTCCTATGACAGGTTATAAGCTTTGTAATTACTTAGACTACCACATTCCTCTAATCAATGTTGAGATGTCAAAATGTAAAAATTACTCCTAAGTGGAGAAACCCAGATTTGCGTATTTGGATACACTTATATAAAAATTGATATCTTTAAAATTATATAAAAATTAAATACGACACAACTGCACGTGTTGTCTATAATTTTTTTTAAAAAGTATTTTGAAACATCCATTTTTTATAGACTGTTACAGCAACAATGTGTTATTCACGTCACGTGATAACAATATGGCTTCATGGTACTAATCTTGATAGTATCCTAACCTCGTTAGATCTGTATCTAGGCGGATATTTCTATATCGTTTTACTGAGAGCGATCAAATTATGATATATTATATATAGACAGTGGCGAGCGTTCCACATAAGCACACAACCAGTGCCTACCTTTACAGCCCAGTTGAAAGCTTTCACGGCTTCAGAAAGTGGAATTTTTGAAAAAGATTCAGCGTGTTTCAACAAGTCGCCGGAAATCGTTCGGATTAGAGCGCGATTCGGATTACGGAGCGTTCGGATTAGCGAGCTGGTAATGTTCATGTTTCAATTAAATAAACAAAAGAGCTTTGGACGTTATTTCAAGTGTATTTTTTTATGAATCATTATCCTTAGAATGTTTAAATGACCTTTGTAAAAATATCTATCGTAAAATCAAGGTATGGCTAACATTTTCCATTAAAAAATACATTTTAATAAAGTTTTATAGCCTCTACCATTGAAGAAGAGTTTTGTGATCGGACAGCCAACGTATTAGTAGCTTTATGCTACATACTTTCCTACATTTTGTTCATAAAATAAAAGCCATCGTAAATATTTAGCAATTTTTCCTTTAAATAAACTTATATTTTTATGGAAGATCGTTAAAATCATACCCGCACATAACGATCACTCTCGTATAGTAATTTGTGCTTATGCTGTTTTTGCAATACCATATCATATCTGAAATCAGGCGATTTCTTGTATTATTTTTATTCAGAACTGATGAGTTTTTGGGTAATACACTCTATCACAGTTTTTCTTCGTCAACTCTACTTACCAGATCTCGCTTATTCTAACTTATTCTTGTTCCATAAACTTAAAAGACCTTTGAAAGGAATAAGATTTGAGATAATTTCTAAGGTAGGAGCTGAAAGACATGACAAAAGAAGCGACGAGGACTGTTTCCAAAAGTGAAAATACTATTGGGATTTGTTATTTATTGTTTCGGCATTCACTTTGCGGTAGGACTTGATTAATAATATAGAAATTCCCTGTTTTTTACCACTTGAGTATTATATTGTTAGTCGTTTCTTAAACTAGTCAGTTTGAGAAGCTGCAGATGCTTCCATCTACGGGTTCAAATATAAAATACTTGAAATTTATATTCAAACCCGTAGGTAGAAGTGTTTGTTGCTTCTAAAACTAGTGGTAATAATTCAATATTTAATTATAATGGGTAGAAAAGGTGAATGTTACAAGGTGGTTGTCAATAATGGGTAGCATTGGTGAATGTTACACGTGTGTAAAGTGATCATTTAAACCAGACAATGACGGTCGTCAGCCTCGTAAATGATTTCAAAGATATGTTTCTTCATCTTCGATGAGATGTCTAAAAATAATAAAAAAACTCCTGTAATTGGAGATAATCCAGATTTGTGAACAAATATTTGGACACACACAAAATATTGTATCCAATATATTAATTTACAAATATTTTGTTTATAATTTACCATTGCGATAAGTGTGTGCGTCGGGGAGGTGACTACTTTGAAGGGGACCCAGACATTTAGGTTTTAATTAAAGTAAATTTTGATTTATGACATTACTCTACGTATTAATTAAACAGCTGTTTTAACTAAATCTTCTTCATCTTCTTTAAGATGTCAATACATTCAACTGTAATTATTTCATTACGGTTAACATATGTTAAATGGTTCCAGACTTCCATATTCTTTTTTACCTATGTTTAGAGGTATCAATTAAAATATTAAAATAATGTAGGGTTGTCATATCCGAAATTTCAAATTTGAAAAATAGTCAAAGATTTTAAACGAGAATTTATATGCAGAACAAGTTCAAATTCTAGTAATAAATCATTTCTCGTTCTCAATTTTTCAAAAGCAATCTCAAGAACACCCAACCGCAAATTGTCCCTCAATTACGGACCTAGAGTATTCTAATTAAAAGGAAAATGCCCTAGTGACGTCACCTGGGTTGGTCCTGTTTAGAATTTTCCGCTCGTAGGTTTTTCAAGTTCAGAGGATATATCCAATAGGGTGGCGCTATTTTAATGGGTTAAAACGGATATTTATATACCACCGCGTCATAGAAGAATGTAGACCGTAATTTTCCGAACCAATAGGCTGACAAAATACCAATTACTTCACAGCACCTTCTTTTGTGTAAAACACCCCTTTTGTTTTATTGTTTCATAAGGGTGGCCTTTTGAAAACAAATTTAATCCTGCATATATCAAGTGATCACTTAAACTAGCCTATGAGAGGTCGTGAGCCCTTTAAGCACTCAGACTTTAATATTGATTTTTGTTTGTTTTTTTTTTTTCTTAAAGGAATAACCCGCAATGCCTCTTCTTTTAGAGGCTTACCTGAAAGTAGGATAGTAAGAATACAGAAGATTGATGTAAAAAAATACATCAGAAACAACCAGGTTACTTAAAAAATAGTATTTGTTGAATTAATTTTGCGATTGGCGGGAATCGCTATAAAAAAAGAAATAAAAATAATAATCAGTTCCTACCTCTTTTTCATCTTTCAACGTCCCAATAATGCTACCCTTAAATTTAAACTAAGCTTCACATACAGTGTTTAAAAATAATGCGAAATGCATTGAAACAGTCAGAAAAGATTTAAAGAAATAGTGGTAGAATATTTACTAAGTATAACTAACATTAAAAAAGGGAAAAACAAAATTGGTTCATGCATATAGAACTTTCAAGAATTTAAGCAGTGTGTCGATAATGGGTAGAATTGGTGAATGTTACACGTATGTAAAGTGATCACTTAAACAAGACTATGACGGTTGTCAGCCCTGTAAATGCCCAGAATTCCATATTCTTCTTCATCTTTGATGATATGTCGAACAATAATATGAAAAATAACTCCTATAATTGGAGATAATCCAAATGTGTGAACAAGCATTTGGATACACTCAAAATGTTGTAAACATTTCAAGTAAAGTGGATAGCAAGTCTTTATTAAAATTGATTTTTCAGTACGAGCAAGAAGGAATTTTTAACGTCAATATTATATTTAAAAGTGCGGTAACAACCCTTCCAATTTCACAACTCTGAAACTGTAAAGCGTCTAGTTACAAGGGTAGCCCTCCGACCATTCGCTCAAAGTTTTAACAGAATCTCTCGCAATAATTAATGTGGTTGTCAATCTCCGGCGGCTTCAATATACGAAATTTTCTGCCAAGTGAACTTGTGAACACAGCCAACGTAACGTCTGTAAACGTTGGTTGGTTGTGTCGAGATAATAAATTAATCGAGTGTTACATTTTTATTGAAAATTTTAGTGATTTTTCATTTAGAAAACACCCATGAATTTCTAATTGGCCTGCCAATCGTTTAAAAGTTTAACACGCGACAAATTTAATACGTTTTGATACTTGATAAAATGTATTTATTTATTCTAATCTAACAAAATAGTGGAATGATTATGAATAAAACTCTCCTTAATATCCATCGTTCATTTTGTGTAATACCACTTAAAAATACTACTTTATGACAATCGGTTTTGGAATTACCATTCCTTTCACCAGGTCAAATGTGATCTGATGATGGATTGTTTATTCCGAAACCAGTTATTATAAAGTAGTGTTTTTAAGTGGTATTACACAAAGTGAACAACGATTGATAAGGAGAGTGTTATCTTACCATACCTTAATGTAACCAATCTTTTAACATTCTAAATATTAATAATTCTTCAATTATATGTTGACATATCAAATATAGTTATAATCCCTGCAAACACCCAGATTCTTCCATATTTACCTTATCTAAAGTATGATATATCATTATTCTTCTGACACTGTACACGTGAGTTTACTTTAACCATGTATGGTTGGATTAATAAAGTTTTTATTAGAGACTATTTTAATTGGATGTATGTTATTCCTAACCAGATTATTTCACAAACTGGGAAACGCAAAAAACGCATATAAATTGACCATATTTTCAACATTTTGAGTGTGTCTAAATTTTTGTTTAAGTACAAGTATTTGAACACACTCAAAATGTTGTGAAAGTAAAGTATAGACGTAGATATTTACGCAAAACTCGTCTACAGTATCCCTTGGCGTCGATTTGACGCCGTTCACGACGCATTTGCCGATAAGCTTTGGGTATGGTTCCCCGACCAAATTGAATAATTTTAGCAGTAATTGCGCCGGTACCCATTCGAAAGCCCTCCTGAATAATTTTCTGAACTTCGGAGCCTTCACTAAATTTGCCCAGTGAATGTTCCGTAAAACGGAGGCATTTCGAGGAAGTCACGTTACGGTGCGTCCCTAACAAATTCGTGTTCGTTTCGAAGGGTGGAAGTCAGGCAATGAAAACTTTGTGCTTGTTTTCAAAGTTGCCAATGAACAGATTTGAAGAGATAACAATTTGAAATGAGACATATAAATAAATATATATTTACATATCGCTCACTCCTTTCAACAAAGTCATTTATCAAAAAACTTGATTTTTCATGAGATCATACTTAAAGTGTAAAAATATAATAATGTGCATTAAAAATATTGTACATATCAACCACTTATTGAACTATTTACTGTGCAATATGTCTTTTTAGGTAAAACCTGAATGTATTTTCTACATTTGAGAAAAAAATTGTGTTTTCAATGCAAAAACAACACTTTCGGCCCTGTAGCGGGTAAATTTTAAGTTGAAAATATGCCGCTTTTGCTGGGATTTTCTGGGTATTCCGAAAACATGCACAACTGAAAATTAACGATTTATGATATATGACTTTGTGGAAAGGAGTGAGCGATATGTATATATATATATATATATATATATATATATATATATATATATATATATATATATATATATATATATATATATATATATATACACGTGTACACGTGAGTTCACTTTAACAATCTATGGTTGGATTAATACCAACAGCGCGTGAAGAGTGTGCGGGAAACGCGACACTATATTCACATCTCACTCTTGCATACTTGCACTGTGCAAGCGTGAGGAGCTCAAAGCTCAATGTTCTCTGGCTAGCGGCAGTAGCTCTTGAGCTTCCGAGAAGAGTGGACTTATGCTTGTTCCGTGAGCGTTGCCAGATGGTTTTTTTAAAAAAAAATTCAGCAAATAAATTTAAACTATTATATCATCTATAATTTTTGACTTAATTTAAAATTAATAAAGGAGATTAGCTATGAATGTCTGTATTTTTTCAATTAAAAATGCAATTTTTTTATTGTGTAGTGACTACCCAACACCGGGACGCGCGATTTTATTTTATCACCGGAAGGGAACGGTTTACACAAATCTGAGCTAACCTATCCAAGCCTTGTCTAACCCAATAATATGGAACACGCCTCACATGCTGACCCACTTTGAAATGCATGCACTGAAACGGTAGCTGTAGATTATCTAGGAAAAAATGTTTCCAATCTGCATTTTCAAATTGTATAAATGTACCAAGAGTTTTGTGAGTTTTTTTCTACAATTTACAAATTACAATAATGTGCCCTCACTGAGTTTTCCCGTGCCAAGGCACGTTTTACAGTATTTATTTATAAAATGAAATGAAAGAAAATTAATCATTATTATGAAAGTCATTTCCACAATCTCCTTTTTCTCGATTAAATATCTAGAATTTATTATTATTTAAATTATTTAAATTATCTAGAATAATTTATTATTATCGTTCAATTAATTAAAAGCACAGATAAGTAACGCGAGATAAAGAATAAATATATAATTAGTATAAATGTGTATATTATGTATTTTATTAATATTTTTTTCTTGAACTTTTATAATTACTTTGATTAACCATTAGATTACACACACACACACTCACCCTCTTACACACTTCACACATGCACATTTTCTCTCATAAATACGTGTTTAATGTTTTGTTTTACATATGTTGCTGTTGTTAACCAAAAAAATAAATGAAAAAAAAAACAAATAAAAGCAGTAGCCAAAACCTCAGTGGTTCAGTGGGATAACTGAAGAAGAGTTATTACTTCCACAAGTGACACATCCTCAGTAATGAGGAAGTAGATGGAGAAGAGAAGAAAAGAAATAAAAAAGTAAATGTACATATGTATTAATAATAATGTTTAAAGTTTATTTATATATTTATTTATTGCTGTTGTAAATACTGAGTGCCTACCTTTGCAGAGTTGGAACTGTACGGTTCATCAAACAAGCTCCACATCTGCGGCTTGAGGTGCTGCCACCACGAGACGGTGCCCTTGAAGTAGTCTTCCTCGAAGCCGAACTTCCTGGCCACCTCCTCGTCCGATGGCTTCTCCGTGTCCAGATCTAGCCTGTCCAGCACCGCCAGAGTCTCCTGGGTGTCACGATGCTGAGGAACAAAACAACTCAATGAGATGACGAGAGAGAAATGAATGGAAAAGTCACTAATGGGTAACTGTTACTTTAAAAAAAAGTGAATGCTGGGATCAGACTGAAACTTCTTCTTGTATTCTTGTGTATTATCTTGTATTCAGGTTTTCCTGACGTCGACTATCACTTGAGGGTAATTGTCTATGTTTTGAGCAGCTCTAAACAGCGCCTTTAAAGTCGATATGAGGTTCCCCTGAGGTTTACTTCTGGGTTAAATTGAAACGAAGCAAGGCCGAAAATTATTTTTAATTTAATTAAACTTGAATGTTTTCCGCAAATACTTTTTGGCACATTTTATAACATGTTTATAAAATTAATTAACTTTGTTTTCACCATTTTTTAATTAAAACAGTTTAACCTTCCGGTTTCGATAATACCTTGTGATCATCAGGGCCGAAAATTATTTTTAATTTAATTAAACTTGAATGTTTTCCGCAAATACTTTGTGGCACATTTTATAACATGTTTATAAAATTAATTAACTTTGTTTTCACCATTTTTTAATTAAAACAGTTTAACCTTCCGGTTTCGATAATACCTTGTCATCATCAGGGTTTATTTTAAATCAAAAACATTAAAAACATTAAAATACTCTCACTAAAAACTTCCACACGCTCCGTAAAAATCCTAAATGTTATTTTTGTTATTTATTGCATAGCAACCCCAAATAACAACTAATGGAATCTCCCAAAAAAGTTATTATTTGTTTTTATTTGGGGTTGCTATGCAATGGATAGTAAAAATAACATTAAGGCTTTTTATGGAGTGTGTGGAAATTTTTGGTGAGAGTATTTTAATGTTTTTGATTTAAAATAAACCCTGATGATGACAAGGTATTGTCGAAACCGGTAGGTTAAATTATATTAATGAAAAAAGTAGTGAAAACAAAGTTAATTAAATTTATGAAGATAAAAAAAAACTATTTTTAAAACGTAGGACGTGGAGCCAGGAGTCGGAATAATCGGTTGGTGTGTATGAGGAGATTCATGGACGTGGAAGACGCGAAAATTGTTCGAGAAGACAGCGTGGCAGTCTATTCACTCTACCTACCCCTTTGGTGATACGACGTGATGGTTAGTTAGTTAGTTTTAATTTAATTAAATTTTTTGTTTTTTCTAATGCTTTTTTACCCACATAGGCTGACTCGTTTTAGAGATATGATTTTTAACTATAACCAAGGGTCCCGCAAATATTTTGGCTAAAGGATTATAATATATTCGTATTTTCTGAACGAAAACAATACAATCAATACATTTATCCATATGCTAAGAGAAAGCCTACATCTTTAGTATAAAATTGTACAAAACAAAATTAAATGAAGAAAAAAAAAGAAAATAGGCAACACAGCATATCATTAATAATAATATTAAAAAAATCAGTCTTTGCTTATCAGAACATCGTTTGCAAGCCAGTATAACGATCGTTATGGATACTTACTTACCTTATATTGCTAAACCCTTTATGAAATATCATTTTCCTTATACAATTTACGAGGGAAATCGCTTTTAGGATTTGTGCTAAGATAGGAGACCGACATACATACCTGCTTATGTAGCAAAATTAATACTCATATTCTGCTAGCATTTTGGGCAGCTGAAATAAACGTATTTCATCCTCAATATTATATTCAGAGAGTATTTGAACTTGCCTTCTAAAATAATTTTTAGTGTGACCAAATACTTGTTCACAAATCTCGATTTAATTTTTTACATTTTTGACATCCCAACTATATGAAGAAGAATATGGAAATCTGGGCATTTACAGAGCTTACGACCCGCATAGATTTGGTTAAGTGATCACTTTACACACGTGTAACATTCACCAATACTACCCATGATTGACAACCACACTGTTCATATTTTTGGAACTCCCAGATATATTGATCAAACTCGTGACAAAGTCCATGTGAGTTCACAACAGTTATCTATGCTGGAATAGAAAAAGCTTTTATAAGCAAACACGATTTCCAATTATTATATAACTTATAATTTGACCATTTATTTTATTTACTAAATTTTGTGTGTGTTGATTATTTCCGCTTACGAGCTATTAATTTTTGTCATGTCAACATATTTTTATTTTATTTTTATTTAGATGTATGCAAAATCCTGACCGGATTATTTTACATACTATGAGACGCCTGATAATATGTTTTAAAATTGTTATGCAGCTTATAATGTTTTTAACAACATTGTCCGTCGATGGTTGCTTCTCGTTGGTAGGAACAAGGTGGAAAGAAAATGAATTAAAGTCCAGGCGTTATTTTTTTATTGTAAAACCTTTCTAATGTAAATTGTTTTTGTATATATTGTATGTAATGTATAAAATCTAGTAATTTAAAAAAACATATATTTATATTGTATTAACATATAAGAATTTCATTTATTTATATTGTAATACATATAATTAATAAAAATGTAAAAAAATAACTGTGTAAAATAAAATAAAATATATATCTCCAAATACATAAAAAAAATTGGTTCAGTGCAATTTAAAGGGTCTCTGCTAAATAGAAACTTTCTCAAACCAACCATTGATGGCTCCCGTGAGCTCAAACACAACTGGGGTCTTTTGGTACCCCCCTTCGGAACACGTGAAATTTTTTAATGTCTTGAAGTTCAAACAGAATCGTAATGTATGGTGAATTTTATGACGCTAATTGAAATCTGCGGTTTTATTTCAAATCACACGCCACAATGTCAAAGTTTTATTACAGTTTGCTACGTAGTTGATCCCTAACGGCAAATAATACAACGTGAAACCTCGTGACATAACCGCTAGTTTGAATTAAACTAAAATTAAAAACGTGCCACGCAGAGTTAATCCGTGAAAATGAAATAAGGTGAGACCTTATTTTTACTCTACGACGCGATAAAATGAATATTGAAATGTCCAAAATATCAAGGTACTATATACTATATACTTGAATAAAATAAAACGTATATTTCCAAGGATAATCCTGACGGTATTATGTTTTTATGGGGCTTGGCAGTAGAATTAAAAGGCGTGGGATGATAAAAATAATGACGTCAACTTGACAGGTAAAAATACTTACTAGCTAACCACTAAACTGCTTCTCTGCAGGGGTAGCCAGGGAAAATAGAACTTTACACTAATCTTGGCAAACAATTCCATATTCATGATATTCTCATACATACATACCTGCCGATTATTCCGACTCCTGACCTAACCACCCACAAGTATTTTTTAAATACAAGGCTATGTCAAGTTTTTCTCGGTCTTCGTCTGCTTCTCTTTCCAACTACATTTGCTTTATAAATTAATTTTGCTGTTCTTTATTTCACTCATTCAATTTACATGTCCAAACTATATTAACACACCTTTCCTACTTTTATCGATAGTGTATCATTTATTCCTCATATCACCGTTAGAATATGTATCATACATTATTTTGCCACATAGTCGTCTGAGAAATCGTTATTAATTCCACTGCCAGTTTAACTTTTGCTGATTTTGTTTTTTGTTATTTGATTAAACTGATTTCAGTACACCATTCTCTCCCATTCGTTAGCATTAACCCTCCTTTCTACATCTTTATTAATCTTTTCATCCCTAGAAAACATACCTCCCGAATAAAAATTTTCCATTAACTAATATTTTACACCCAAACCTACAATTATTCCTCTCAAAAACCATTATTTATATATATGTATACACACACACATACACACATACACACACATGTATGTAAAGAAACGACAGTAAAAGTTTATTCTTAATTAATCTTTACAATAATTTTCTATCCATCTGATTCTGACAGTTAACAATATTATATTTTTTCTATCTGCTGTCTTTTGTTTTATTCAGTGCGATGCATGCGACATCTGGTGGTAGAACAACTGTTTTATGTAGGTACTATTTGTAAGTACTTAATAAATGTATAGGTAGGTACCTAGTTATTTTATTACATATATATATATATATATATATATATATATATATATATATATATATATATATATATATATATATATATATATATATATATATATATATATATATATATATATATATATATATATATATATATATATATATATATATATATATATATAAATATACTAAGTCGTAAGAGCGAGGTTTTAATGCAAAGGCACCTTCATATTTCAAAAAAGTAAGTTCATTATCTTTCTCACTACAAATGGAGTAATAAAATTGTTCTCAGAAAAATGACCCTTATAAATCCGCTTCGCATATAACGAATCCCCTTGAATTTAGAGTATGCAAGATTTATACCTTAGGATCTAGTTTAGCAACTAAAGTGTGTTGCGGAGCAGGCGAGCAATACACTTATGACTCGAAGGGATGAATGTATGAATTATGCGCGCGGGTTTCAATTCGTGTTTGATTGTGAGACCTTTGTCTGACACCCTTCAAAAGCTTCGCAATATTAATTAAACACGCGCTTTCGTTCACTATTAATGAACTACGTAGAATGGAAATTGCTCGATGTTTCATTAAAAAGTTATTTGTTTGAAGTACCTATTTAATGGTTAATTTGTTTATGTAATTGTGCATAAAAAAATTGATTGTTTTGTTTTGGATCAATATTTATTTCATTTTTTTAATATGTGTTTAAGTGGGTCCCTGGATGGCTAAGATTTATAATTAGATTTTTATATTTGGCGTTTAACTTGTCGAACTCCATTTTAATTTATGTGTTAAATGTTCAAACACTGATTTTTTGAGTATACTGAGTTAGATTTTATGGTTAAAAAACATTTTAAAGACATTCGTTTGAATATACAATAACTATGCGAAACCATTGTCACAAATTTTGTTTTTTAATGTGTTTTTTAACAATAAAATATAACTTAGTAGACACAAAAAATCAGTGTTTGATTTAACGTTCAATATTATTTGTTTGCATTTCATCAAAGATGAAGAAGAATATGGAAGTCTGCAGATTTACGGGGCTGACCACCGTCATAGGCTGGTTTTAGTGATCACTTTATACACGTGTAAAATTCACCAATTCTACCCATTATTGACAACCACACTACTCAAATTATTGGAACTTAAATCTACTATATATTCTCTATATATTTCTGCGTCAATTTCGAAACGTTGTTCTTGAATCACTAGAGCCATCTATTGGTGATGTTGTGAACATTTAGTACATAAATTTACAATCAGACCAGGCAGACGTCGCCACGAGCTTTCACGCAAGAGTAGTCAGAGAGAATAGAACGCTAAACCACTCTGTGTTTGCACTACTCATTAAACATTCTTGGCTTCTTTTACATTCATGCATCTCCTCATACATATCCGCCGATTATTACGACTCTCGACCTGACGACCACTTTCAAGTATCTGAAATAATTGATCAAGCCAAGCTTTCTTGGATCTTTTCCACTACTGTTTCTTAATACATTCGTCTCATTAATTTGTTGTACAGTTCTTTATCTCACTCATTCATTCAACATGTCCGAATTTTGTCGACAAATTTATATACCGCCTTTTTCGTAAAATACTACCTCAAAAACATACTAAGGTAAGTACTGAATATATGCTTATATTTAACGCACGTCACTGTATGTCGATACCCAAAGAAAAATATTTAATTAGGTTTTTGTAAAATTTTATGTTTTTTCGAAACTTCAGCTAAAATATTATAAATCATTTGTTCATTGTTTGTTTAACTTACATGAAAACTTTTTCATCATACAATTTTTACATTTTGCTACAAAAAAGTTTGATTACTCTAAAGCAGTGTTTACCAATTATTAGTACGCGTATCCCCAGGGGTAAGCAAAGTTGCAATCTCTTGACTAAGATAACTCAACCAGTAAAACATAAAAACTAAGCATCGTCATAGACAACTCGAAGTCGACTTAGGCTGGCTAAAAAGCAATTAGTTTTTTTAGAGTGTGCAAACAAAAATACGGACATATTTCCAACATTTTGAGTGTGTCCAAATACTTGTTCACATAATCTGGATTATCACCAATTACAGGAGTTATTTTCATATTATTTTGTAACATCTCATCAAAGATGAAGAAGAATATGGAAGTCTGGGGATTTACGGGGCTGACGACCGTCATAGGCTGGTTTAAGTGATCACTTTACACACGTGTAACATTCACCAATTCTACCCATTATTGACAACCACACTACTCAAATTCTTGGAAGTTCTATATATATGAACCAATTTAGAAACCTTGTTCTTGAATCACTGGAACTTCACTAGAGACATCTATTGGTGAGATGTAAAGAAGCTTTACATCAGCCCCGTAAATGCCCAGACTTCCATATTCTTCTTCATCTTTGATGAGATGTTACAAAATAATACGCGCATATTTGTTACGTAAATAATTTTTACCATCATGACAACTGTATTTTGAGTATAATAAATGTCAAAAAAAACAGATTTCATATTTTATTTTTCATTTCCACAATAAAGGAGGGAGTTTGAGGTTTTTCTTGAAATGGTGCGTAGGAAAAACTTATTGGAAACCACTTATCAAAAGTACAAATATTTGTTGAAAAATGTGTTTATTTTATAATTTAATATAATCAACGACGTACAACGTACGAAGTGTATTTTAACGTCAAGTTTTCGTTCAATTTCTTTCAAGCAATAAACAGTAACTTATTTTTTTAATAATAATTTGTTAATTTTAATTAGATTGCTTGTAAATAACATTTATTTTCAAATAAGGTTTTACTTAGTGATTACCACTATTTCTAAAATTCTATTGTGACACGTGTTTCAATGTATAGGTACCGTATAATTTTTAAATATCTTATGATGCAGAATGCATCAAAATACATGTCAAAATAGACATAAAGAAAAAGTGGTATTTGCCAAGTAAAATTTAAGTGAAACATGGATGGATATTTCTTGTCGAATCAATCAATAAAAAATGTATGTTTTTAAAGTTATATTTGGAAAATAATGTCTGCAGTATTTGGCCTTTATCTTTGGACTCGCTTCGGCGTACTTTTCCCACAAGTTATATTTTTGGTATGAATATGTCGCTCACTCCTTTCAAGAACGTCATAAATCAAAAATCGTTAATTTTCAGTTGTGCATGTTTTCGGAATGCCCAGAAAATGTACTATATCCCAGCAAAAGAGGCATATTTTTAACTTAATATTTACCTGCTACAGGGCAGAAAGTGTTGTTTTTGCATTTAGAAGAAAAGGTATTGTTTAATGATATTTTTAAATACAATAAATATTTTTCAAATGGAGAAAAAACCTTCAGGTTTTACCTAAAAAGATCTGTTGCACAGTAAAACGTTCAATAAGTGGTTTGATATTTATTTTTAATACATTGTATTATAATTTAAAACTTTAAAAACGTTCTCTTGAAAAATCAAGTTTTTTGATTTATGACGTTCTTGAAAGGAGTGAGCGATGTGTCTTGGCCACCACAGACCTCAGTAAATGTGATTTCTTCCTTTGGAGTTATTCGAAATCTCGTGTTTATGCAGACAAACCTCGCACATTAGAGAAACTCAAAGATGCAATTCGACGTGAGATCCAGCTGATTGATCAGCAAACATCGAGTGTGGGAGAACTTCAAAAGCAGAGTGGAAAAATGCATCGGTGAAGACTGTCAACATTTCACAAGCATAATTCTCTAAAGATTACTTCAAAAGCATTCATTTTACTGTCAAAATAAATCAATCCAACATTAACCGAGTTTAATTTATTTCAAAAGCGTCCTGTTACTCGTGGTCACTTTGTATTATTATATTTCATTCTTTAAAACGCTTATCCGCACCCCGATGGTGCATAGAGCACTGCAACATATCAACGCAGTGTTATCTTGATCATCAACACATCAAGGAAAAACGTCCAGATTTCTGCTTCCGCACCAGTTCTGGGTACGATTGAGTAAATATTGGAGTGAAAAAATCACTTATATATATTTGAACCCCCCCCTAGAAATCGAAGTAGGACCTCCAGAACGGTAGCCGAGCGTGTTGACCATTCCACTACGGACGTATATGTTATATGCCATATTTCATTACATATATATTATACGTTAGAAAATATATGAACACAAGCAAGCCTTTCAAAACTAGCGTTTTACTTCCGTTCATACGTTTAATGTATTAAAAGTTTTGATTTATGTTTCAATTCAACTTTTCCCTATATTACTAAATGTGCTTTAAGTATCTAATATATTCTGAAAAACATTCATCACATGAAACTATGTCTTTTTTACAGAAATTGGATCCATTTCTCAGCGTAAAGTCAATTTCTAGAACATTCTAGGATTTTTAGGCATTTGCACACTATTTTTGCTCATACAGAAACCAGCTGTCAAATTTATAAAATAACGTTTTTTATGAAACGTTTGTAACTGTTATATCATCGTAATGTCTGAAAATGTGCTGATAGCGTTATTCTGGGTTATTATACCTTGTATCGTTAACATCAAAGTCCATTATCCATACTTATATGATATTATACACAAGTACTTTAATTATTTGTATCTCGTAAATAGTTATTTATTATTTTTTATATAACATAGATGAAGAATATGGAAGTCTGTGCATTTACAGGGGTTACCACTGCCATAGGGTAGTTTAAGTGATCACTTTACACACGTGTAACATTCACCAATTCTACCCATGATTGACAACAACACTACTCAAATTCTTGAAACTTGTAGATATATTGATCATAATATATAAATATATGCAATTTGATTATAGTTATTTTCCAAGAGTGATAATAAAATATAAAACCGTATTTCTTTCAATATTCCTCCCGCAACATGAATACGAAAAGGTTTGAAATAAAAACTCTTCCAAATGGTCCAAATGCTGATTGATGCCAATATAAAGTATCTGGTTACCCATATCCGTTAGGAATAGGTCATTTCCGGGGTCAGGAAATGAATGCTGAGAAAAGGGAAGCAATTTCGTTACGCAATATCTTCAGAAGATAGTTATTAATAAAACAGTTAAGGAAAAATTGTTTCTTTTTTGGTCACCATAGAAACTAGTATTACTGGAAATATTTTATTGAATCTTTTTGTAAGATCACTTCGTTGAGATATTTTTTATAATAAAACTAAATGTTTGTTCGTAGGAAACGAGGAATTAGGTGTGTACTCTCAAGTAAGTCAGTACGTGACCAAGTAAGTTATTGAAAACATTTTGATAACTCATTGCCTTTCAATAACTTATTTTTTTTAATACCAAAATTGTAATAAAATACAACTTAGTAGACTCAAAAAATCTGTGTTTGATTTAAAAATAAAAATAAAAACGGAGTTCTAAAAATTAAACGCCAAATCAATAAATACACTCACAAGTATTTGAAATACTTAATCATGCAAAGTCTCTCTCTGATTCTACTGTCAACCAAAATTAAAACATTTGATTTACAAATTAAAACAAAAATAAAAATGGAGTTCTACAAATTAAACGCCATATCAATAAATAAACAATTTTTTTTTTGCCTGGGCTAAAAGAAAATTAGTTGTGGGCTATTGACCAACCCGCATTAAGGATAAACTTCCTAATCCTGAGTTCCTTCAGCACATTCCCTTAGTGAGTTTGTCCTTCCCGCTAAATATCCAGCATCTTTTTTCTCTAAACTCTCCAAAAATCGATAGTGAAATCACTTGAAAAAATATAACAAAAACATTTAATTCACAGCTTAATAAAAAACAGTAGTTTGTGACACTTTTCACTCAATTTTGGGTATTTTGCCGAAAACAGTTATCTCATAACCCAGACTTCCATATTCTTCTTCAGCTATGTTAGGAAGTCGATATAAATAATTGCATAAACTGCATAAACCCAGATTTGGGCATACTCAAAATATTGTAAAATGCATATCATTTTGTATTTTTAGGTTTTTCACACAGTTTTCACCAGCGTGAAAACTTTGTTTGTTCAGTTTGGAGCTTAATATAAAGTGGTTTATTTTTTTGACATAACAGCGGACATTATTACTGAAAATGAATTAAAAACTTTGCACAACCGAATTTTGGATGTGCATAAACCTCAAATACGATGGTTTCTGTGTTTTAAAATTCTACACACGATGAAACTGGTAACGTTACCATGAGGACAATTATTCAGTTAACATTTCATTTTTGTTGCACAATAATATTTTTTTAGTTAACAAAATGAAAACTGAAAATGTGGTTTGTAACTTTATTACATGGCTTCATACCATGGGTGGCCAACCTTTTCAGCAACCGGGCCAAATTGTAGAAATGAGATATCCTACCGGGCCGTATAACAAAATTTCTTTAATTATTAAAAAAAAAACATGAAATATGTCGTTATTTTAAAGACGATATAAAAAACAATATTCAAACATATTTATTGAATTAGATTAAAGCAATAATCAAACATTTTTATTAAAATAGGGACAGGATTATTTTTGAGAAACCAGTTTTCTGTTCTGGACACAGAATTTTAATGACACTCTCCAAATATCCCTTAACCATTTTACAATCTGAATATTGGTTCGATATTTTCGCTAGTATGATGGCTACTGCGTAACTAGCTTTTACAAAGTATTTTGACTCTTGAATCACTCTAGTCAGTCGGCAATAACAGCATCAATGTGTGTTTAAAAGTATATCGCAAAATATTGTGATTGTATGTTAAAATGAATATAAAAAATTGTTACGATAATGAGATACTTCCATATATGAATTTGATACAAACTACTCACGATGGAATGTTCTTTTGGTGGTATTATGTACACTTTAAAAAAATGTGTGATATACTCTGCGGGCCACAAGAAGACACCCGCGGGCCGCGGGTTGGCCATCCTTGCTTTATACGGATAAAAGTTAGGATATAGGTATACCAACAGATGATGGTACCAACTCATAGGGATGAGTTATATAATGGGACAGAAAAAGTACCTTTCATTATAATATTATATATAAACAAACTAACTAACTAACCATCACGCCGCTTTACGCAGGGGTAGGTAGAGAGAATAGAACACCACACTAATCTGTCTTTGCAAAAAATCTTCGCCTTATTCACATTCATGCATCTCCTCATACACATCTACCGATCATTCCAACTCCTGACCCGACCTTCACATATTTAAAATACTTGATCATGTAATGTTTTCCTCGTCCAACTATATTCACTTCATAAATTTGTT